>NC_035441.2:164781156-165118244 GCF_002127325.2 Helianthus annuus | reverse complement strand
CACAATGGTGACAAGTCACAATGGTGACGATGGTCATACCACTATTAGGTCAATGAACTCTAATAGTGACGTTTCTCCCTAGTAGGTCAATGAACCTAACTGGGAGAAATAGTAATGTGCACAATACCCCACTAACCAATAAATCAAGATATCCACGACTTAGTCCCTGTAATTATAACACTTTGAAAATAATTTGGAGTATTGTAAAACAGTTGATAAAAAGAGAATGACTCACATTGCAGATTTAACGAGCAGTGTATAAGCCTACTGATTAGCCTTGATTATTTCTAATCTAATAATAATGTACACAAAACAGGATTAGTGATCAATACAGCAGTTACGATAATTCCCCGAGATCAATTTTGACAATGAATGTCCAAGTGCAATACTTCGGCTCATTTATCAAAATGACAAACGATAAAGTATAGTACTTCAACTCGTATATCGAATTATCGACAACGACAAAGTACAATGCTTCGGCTCATTATCGAATTATCGACAACGATAAAGCATAGCCCAATGTGGGCGGCACTTAGACATTCTTTGAATGTATTGATTCCGGAAACTGAATCGTAATAGCGATCGAGTAATTACCCTGTTCTGTGGCAGCGATTCGATAATTGTGTGTGTGTGTTGGACTGTTTTGCTTATAACTCGACCTACGTAACTCCGCTTTTCGTCGTTCCAGTGCCAAAATTCAAGTCCCAACCCCTGCTATTTATACTGAGATTTTGACACCGTCGCGTAGCGCGAGGGGTACCCCCTTAGCCGTCGCGCTACGCGAGTGACCACCCTATTTTCATAGGGTAGCCCTTCGTGCGTGTAGGCTTGCTGTGTTGTCAGTTTTATAAATTTCGAATTTTATAATGAGTTATGAAGATAATCGTTATTAGGGTTTTGCCCCCCCTGAGTTTTAGGGGCCCTGATCCTGATTCTGAAAATTCTGAAAATTTTAGGGTTTGTGTAGAATCACTTGGGTGTCTCAATTAGAGTTTCCTTAACAGCTAATTACTATCCTAATTAGGGATTTTTAGTGACAGTTGTTACATCCTCCCCACCTTAAGAAAAATCTCGTCCTCGAGATTCACTGAAATAGATGAGGGTATTTTCACTTCATTTCTGATTCCAGTTCCCAAGTATACTCTTGTTCTCTTCTGGATTCCCATTGGACTTTCACAAATACTAGTCGTTTGTGTTTGAGAAACTTAATTTTCCGATCTTTTATTTGTAGGGGTTTCTCTATTATTTATCTCTATATCTTGAAGAGGTACTACCAAGGATTTGCCTGATAGACGTTTCTTGAGATTGGATACATGAAACACATCATGTACTTCAGCTAATTCTTCTGGTAGTTGTAAATGATAAGCTACTGGTCCTATGCGTTGGTTTATTGGAAATGGTCCTATGTATAAGAGACTTAGTTTCTTCTCTTACCGAATTTATAAATTCCTTTCCAAGGAAATACTTTCAATGGCATTTTGTCTCCAACTCGAACTTCGACGGCTTTTGTTTATTATTTGTATAGTTCTTCTAACCGTCTTCAGCCTTTCCTTCGTGATACTAAATGTCATAGTCGTAATCTCCGAGGATTTCCTTTTCCTCATGTTTAATTCTTGTTGCTTAAATATGTATCTTAAATTCTTATGACCCATATGGATAGTAAGCTTGCTTAGATAATGTTTCAAAATCTTAAGGATAACTTGTGGTTTCTAAGCTTACAAGTGGTAAGGCTTTCTTCGTGCTTTTGTAATTGCCTTGATGCATACACAATTACCTTTTTGTGTCGCATTAACTTTGAAGCATTACTGTATACTTTAAAATCTTCTGTTCCTTCTGGTAAGGCTAGCTAGAGGCTTCTTTTTATTCGGGTTCTTATTTATAATTAACTGTGTTAACTTAGTTAAGGATGTATCTATCTAAAAGAATCCTTAATAAACTGCCCATAATATCCAGCTAAATTTATAAAATTCCTACTTTCCATTTAAAGATTGCGAACTCTTCCATTGCTATCTTAGCAGGATCTAAGTGAATATCTTCATGTTTTATCATGTGACCTTACGTGGTTTATTTCCTATAATCATAAATACTTCTCCGGCAGTTACCTGGATTTTCTATAAAGTTCTTATCACAAAGAATTCAAATAGGGTTGGCTACTAACCAATCTATTTCTAATACAACATCAAACTCGGCTAGTTTCATAGGAATTAGGTTAGCGAAGAATTATAAGACCTAAGAGTTCTATATTTTCCTTTTTGCCTGTTTTGAATGTAAAGATTTGTCTAAATTAAGATTTTGACAGAATGAAGTATTTATAAAACTTTGGTGTGTATCAGAGTCAGTTAATACTTTTTGTGTAAACGTTGTAACCTAGGACGTACCGGCTATTACATCTGGAATGAGCTCTGTCTCCTGAGCAGTCAATTGAAAGGCTCTTGCATTCCTTTTTGCTTCTTCTGCAGGTTTGGCTTTAGTGTCAGATGGTTTATTTAGTTTTGGACAATTTGGCCGAAGATGTCCAGTTTCTCCACAGTTGTAACAAACTGAAAATTTCTTCCTTCTGCAGTCTTCTTCCTGATGCCCCGGAATTTTGCAAAAATTGCAGTATCCTTTGCATCTTCCAAAATGCTTTCTTTTGCAAAAATTGCAAAATGGACTAGTAGAAGATTGCCCATTCCCTCCTTTCTTAAAATCGTTATGGTTATCCGAACGGATTACCTGGGTAATCTTTTGGGCTACTTCCTTCCTTCTATTTTCTTCTCTTGTCCGTACTAGTTCGTCAGTCAGAGTATTGGCTAAATCCACCGCATCATCAATCGTGCGAGGTTTCGCAGCCTTGACAATGTTACGGATTTCAGAAATCAATCCCCAAATATATCGAGAAATAAGTACTGGCTCTGGCGAAGCCAGGGTTGGTACTACTCGAGCATATTCGAAGAATGTCGTAGTATACTTTCGACAATCTACATCAACCATTCGGTGGGTTAAAAATTTGTTTGTCATTTGTTCCTTTTCATATTCGGGACAGAATTTTCTTTCCACCAAGCTTTTAAATTCTTCCCAGTTCATAGCATACGCCATCCTTCTTCCTTTTGATTGTAACACCGTATTCCACCATTCTAGCGCTCCTTCTTTGAAAAGGTTTGACGCATACATAACCTGATCATCCTGAGCACATTTACTTATGGCAATTACTGCCTCAGTTTTCTCTAACCAACGTAGTGCCGCAGTTGCTCCTTCATTGCCCGCAAACTCAGATGGTTTACAAGCAAGAAATTCCTTGTAAGTGCAACCAGGTGTTGCAACTTTCATTTTCTTAGGGAGCGGCGCTGGTTGTGGTTCATTGTCATGATTAACATGATCATTGCCTCCGTTTACGCTATTACTGAAGTTATCTTCAGAAATACGTTTGCTAGGAACGGGTTGTTGTGGTTCTATTGGATTTTTAACAGCAGCAACGATGGCTGGAATAGCGTTGGCTATCCCTTGAGCTATCATTATTGGAATAGTGTTGGCTATCCCTTGAGCAACGATATTTTCTATATCCTGCCTAGTCATATATTGATCCCCCGGTTGTTGCTCAGAATCATTAGCCTCATTAACTGGTTCATTATTAGCGTTTTCCATTTGACAACTAAGTTATAGATAAATAATTAGTATACAAGAAATAATCCAATATCATACTTAATTGCACATAATCACGTACATGAACAAAATTTATAAATTTTCTAAAATTTCATGCTTCTATATACAACCGTTTTATTATTTATCTTACACATACTGATTTTATTATTACTATTACACAATAACAGTTTCATAAATCCCCTATTCTCTTTGTCAACGATATTCTAGTAACTGTGTTCCCTCTTATCGTAGTTCCAGTAGATTTGTCCCCCAATTTCTTGGATCCTATTCCCAGTATCCATTAGTTCTTCACCAAAGCGAAGTTCAGCTTTATTCTTGTTACTCATTGGTGAATTTGGTAAAGGTTCTAGATGGAACTTGAGGAAAAAGCTTATAGGGATGGTTTTGTAACTGTATTTCATTAATTAACCATTCGTCTATTTGCGAGTGGATTGAAGGGTTTGGAATAGATGGTTCCAAGTTCATTGGTAGTGGTGTTTCGGAAGAGCGATTAAAAATATTTTCATTAGCAGGCTTAATAGTATTATGGCTTGCCATTATAGAATCTAACTCTTCCTGAGATGGTAACTTTTCAATTTGCCTAGAATTTTCCCTAATTTCTATTTCCTTGGTCTTGGGTTTCTCGAGAGGTAAAGCATCGAATTCTATAGGTTCTTCTATATCTGATATATACCTATTGAAATCTCTGGAAACTTCTATTCTTACTGGATAGAGATTTAAATTCTGAAGGGCCTCAAACAAGTTACTCATGCTGTTTAGCAAAAATAGACATAGTCAGAATTCATGAATTTTATAGAAAACTTTTTAAATATTAGTTCCTACTGGGTACTATTGAAATTTACATCACACGAGGTTTTATTTGTAAATTTTATGATTTTCTTGATAAGACTTCTAGACTGTAGATAATAAAGGTACTAATACTTAAGTCAAATTATTTAAGAATTTGTATGACTTACTATATTGACTAGCATATAAAGATCTGCTCATACTGTATACAATTAGTCAGATAAATAAACAAATAATCACAAAATAGCAATTTAATGGAAATTAAGTATTTTCTAAATACTTAATTGGCTTAAATCAGTGGCTTGAGAAGTGGCTCTGATACCACCTTATTTCTGTCACGGCCCCCGACCCGGTTTGACCCGTTTCAGGAGCCGCGGGACAGAAATCCTGCGGTATTTAATTTAGGCGACAGCGGAAGTCTTTTTAAAACAGGATCTTTAGTATTGAAAACTGCTCATTACATAATTTAGGGGTAAAACCCAGTAATTTACAATAATGTGATTTCCATGGAAATCTTTATTTTTAAAACATGTTCCTTTATTTATTTACACTGAGCCACTTTTCTAAGCTGGTAGTGCTTCCTGGCACTTTTCTTTGCTCACAATAGATTACCTGAAACATGTTTGAAAAAGGTTTTGTCAGCGGGGAAATACTGAGTGAGTTCATTCAGTTTTTAGGAAATGACCCATAGTTATTAATTACAGCATAAGAGCGATTACAATGGTTCATATCTTATTTTTATCTGGTGTTCTGTCACAATGGTGACAAGTCACAATGGTGACGATGGTCATACCACTATTAGGTCAATGAACTCTAATAGTGACGTTTCTCCCTAGTAGGTCAATGAACCTAACTGGGAGAAATAGTAATGTGCACAATACCCCACTAACCAATAAATCAAGATATCCACGACTTAGTCCCTGTAATTATAACACTTTGAAAATAATTTGGAGTATTGTAAAACAGTTGATAAAAAGAGAATGACTCACATTGCAGATTTAACGAGCAGTGTATAAGCCTACTGATTAGCCTTGATTATTTCTAATCTAATAATAATGTACACAAAACAGGATTAGTGATCAATACAGCAGTTACGATAATTCCCCGAGATCAATTTTGACAATGAATGTCCAAGTGCAATACTTCGGCTCATTTATCAAAATGACAAACGATAAAGTATAGTACTTCAACTCGTATATCGAATTATCGACAACGACAAAGTACAATGCTTCGGCTCATTATCGAATTATCGACAACGATAAAGCATAGCCCAATGTGGGCGGCACTTAGACATTCTTTGAATGTATTGATTCCGGAAACTGAATCGTAATAGCGATCGAGTAATTACCCTGTTCTGTGGCAGCGATTCGATAATTGTGTGTGTGTGTTGGACTGTTTTGCTTATAACTCGACCTACGTAACTCCGCTTTTCGTCGTTCCAGTGCCAAAATTCAAGTCCCAACCCCTGCTATTTATACTGAGATTTTGACACCGTCGCGTAGCGCGAGGGGTACCCCCTTAGCCGTCGCGCTACGCGAGTGACCACCCTATTTTCATAGGGTAGCCCTTCGTGCGTGTAGGCTTGCTGTGTTGTCAGTTTTATAAATTTCGAATTTTATAATGAGTTATGAAGATAATCGTTATTAGGGTTTTGCCCCCCCTGAGTTTTAGGGGCCCTGATCCTGATTCTGAAAATTCTGAAAATTTTAGGGTTTGTGTAGAATCACTTGGGTGTCTCAATTAGAGTTTCCTTAACAGCTAATTACTATCCTAATTAGGGATTTTTAGTGACAGTTGTTACACCCACAGGAGGCTCTAGTTCTTCATGCACCACATCCCCATTTTCAGTACCCACCCCAAGGCGATCCGGGTCAATCCTCCTCTCAAGGAGGTGGTTTTTCTAATTTTCAAAGTTTACATGATCTTTTGCAGGAAAACCTACAATCTCGCCAACAACACATACCACCGGGTTGGAGCTATCGGGCGCAACGTTAACGATATACAAGATGATATCGGTAGCATCCGGGAGTACATGGCGAGGCATGGGGGCGGAGGTGATGGTAGTGATGAAGACATGGAGTAGGAGGCTTGGAGGAACAAGGGGCTGGTTGGTGATGAGCCCACAGGTTTAAGTGCCCTTCTATCTATCAAACAATTCATGGCCTGCGTGCCATTTGTCGAACAATTTACTTTCTCTAACTACTTTTTATCTTTGTTTTATTTTTACTTTATGTTTGGATGACGCTTGACGATGGTAAATTAGGATGGTTTGTGCTTGTTTGGTTTGGTATTGAGTGATTAAACAGGTGCAATGCAAGGGTTAGAGTGCTAAACATTAGCACTTGCAGCCCCGAGATGGAGAAACCGGGAGAAAAAACCTATTTTTCAGGCTAACAGACTGTCCACACGGGGACGTGTCCAGCCGACACGCCCCCGTGTTCATCTCCCAGATCTGCTGTTTGGCTACTGACCTGCAATTTTTTTTGCCAGACACGAGGCCGTGTCCAGCCGACACGCCCCCGTGTTCACCTTCTGTAAGTTTTCGTTACTGGCAGTTCACCATGGGGCCGTGTCCAATGGACACGGGGCCGTGTCCAGACTGCCAGTAACATAAACCTTTGCTTTTAAACCCACTTTTACACATTCTAATCAACCAAAAACATTATTTTTGGACACATTGAGGACAATGTGTAATTTAAGTGTGGGGGGGATGCTAAAACCTTGAAATTTTGCAAAATCCTAAACACAAGCCTTACACAAAACTCTATTGGAACCGCTAAACACCCCAATTTTTTTCAAAAACTTTTTCAATTTTTTTTTATTTACTTGTCTTAGTTTAAGTTGGGAATAACAAGTTCTAAAAAAGTTATATTTTTACAAGTTTACAACCGATAGCGTCGTGATAAAAAAAAAGAACCAACATAAGAAAATTATGAAACGGCATAACAAGTCTAGTTAAAAATTTGATTATATATACTTGGTCACATTAAAAAACCCATTCCCACAAAAGTGAGTTTTGAGCCTTTATTGAGCATAAAAATATACATATTTAGACTAAATGCTCATTTTTCGTTTCTTGTGTGAATAGCCGCTCGGTTCTTACAAATCTAGAACTTGCCACGACGATACATTCCCGGTCCTTACCAACTTAAACCCAAGTAAGTAAATGATGGAGGCATTAGGACTAACCATTTTTCTTTCAAAACCATTATTTTTCATTTTTTTTACCTACCCAAAATCCCCCTAGATAGCCCCTTTGAGCCTAAACCTTTCATTTCATTACCCCAAAACCCTTTTTACCCACCAAAAACCTTTTTATTTTTCACCCTTTATTTTAGTAACAAGCTCGCTTTTTCGTAAACTCACCTTTTTATGTGACGATCAAAAAAAAAAAAATTAGTGATGAAGTCAAAAACAAACAAAAGCTATATAAAAGCTTGTTTGGAGAAATACTTCAAAAAAAAATAAATAAATAAATAAAAAGTCACTAAAAACAAGGTATTTCACGAAAACCGACGCTTGTTACGATTTTCGCCCTTTTTACTAACCACTAACCAACCACCCACCTTTAACCCAAGCCTAACCCTTTACCCCAAAAAGTCCTCTTGATATTTACAAAGGTAAAAAGTTAAAAAGGAGGAGGATTGATTGCTTGGCAAGCCTATGGAAGGCGTAAGTTCCATGCCGCTCTCGAGTGATTCACTAAAATATACACCTTCGGCCGAGTGTTGAGTGATCTCCCGTGAGATATGTGAACTTGTATATAAATGGAATTTTAATAAGGCATGCTATGCCCAAATAAGTAATTTATCTTATGAAACGTTCAAAATAAATCATAACGAATAGGATTGTAAATAAATAAAAATAAAACTTACAAAGACCTTGGATTCCCGACACTCTAGGACAAGCTAAAAACTTCTCTTCTACCTATTCCATTTTGGAGTGTAAGCCACATTTAAAGAGTTTTGCTTGAAGACAAGCAAAAGTTCAAGTGTGGGGGTATTTGATGTGTGTAAAATGCAACATATAAATCACATCAATTAAGGCATAAAACTAACCCTTTTTGAGTACTAATGTTGGAAAAATAGTGTTTTTGTCTTCCTTTTGTATTTTCAGGATTAAATGAGCTCAAAATCACAAAAGAAGCAAAAAGACAACTAATTCTACCATAAATACAAGAAAAGGAACAAAAGTAGACTGCCCGGACCCTCAACGGTACCTCCCAAAGCAAAGGAGAAGAAACAGAGTCTGAACACGCCCCGTGTCCAGCGAACACCAGCAGAAAAGACAAACCAGTAGAAGCTTCCATTGCCCACCACGGGGCCGTGTCCAGCGGGCACGGGGGCGTGGTGAAAGTACAGCAGGCGCATTAATTGTAATTCGCAATTACAATTAATGAAGAGAGAGAATGTCAGACGGGCACGGGGCCGTGTCTAGCCTTCTGTTCAGCCTATAAATAGAGAAGCTTGGCTTCATTCTCTCTCATCCCTTGGCACACCACCTCTCTCACACTTCAGCCACCACCCACCACCACCATAACACCATCATCCACCACCATCATCCATTGTCCATCGTAGAGTGTGTGAGTCGTCTCGGGATCCAAGATTGATCGTAAGAGTTCTTGACAATCAAGGCCATGTTTGCCTAAGTCTCTTACATCACTTGGTGAAGACAAGTGTTTAGTATAATACTTTTTATTTTTAATCTTTTGCACTTTTTATTTGGTTTTGTATTAATGACTTTAATAACTAGTTACTTATGTTGAAGGTGATCTTTCCTTATCGTTTGTCCGTGGTGTCTTGGCATTATTTTACTGTCTATATAAAATAAAAGATTTTCACCATTCATATCTCCACGGTCTATATGGAGGTATGTTGGCTACCTGGTCGGGGGTTAAGGGAACGGTTTGGTAAGGTTCTTGCCCTTGTTCAGCGTTTAGAGGTCCTGCTTGGGACCTGGGTCAAATTTAGTAGGATCTCCTTCAATGCCCATAGGTATTGGATGGCGGGGATCCAAACTCTTTGACCCTCTCATAAGTTAACTACTATTAATACTATAACCCGGCTATTTAGGACTGTATCCCTGCTGACTCAGACTACTTAGCCGAGGGTAACGTCACCGCCAAAAGCGGGGCCTACCACAATTTGCATTAATAACTTAATTCATTATCTTTCAATAATCCGACCCTTTAGGATTGTATCCTTGCTGACTCAAACTACTGGGTTGAGGGTAACGTCGCCTTCAAAAGAGGGGCCTACTATAATAACTAAGATAATCTCTTAAACAAGTGCAAAAGTGCAAAAATAATCAAAGGTTATACTAATACACGTGTCGGATCCAAGTGATTCATCTTGTCTATCTGTTTTTATTTTATTTTTATTTTCAGCATTTAGTTAGTTTTTATTTTTCTTAGTTTAAAATATTTTTCTAACTTTTTGATTTGATTAGACGTTGAGGATAAACCGGTATTAAAAGCTCTTGTGTCCTTGGACGACCTTTGTATCTTACCAACACTATACTACGTCCACGATGGGTGCACTTGCCCATATGTGTGTTTATTGTTAGTGAATATCGTGTTTTATAAATTTAAAACTTGGCTAAAAGTGTAAAAAAGGGCTTAAATATTCATCAAAAATATAACACACTTCACGCACATCAAAATTACATAAATCGTTTTAGTCCGTTTTGTTTGATAACATAAACATTGGGAGTTAATGCGACCGTCTCTTGGATATCCTTGGCTCATTTAATTGCAAATAGCCACGACCTAAGCACGAGGTGTAGGCATACACCTGTCAGATGCGATATTGTTTACTATTCCCCAAAAAGGGAATAAGATATAAATAAACTCTTTTGTGGGTTTCACGAAAAGGGATAAGTGGTGTGTCGGTTAATCATGTCTCAGCTTCTATACCGGGCCCTAAATGTATGACAAACACGTAATTCTGTGTACAAGATTATAGATATAATTGTCCCAAGTTATAAAAGAATTTTTGTGCATTGTGCATCTAAATCAATTTTTTTATAAATGTTTTCAAATAAGTCAGTTAATTGTATTTACCAGTGTAAACTGACGTATTTTCAAAAGACTAAGTGATAGGTACTATACGCAAATTGGCTGGGAGCTGCTTGGTGTCAATAAAGGATCTTGCAAATCCTTAGGATGCCCTAAAGTCTGCTATACTTCATTTTGTACATTTATAATGATCCGACTGTGGATTTAATATTACAAGCTCGTATATAATTATCATTTCGGTATTTTCAGACAATTGGATTTGTAATAATATTTTATATTCCAAGACTTCCGCTGTGTTATTCTGTGTATGTTTGACCATGACGATATCAATCTTACGTCACGATACTCCCCACCGGGCCCACCGGGCTGAGCTGTAAATATCGGGGTGTGACATTTCACTACCAATTTCAAGGTTTAGTTGGAGGTTAGCTGGAATTAGGGTTTTAGTATACCGGAGGTGGGGGAAACAGGTTATAAATTGGGAGGGAAAACTTTAGAAGTTGTTGGAGGATTATACCTTCACGTTTTTTTTTTTTTTTTTTTGCACGTGAGGGTGTCAGAGTTATATTTAACCAAGGAATTAACGTTAATACCCTCATATGTTAAAAAAACGGAAAGTTAGTACCATAGGAAGTGATTTTAAACTATTAGTACCTTGGAATGTTACTTTGTGTAAACCACAGGGACTAACTATGTAATTAGCTGATTACTTATCTTCCAAATTATATATTTGTGGCTTCCGAACGACATTACGAAGTTTTACGTTTCGAGGCTACCGGAGAGGTGTAGCTCAAAGGACATCTAAGAAGCTTTAAGAACATTTGGGATGATAGAGGGTGTTTATATCGCTAGGAAAAAAGACAAACAGGGTTACCGTTTCGGTTTTGCTAGATTCAAAGGGGTGAAAGATGCGGTGGAGTTAGAGAATCTGATGAGGAATATTTGGATAGGAAGCTATAGGTTGTTCATCAACGTGTCTAGGTTTACGCTGGAAAATGATGCGGGGAGAGACAACAGGGAACATGTGGGGAAGAAGAAGGGTTAGAGACTCAAAGATCAGGAAGAGAGACATTCCATTTTCAAGGAGAAGGAAGGCATAAGGGGCAACGCATTTGTCAACAGTGAGAAATCTTTTGCCAATACCGTGTCTAGTAAGCTTCAGGGTTCGTCAGCATGAAGGAAGTGGCGGTTTCTTGGTATGCTAAAGCTTACACTGATCTACATGGTAAGGCGATTGTAGGCAAGGTGAAGGATTTATGGACCCTTAGGAAGTTAAATATTTTATTGAAGGAAGCGAATTATGGGGATGCGATGATGAATTATCTAGGCGGGCAGAGTATCATGTTGGTTTTCCAGTTATCTCTCGAGGTCGATAGCTTTAGATCCAACTCACCAGGTTTTGGTTGGTTTGAAAATGTGGAGATTTGGAGGGGACAATCGTTTCCTTTCGAGAAACTGGCGTGGCTGAACAGACACGGAGTACCTATCCATCTATCCGAATCGAAACCTTCGATTCGATGGGGAGACGGTTTGGCAAAGTCATCCATGCCTCGCAAAGGCAACCGGAGGACAATATCTTAACTTCAAATTGCGTGTGCGTTATGAGGGACTCAGTAAAGAGGATTGAAGAAGAAGTCACCATAATTGAGAATGGAAAACGCTTCAGGATATGGGTTGAAGAAGAAAGGGGAGATTGGATACCGGATTCGGTCGAGGAACAGGGAGAATTTTTGGAGGAAGGTGACGGGTGGGATCTCATGTCAGAGAGTGATAAACGCAATAACAAGGAGAAGATAGGAACGGAGGATAGTGGACCGGCGACGAATGTTGATGGGTATGGCAGAGACGGGAAACCGGCGAAGGATGGGACGGAGGTATCCCACTGATGTTTTGTGTACCCAGTCGGGTTTTTTCAATAACCGGTGCGGGTTTTTTCCCAACCTGATGCATACCCGAACCCGGATATATAATACCCGGGTTTTAGAAAACCCTACCCGAACCCCGGTATATATGTTATACATTTTTGGTATAGAACTCGGACCCGGACCTGACCCGGATATTCTCAAAACCCAATTTTGTAGAACCCGATCGTACCCGAACCTGGTTCCATATCCGGAACCAGTTTTTCAAAAAACCCAATTTGTGCACCACTAGTAGGGCTGTAAACGAACTGAACGAACACGAACAAGGCCATGTTTGTGTTCGTTCATTAAGGAAATTAACATGTTCGCGAACTGTTCACGAACGCATACCGAACATAAGTTTCTATTCGTTCGTTCGTTAAGGAAATTCAATTGTTCACGAACAGTTCGTGAACACTGCTCTCGAACACAAACGAATTCAAGCAAATAAAAATGAACGCAAATGAACATTTAACTTGAAAATAAAAAAATGAAAACATTGTTATCCTTAAACATTGGATATAAGTAGTTAAATACTACCATCAAATGATAAATCAAAACACAAGAAATCTACCACACCACCAAACGATGAATAAAGTTTAACTAACTTAGACATAATTATCTCCAAAAAAATGTCTTAGAATGTCCAAATTTTAGCTAACTTAGAAAAATATAGGGTTTCAAGTTTTCAATATGTTTAGATAAAAGGTTTATTATTTATTATTTTTTTAATATAATCAAACCAACCTATTACCGAACGTTCACGAACGCAATCGAACGAATGAGACCTGTGTTCGTGTTCGTTCGTTAAGCTACCCGAACGAAATTTTATGTTCGTGTTCGTTCGTTAAGCTAATCGAACGGATATAAACGAACTTCCCGCCGAACGGTTTACGAACTGTTCGCTGAACATTCGGTTCGTTTACAGCGCTAACCACTAGTAGAGGACTTGGTTCTCAATTGCAAGGCATGACTTATTTCTCGAACATTGGTGGTTAATGTGATATCAAGTGAAGATAAAGAATGTGACATTACTAAGATGGTGTTTAGGGCTTGTTAGGATCATTTAAGTTAGTTTTTTTAATTACAAATATAGATGGACTAGACTCGACTTAGCCATGTTTAACACACCAATATGTAGAATCTATAATTGAATTCTCAAACATATATATGATAAATAATTGACAATAGTTGCTTGTAGACATTCACCTTTCGAATTATTTATCTTGTTTTGTTCTTAACAAACTATTTGCGTGAAGGGAGTACAAAAATATTCTTCATCTATAGGGGTGTTCTATTATAATAACAAAACTATAAAATATAAATACATAAAAAGAAATAAATTTCGATCACATGTTTAGCTAAAAAAATATAAAGCATGTCTAAGTACTTTGAATTGTTCCACAATGTTTAGTCACTTTTTCTTTTTGTTTCTTTTAACTCTTTGTGTTTGAATTGTTTGGCGCATAAGCAATACCACTTTTACCACTTTTAACTATCCTTTGAGCATGTGTTTGTTATATTAATAATTATTTTACACACAAAATATTTACCAACGTACCTTTGTCCTTTTAGTTAGTATATGTGATCTCCATGCGGACCATGCATAATCCTGAAATATAATTTACTTTAGATGTGAAGTATTATTTATTTATCTTCGAAATTACATATTTGTGGCTTTCCTTTCCTGGGTAATTGTAGCTTTATATAGATTGGTCTTTACGGTTTTGGACTAGGTAGCATTTTACATTTTTACTACACTTGATACTCATACCAATTAACCCAAGGAAAGCTTAGGTCATCTGCAACGGGGTGTTTGTGAGCCCACAAACGCATATATAAGTGGCTCTTTATGGTGGTAAAGGCTCAAGGGCAGCACCATTTTCGATAGTAGATGGTTGTGGCTATGAACGTGGAAGGAGACGTTCATGGGGAAACTGTGCGAGGGAGAAGGGAGTCAAAAAGTCCATGGAGTGGTCGACATAGCTTTGTTTGTGAATCCATTCGATTGCGGATGCCCTTAGTGGAATAGTGGATTAATAAATCTGAAATTAAAATAATACCTCATTGCACTTACTTATGTCGATGAATAAGCTTGATGGTTTTAACAACGATTAATGGTGTATGTAGCGTGTGAAACAATCGAAATAGCACGTTACGCTAGGAAGTCAACATGTGACACATTTCCTAAAACTTAGCCTATCATTGCTACATATCTATTTTTCATTATATAGAGGGGTTAAACCCTGTGAATTATATATTTCGTGGAGAAACTGTGTAGGATATGGATTCCATACAAATCAAGATATAAATGTGTTTTCACCACCATTCTTGGCTCAAATCTCCATAAGAAAATTGGGTTTCATTAACTGTTTTGCATTTAATAGGTTCCCTACAGCACTTAAAGCTTGATGTTTGTGTATACATCATGTCTTTGATAATTATGTTAATACTAGTAAGACTATCCGTGCGAATTTCGGTCAATATCTATTTTTAGTATAGTAACCGAAAGAATACGCGCAAAAGAATATCTATACATGTTTTACATCCATCGAAAACCATTAAAATAAATTTAAATTGGACACGGCGGGGGTTGATTTTAAATTACTTGTAAGTGGAAATTTAAACGGTATCTTAAATATAACTTTAATGAAAATTTACGCCTAAATGTAAACCAACTTGAATTTATACCGACACGTGCATAAAAATAAGCATATAAGAAAAAAAATTGTTTTTTTAGTTAAAGAATGGTACGGCGCGTTACGGTTGTGTCGAAAAGTAAAGTGACTCGAATTTATACTGTCTAATGAAAACGTATTGTATTTGACCCAAGTCGTTTCCTAACAAAATTTACGTCAAACTGCAGACCAACTAAAAACATACATAAAAATAAGCACGAAAACATTTTATATTACTCATTTTCGGGAAAAAAATTGTGTCAAAACGTAGACCAACTAAAAACGTACACAATAATAAGCATTAGAACATATTACATTTGACCAACTCATTTTCGGAAAAAAATTCCGTCCAAACGTAAATCAACTTGAATTTATAGTGATACGTACATAAATATAAACATGTAAACTCGATTACAAAGTCTTTAGAAATTATAGGGTTATAAGTATTAATGCCAAAAGTTTAGTGGTAAAAGTATAAATGAAACACAAAAAAAGACAAAAAGACAAAAAAAAAATAAAATAAAATAAAACACTGAGGACACTAATCAAAACTAATTGTATTATGGCTAGCTAGGTTAGAACCCCGTGTATTATACAGGTTGAATAAATGTAATTTTATATGTCAAATAATAAAAAAAAAACATATCTTTAAAAATCTCGTTTATTAGACGGGTTGAATAAATGTAATTTTATATACCAAATAATAAAACAATATATATTTAAAAATCTCGTTTATTACATGGGTTGAATAAATGTAATTTTATATATTAAATAATGAAAAAAAGTTATATTTTTAAGAACCTCGTGCATTGTACGGGTTGAGTAAGTTAATTTTATATATTAAATATTGAAAAAAGTTACATTTTTAAGAACCTTATGTATTATACGGGTTGAGCACATGTAATTTTATATATCAAACAATAAAAAAGTATATCTTTATAAACCCTATGTATTATATGGATTGAATAAATCTAATTTTATATACTACATAATAAAAAAAATATATTTTTAAAAACCCCGTTTATTACACGAGTTGCATAAATGTAATTTTGTATAGTAAAAAATAACAATATTATATCTTTAAAAGACCTCATTTATTACACGGGTTGAATGAATCTAATAAAACTCTATATCTTTAAAAAAACTAACGGATATACTCGATATACGATGGATGGGGTGATTGCGGTGATGGTTCTTATAAATGTCACATAAACATAGTGATCACCGTATTTGAGTTGAGAGTTGAACACGAAAATAAAAGTATAGAACCAATAAACATTGATTAATATTTTTGTTTACCCCTTATAAGCATTTTTAAAATAGATTCTACCCTTAACTACTTTAGTTTAATAAAACAAATAAATCATTTACATTTAATCTGATAAACATTTTAAAATATTATATTATCTCCTATACAAATTGTTTAAATTTATATTAAATTTATTTTATAATTATCTTTTAATTGATATTATAAAAAATAGATAGCTTCAATGAATGACATGTGTCCTCCCATGAGTTTCTTTTATTATATAGTATAGAATAGATTTCCATTAATGTAATATAGCTAACTAGGTTACCACCCGCCGCAATGCGGCGGGGATTCATTAGTTATATATCATGTTAGATGAAAGGCAAATTTTTCTCACATGACCACGAGCCTATGTGTAAAACCGAGAAAAAAATAACTAAGTCAATCTCTGACTCGCACGTTGCGACAGATCTATCAAACGGGAAAAACAGACGCGCTGCGACAGACATGTCAAACAGGAAAAAAATAGATGAAAAATGTTGAACCTCACACGCACGTTGCGGCATGTTAACTCGAAAATTTAGAACGACACGTTAAACCGATAACTTATTAAAGATAAAAGGTATATAAGAGACTAAAGTTGAAAGTAAAAAAAAAGTGTTGGAATTAAATTGCGAAAGATGAAAAGCTTTGAGTTGAAAGTAAAAAAAAATTAAAGGTGATAAATTGTAAAAGATGAAAACTTTTGAATTAGAAGTGAAAAATCAAATTAATCAAAGGGGTTAAAATACCAAAGATTGAAACTTTAGGCTTAAATTTCCAAATATTGAAACTTTAGAGTTAAAAAAGAAATCACTTTCAGATTATGAAAACAAAAGAGATAAATAGATTTAGTTAAATTGATGTTTAATATTATTATTATTTAATAAAAGAGATAAATAAAAAAATAAGTGTAAGAAATTACCAGAGAATGACACGTGTTCTAAAAGGATTTTTGTTTATTAGTATAGAAAGATTTCCTTTAAGCTTGGTGTTTGTGTATATATTATGTCTTTCATAATTATTATACATATATTAAAAAAAGAAAGCTAATGAATAGTATGAACAGTTCTGCAGCCACCGCCCTTTGTATTTGTATATAGTACTGATATTTCCTTTTTATTAAAACACGAATTTCTTTAATACTGTTCAACTACTGACATCCAAATGGACCAAACCTTAGGTACTCCCTCTAGCATTGAGCCACCAACCCCAATGGCATGTTCATATTTGTTCTAATAGTTGTTCGTATGAAAACTCTATCTATATATTTTTAAGAGTAATTCTTAGAATTTCTAGGATATATAGTTATATACACATCAATATCTTCAAATTTCGCCAATGAGCTAGTGGTGGAGTGGTAAGGGAGAGACCTTGTGTTGCAAGTGACCCAAGTTCAATTCCTGCCCCTAGCATTTAGTTTCTGCGGCACCTGGTGATGATGGGAGACTAGGCGAGTAGGCGGCGATCGCTAGTTCGATCCTTGAACTGAGCGGGTTTTACCTCACCGCACTGTCGTGCCTTCGGGCGAGTGTTCACGGGCTTCGGCCGTAGGTGAGGGTTTTCCCCGGTTCGGAAGGCGAGTGTATCCCGATGTGGTGAATTTCGCCAGTAGCCCATTTGGAGGATTCGTTGGCCGTTCAAAAAAAAAAATATATCTTCAAATTTCATGATTTGAACTCTCAATCTTTTGGTTACAGAGCTCGCCACTTTCAATCAGTTCTCAGGACCATACTTAAAAAAATTCATAAATCATAATGCTACAGACACTTCATGTGAATAAATATATAAATGTACTTGAATATTAATGTACTGGTTTTGAAAGAGGATGATTATCTCTTGTTGGGATTTAAATAAATAGGTCATGTATAGATGGATGTCTTCTCAAATACGCTTATAAATTGTCTCATGTCTGCTCCCATACCCGCTGGGTAATGGGTACTCACTGGTCAATACCCATCGTGTTCGTTGTTTCACATGACCTTTTTCATCAACAACAAGAACACGAGTATGATTAGGTTAGTTTTAACATAAACTTAATTTCATTACATAGAAATCATCATCATCGCCATTACAAGTTATTTATTTATCACTCAACAAATAACTAAGACTGTATAGTCTGTTATAGTATGTTTATGTAGAAGAAGTTTCTTAGGTAACGGAACGAATAAAAATATAGTATGGAAAAAGAGAGAATAAAAATTGTAAAGTTACTAGTATTCATTTAGACATGGTAATAGAAACAGTAAACCTGGTATAAGAATCTTGCAGCCACAAGATAATATCTGTTTTGTACCCGTTAAATCATTAATCATAATACATCTTACGGTCTACACAATTAGAAACCACATGATTTTCACCCCATTTAAGAAAAGTACCAATATTTGAAGGCAAGCTTGAGTTTCAACAATTTGCAAAACTGTCAGCATACAATGGGAAATATACAACACTACTAACCCAATTTACACAGTTAATTAATCCTAAGAGATGCAAGAATTGAGCACTGTGATGGACTAAGAGGATATATGAAATTCTCCCTGTATTAATTTTTTTACCAATCTGTCATCTTTGGGACACACACTCAGGAAACAGGTACATGTAAATTAAATCACTTACTTTTTAGGGAAAATCACGAGAATAGCCAGGTTGACGCCGTCATTTCCAAATTGGCCAATTGACACCTCTCGACGAGCTGTTTCAGTCCACTGAAACGGCACAAAGATACCCTCCAACGCCAGCTATTTAGAAGACGACACGTGTCCGACACACCCTGAAACCTCCGAGCCGTTTCAGAAGACCAATCTTGCTGAAAGATCTCAGCCGAGCCATTTCCCATGGCTCCTGAACCCAAGCCGGCTGAGGACCCAGCCGAGTACCTTCAACGAGCCAAGCCGTTTCGAAGGGTTGGAGCCGGCTTGTCATCTGCGCCGTTTCCGTACACACCACTGCAGCCAAGCCGTTTCCAAGGGTTGGAGCCGGCTTGTCATCTGCGCCGTTTCCGTACACACCACTGCAGCCAAGCCGTTTCAGCCTACTGTTCAAGCCGTCTTAGCCTACTTTTCGAGCCGTTTCCAAGCCGTTTCAAAAAACTACCCACTACCGCCAACACTGTATGCACGAAAACGCCAGTCGCAACCGTCCACCAAACACGACACTTCGTACCGCGTTTTAGATGATCTATCTACTTTAAACTCAAATCGTTCTAGCAAACATTTTTTTCCCAACTCAAGTTTCATTTCTTCTTTGTTATTAAATACGTACCCTAGCTCAAATGAATTATCGGGATTTGGTTGGTGGTCGTTTAAAACATCATCATTTGCTTTGTTAACACAAACATTTAAATCAGGAACTTTAGATTTATTTGGAGTTGAAAAACTAGATCATCCAGCACAAAACTCTTCAACGACGTATAATTTATATATTTCAAAAAGATTTTCCGTAGCAAATTTAAAAAAAATTGCAAGATCTTCGTCATTAATTATATCGACTGGATCACTAAACGAAGACAACCGGTACGATAATTTTGTAATGTTTTTAGTACCACACAACTTAGAAACTTTACTTAAAAGACCAATGTATGAAAGGTTGGGTTCAATTTCTAAACCACGTCTACTTGCATCAGCAACATACTCCAAGTTTCTGTTAACGATTTGCCACTTTCCCCCGCTGTATACAACTAAACGAATCTTCATAATTTTAAGTTTCTACTACAAAATCTGATGTTGTATAAATCCCAATAACACATTTAAACATATATACACTCGACAATTGTTGAAACGGCTTGGAAACAGCTGAAACGGCTCGAACAGTAGGCTAAGACGGCTTGAACAGTAGGCTGAAACGGCTTGGCTGCAGTGGTGGGTCCACGTGTGTACGGAAACGGCTCGAACGATTGGCTGAGACGGCTCGAAACAGCTGAAACGGCTTGAGACATCTGAAACGGCTTCAGTTAGTTCAGACGGCTTGAACAGTAGGCTGAAACGGCTTGGCTACAGTGGTGTGTACGGAAACGACGCAAATGACAAGCCGGCTCCAACCCTTGGAAACGGCTTCGCTCGTTGAAGGTACTCGGCTAGGGTCCTCAGCCGGCTTGGGTTCAGGAGCCACGGGAAACGGCTCGGCTGAGATCTTTCATCAAGATTGGTCTTCTGAAACGGCTCAGAGCCGTTTCAGGGTGTGTCGGACACATGTCGTCTTCTAAACGGTTGGCGTTGGAGGGTATCTTTGTGCCGTTTCAGTTGACGGAAACGGCTCGTCGAGAGGTGTCAATTGGCCAATTTGGAAATGACGGCGTCAACCTGGCTATTCTCGTGATTTTCCCTATTTTTTATTTCAATCAATTGATGAGGTATGACCTATGAGGCTATGACTGACAATCTTTCTTTACTATATACAAAGAGATGGGCACACATGGGACATGTCATTGCAACATAAATGACTATCTTTGACAAATGTTAATAGTCAAGAAGCATAAAAAGTATTGAACAGAAGCCCTAATTCTAGTTCTCTATGTCTTTCAATTTTAGTCTAAATAATTTTTTTTCATAATGATTTTAGTCTAAATAATTCTTTTTTCAAAATGGCTAACCCACACATCCTCGAATCCTACTCACCACGAGACTAGAACCCTCAACCAATCAGAAAGAAACACCATTATGTACGTTAAACTAAACAGTTAAGACAAGAAATCTGTTCAAGTTGTTGGTGTCATTCATTTTCCGTTTTGACTTTTGAGTCTCTAATAACATAAACGAACCAATAATAAATATATAACGTGTTTGGAGATGGAGCAACTACTATTATATCTAGATAATCTTCTAAACTTCCAAAATGTCGACAAAAAAATATTATAAATGTGTAGAAACTTACCGGCTGAACTAAGAACAACACTATGTTGTTGTGCCACTTGGCAAAGGGATGCTGCTGGTTATATGCTTAGAAAGTGTTGCATCCAGCTTCTCTCCTATTAATGTGATCCATGCCTGCAGATTTTGCATCATAGATGGATTAAAAATATGTATAGGAAAATAACAAACTTCTCTTTTATAAAAGATTAACATGTCACCTGACATAATTCATTACAAATAATTTAACATCACTGAACTAGGTCCACAAGATTGCTATAGATATTCAAAAGATAGTCAAAACAATTTCATTAACCGTTGAGTCAAGTAAAAAACAATATAATGTTACCATGAAATATGAATGCTACATGTCAAAGTGGTTTGAAGGTGAGAACCATAGTCACATGGATCGCAGTACGCTCCACTACACGGTACAAAACTAGTACGCAATTCATGCATTTCTAAAATTCGGTACGTTGGGGGTAGGTTCATTTGGGAATGCCAATTCGGGACGTGGTATGGCGTACCATATAGACTGGTAAATCGTATCATGTACAAAAAGTATAAAATATAATTTTCATTAGATTTCAATTCAAAATGTCACATTTCATACTCTATTAATAGTGTGTTAATGGCGTCTTCAAAAAAGCGACCCACAACGAACCGGTACGTGTTTTATTACGATCCCAATTAGAAATTTGAACTATCGGGTACGCGAATTTCATGAAAAGAGTAAGATAATCTAAAAATTTGAACTATCGGGTATGCGAATTTCATGAAAAGAGTAAGATAATCTAAAAATTCGGAAACTATCAATTAAAGCGATCCGGATCGCGTACATTGAGCCGTTGGCACGATTTTGTACGGTACGAACGATCCGAAACGTAGATCGCAGGTAGGGTAGCGCTTCATGTGACTATGGTGAGAGCACAATAGTGGCCATTAAACACCATAAAAAAAAAACTTCCACTTTACATTCAGAAATGAGTCATTATGTTAATATAGCTAATTATCATAAACGCTAATGCACACCTGATCAGATGTTGTGAAGCCACGGATGGTATCACCCCCAAGTATTGCAATTCCTTTATCTCCAATCGGCTGCAATATCACCGCCTATAATAATGTTGATATACAGATGGAATTAAAATCTTGACTCAATATATGCAAGAGCAAAATAACAGGCGTATGTAATACCTGCGTATTTGAAGGGAGAAATGGGAGCTCAGATTTTCCCGGATAAAGAGATAAATTTGCCAAGTAGCTCTCTGTCAAAATCGTTAAAAGTTTTCAAATCACGATCTTTATAAATAACCTTTTTAGGTATTTTGAATATCAACGTGTGTGACTTACGTGATCCTGACTTAATAACACCTTGATAGATCGATCCTTGCATCAACTTAACGGAATCTACAACCGTCGGGGTTTCACCGTCATTAGAGGAAGATACAGAAGCATATCCAATTTGGAGAACACAAACACCATCATATACAATAACAAGCGACCTGCAGCATGTCACGGTTTCCAATGATTCCCATGCCCTGAAAAAAGTACGTTAGCGATGATCGATGAATGCATCCTCGCATATAGCATACTTTTGTCGTAAGTATTTTATGTTACCCATACCATGTTAATTCAGAAGCTACAACATCTGGAATGTCGGAATGTATTCTTTCACACTCCACACCTCGAGGTGGCACCTGAATTTATAACTTATTTACGGGTCACATTTGATGACGTTTGTACACGAGCAGAAATGCGAGGTTCCTTTATCGAATTGATATGTGATCTGACACAACAAAGAGGGGAGCTTACCACTGATATGGTTTTCGGTCGAATCGATAGCCACACCAGGCCAGCTAGAATGTTGGTTACGGCTAACCCGATTGTAAGTAGATCAGCTCTTGACTGAGAACTGTCAGATGATTCTAATAAATAAAATCAGACTACTGATGTTTTAAATTAAGACATTTTCAGAAAAAAAAAATTGTTAGTGGTAATTGATTACCTGGAGGCATCGGCAACCGGGGCTATGCCAGAAGCTGTTCGGTTAAACAGAACGCCCAATAGAGAGATCCCTCCTACGTAAATCGGCAAGCTCCTAACAGCATCATCATTGTTCGATACCCAATCAGCGATCACTTCCGTCTTTGGCCTGGGTCCTTTGTAACCTCCCTTCAGTTGTTTAATTCAAAATATAGTTTGGATGTAATATATAAATAGAGACTGAGAGAGAACAAAAATAACCTGTAAGTTGGCCGAAATCCTAGAGTATTGCCGGAAAGAAGGAAGATGGTGACCAGAGGGAATTAACGGCATTGAACGAAGAAATATTCCCGCTTCCATCTAAACTGAACAGAAAAAACTCCAGTTTCAGAAATGTTCTTGTTTACTTCTTTTTTTCATCAACTTCTTTACTTAAAAAAAGTGTACCGAATGAATAATTATTTAACTTTTGTAGTGATTAATGATCTAAATCATATGAATTAGCCATTTTATCTTTGATTTAGATAAATTAGTTTACTTTAAATGATAGAAGAATCATAATTTACATGGGGTTTTACTCGTAATTGTTTTAAATTTCATGTGTCAATATAACATAGTAATTTTATATACGTGACACATGAGATGCTGAATAAAACATATCAAAATGACCTTTTTAATATGTTTGAAGCATTGAGTCCAAACCCATTACAGTAGTTATAATCAAACCTGTAAATTTAGACGCAACATTGCGTCTAAATTTACAGGTTTGATTATAAGCAGAGCCGGCCCTTAAGAGGGGCGGGGAGGACAACCGAACAGGGCCCGTGATTTCGTAGGGCCCGTAATTTTTAAAAAAAATCCGATATTATATATGTAAAAAAAATTTTAATAGGGTATAACCAAAAAAATATTAACATAGGCCCACTTAAAAATAATCCTATTGCGCTAATCAAATTTCTTGCTAAGCATAATTTAGCATTTCGTGGAAATAAAGAAAAGTTGTATAAAAAAGGTAATTGAAATTGTTTAGTTTTAGTTCCATTTATTCTTACTTAATTTTTTTGTTGATTGTATTTAACAGGTAATGGAAATTTCTTGGGACTAGTTGAGATGTTGGAAGAGTTTGATCCGGTTATCAAAGAGCATGTTCGGCGGATCGCTAGTGACGATATTCATGTGCATTATCTTGGACACAAGATCCAAAATGAGATAATACTTATGCTTGCTGATGAAATTAAAAAAGAACTTATTAAGAACATAAAAGAAGTAAAGTACTACTCAATCATACTGGATTGTACCCCCGATTCTAGTCACAAAGAACAGATGACTATAATAGTGAGGTATGTAAAGTTCTCATCTAATTCTGTTATTGTTGAGGAGTCATTTTTGGGCTTTTTAAATGCTAATGATACCACTGGGAAGGGACTATTTGATGTAACTTATGCGGAGTTACAAAATCTTGGTCTTGAAATTGATGACATGCGTGGCCAAGGATATGACAATGGGGCAAATATGAAAGGTTCACATCAAAGAGTCCAAACGAGATTTTTAAAAGAAAATCCAAGAGCATTTACAGTAGAAGAAAATTTCAGAGTAAACTTTTTCTTATATATTGTGGATCAAGCTATTGCTTCTTTATAGAAAAGATTTGAACAATTTAAATGGTACGAGGGTTTATTTGGTTTTTTGTTTCCACGTACGTTGAGGATTATTAAAGATGAAGATCTTAAGTCGTCTTGTCATCGTCTTGAAAATGCACTCAGGTTTAAAGAAAAATCGGATATTGATGGCGAGGCACTTTATACAGAGCTTAATTTATTTCGTGACTCACTAACCAATAAATTTAGCAGTCCTGTAGATGTTTTGGAGTATATGAAAGAAGACGGTTATTCCCCAGAAGCATGCATTGCATATAGAATATTGTTGACTATTCCAGTCACTGTGGCATCTGCAGAAAGAAGTTTTTCGAAGTTGAAGTTATTGAAATCTTACCTACGATCTTCAATGTCCCAAGAAAGACTTAGTGGGTTGGCGATAATTGCTATCGAGAACGAAGTCTTAGATGATATAAACTGTGAAGAGTTGATTCACCAATTTGCTATCAAGAATGCAAGGAGAGCTTCACGAATCATTGGTTAGCTATTAGCTTATTAGTTTTTACGGCATGTCATTCATTCGAATACTATATTTTGTATTTTGTTAATTGCATTGTTTATCGGATGCTATATTTTTGTCAACCCTTCAAAGTTGTATGAAAAAACTAGCTTAAATTTTTTATTTAGTTAAAACCTAAGGGCACGTTTTTCGAGCTCGAACAGGGTACATGAATTCTCAGGGCCGGCTCTGATTATAAGGGTCTGTGTTACTACAACAGAATAAAATGATGCGTCCAAATTAAGCCTTAGAATGAAAGAACAAGAAACCTATAAGCAATGAGTTCAATACTGTCATTAATTTTAAGCACATGATGAAGAAGAGTTAAGTTTATACGAAAAAAACAATCCATTGGAAAACAAACCTGGTTGCAGAAGCGGATTTGGGGAATCAGAAATCGATTGCAGAACCGGAAGAGGCGATTTGGAATACCAAATTGACTGCAGAGCAGAAGACGCGATTTGGTACTAACAGGATATATGAAATGAAGATCAGTTATAAGTTTTTCTTTTTGGATTCTTTTTATATAAGCAAAGTGATGATATGTCACTAATCTAACCAACCACTCACGAACAATGGCACAATCTAGATAAAGGGCACTAAACAGTTGGGTTGTGTACCCGGCCCAAGTATACCACCATTCATATTGAATTTTTAATTGGCCCAATAAGAGTCCAAGTTGTTGATGCATGCTATTGGCTTATCTATTTCTTCACACACACTTAAACGAACACATCACAAACAGGAAGAGAGAGAAAAGGAAAAGTTTGTTGCTCACTATTCCGACGGTATCACGGCGGGCACGCGACGGTGTAACTACCGGTGAACGGTGGCGGTAAACCTAGGAGTTCGACAGCCGCATTCCTAGCAGCGTTGTGTTGGGGACCACCATTTGTGTCGTCGGTGGGGGAGGATCAACATAAACGATGAGAAGCAGTGGTGTTTGTGTGAGTGAGGTAAACTACGACGTCAAGGAACGGCTCACCGAAGACCCAAACTCAATGAATAACTGAATACGTGTATTGAACTCTGAAACTACCACCCTCCAATGACACCGTTGAATTGTCGTCCTCCTCTGCCGGCTGCAAGTTAGCTCTTTGGTTTGAACATGACGGATCTGAAGGTCTAAACAGAGATGAAGCCCCAAGACTATTTTAGTATTTTTAGTTTGGTTGTAGATGGAGACTTCAGACTTCAGATATGATAGATAGAAAGAGAACACAGAGTCGCAGAGTAGAAACAATTAGACGAGTAGAGCCATTTCCCTTGAGTTTTAAATTAAGGGCACAATTAGACGAGTAGAGCCATTTCCCTTGAGTTTTAAATTAGAGCATGTTTGGCTAAGCTTTCTGAATTAATTTATTGACTTATTAGCTTTTTGAAAAATTATAAGTCCTAAAATGATGTTTGACAATGAGGGTGTATATGAGGGGAAAAAGCTAATAAGTCAATAAGTCACTCTATTCTGACTTTTCCAAAAAAACCAATAAGCCAATAAGTTGTTTCAAAAAGCTTAACCAAACATGCCCTAAAATGAAATTAATCCAATATGGAATCCAGCTGTATTTTCCTTGAAAACCTGCATAATCAAGTTGATTCAGTTTACTTTTTTTTTTTTTTACTTTTATATGTTAATAATTCACTTCTAAACCAAGGGGAGTGGGGGTGGTCATCACTCATCACTCACAACTTCCAATCAAGTTCTGTCATGTCATCAACCATTATTTCTTCACTCACAACCTTTTTTTAGTGGAAATGGTCATCACTAGTGTTGGTTTTTAAATTATAAATTAACAATAAAACACTAAAATTATAAATTTCATTAAAATTAAAACGTACTAGTTCAATTAAACATACTAGAAATATTTTAGACTACAATTAAAAAAAATACATAAAGAAACTCTACTCATCGTCCGAATCAGGAAACTCCAAACCTAAAGAACCTACTAGTTCGATTAAATATCTCAACCGAAAGTGAGTTTCTTCATCACGCAACTCTTGTTGGATATTTTTTGGAACGTGAACTTGTGTAGGAGGATCCGGCAGCCAATCCGGAGATATTTCGCGTCCGTCTTCTTTGATTAGCATATCGTGCAATATGAGACATGCATATACTATGCTATATATTGATTTCTTGTTCATCGCACGAACCGGTCGGCTTAGTATGCCCCATCTACCCTTTAAAACACCAAAAGCCCTCTCAACATCTTTTCTTGCCGATTCTTGCAACTTTTTGAACGCGATTTCTTTAGCCTCGATAGGAAATGAAGGAGCTTTCATAAAAACAGACCATGATGGGTAGATACCATCCACAAGAAGAAAGTCTTGTCTGTAATATCGTCCGTTAACATAGAATGGACAGAAGGGTGCGGTACCATCCATTACGGCTTGGAACAATGGCGACGTGTGCAAAACATTGATGTCGTTGTTTGAACCTGGAACACCAAAATATGAATGCCAAAACCATAAATCATTCGACGTCACCGCTTCAAGTATGATAGTTGGTCTTTTGACGTCACCCCTAATATACGCCCCTCGCAACTCTCTTGTACAATTTTTCCACTCGATATGTGTACAATCGATGCTATCGAGCATCCCTGAAAAATGTCATCTAGCTTCATGTGCGGCGTAAATACGTGAGATGTCGTGTCTCGTCGGTTTACGTAAAAACTCTTTACCATACAATTTAATGACCGCGTTGCAAAAAAATTGCAGACATTCACGTGAAGTTCTGGCCGACATAGCTAGGTATTCATCAAATTGATCGGGAGAGTTACCTGTCGCTAATTGGCGAATGGCGGACGTGCATTTTTGTATTGGCGTGAAACTTGGTTTGCCCCTCGCATCGTAACCTTCTTGAAACCATTCTTCGGTTGCTTCGATGTCTCCAACAATCTTTAAAAATAATTCATTTGGTAAACGAAACCAATCTCTAAACGTTTCGACATTGTAGATCGGATTCTCCATAAAATAATCGTTCATTAACACTTCATTGGCATGTATACGATCACGATCTGCCATCTTCTTCTTTGGGCGGGATGAACTTGATTCAGGTTCGTTATACACCAACACAAAATATTTAAGCGTCTCATTGTCAGAAGACGACTGGCTATCGCTATCGTTGTCCATCGAAAACGTCGAATCCGTAGGAAAATCCATTTGTGAAATATGTAGAATGTGTGATATGTGTTTGTGTTTTGGTGTGGGTGAAATGGTTAAAAATTGTGAAGTATATATAAATTGTTTAAAGGTTTTTTTTATTAAACATTACCGTTCAAAATAACGGTCATAAATTTCAAACGATCACAAACTCAACAAAATCAACGCGTGAACTTTTCCACGCGATTTATTTTTCACGCGTGAAAATGTATGGTGGCGGTGGTGTTTTGGAGGCTATCACGCGTGGTGGGGAGTTTATCACTCACCACCCCGCCTGCCCTACGGGTGAGGGGAGTGGTTACCTATTTGGAATAGGTAAACTCCTCATTCGCCCAATCAAACAGTGGAACGTCAATTTACCTATTTTGTTTACCTAATGCTCAGAAACGTTGGTCTTGGATTAGGTAGAATATTATTTTTATTTTTTATTTTTTTTAAATTATGTGTTCAGATAAAACAAATAAAACATCAAACTTATAAATTAAAAAAAAGCCATTACATTAAAATCTAACTTAAACAAAAAACAAAATAAAACAACGCAATAACTAAAAAACTAAAAATTACAAGGCCAATCATATTTTTTTGCAATCTCGCGTTTTCTTGCGAGTGTGATTTCCAACATCGAAAGGTGAACATTGTCGTGAGGCTGGTTAAACGTCTCCAAGTCCTTGTCGAACACAATTGCTTGCATCGCCTCGCGTTGCTCTTCCGCCAACAACATGTATTTTTCCTCTTGTAACCTTTTTAATATTCATCAACAAGAGTTGAAATGAGGATGGTGAAGAAGTGTGTAAAAAATAGGTTGAATGGTTTGTTTAAATAGGAAAATTAGATTTTTTTAATAAATTTAAACGACTATATAGCTGTTACTCCACATCTCCCAACGGTCAAAAATGTCTTCCCCTCATCTGTAAATCTTCACTGCATACATAACCTCACCGATTGGTAACCTCCGTCGGCGGCGGTGTTACCGATCGGTAAACACGTTTGCCAATGGAGTTTACCTCCCACTCTGCTCACCCTAATAATAATAATAGTTATTGTTTTTAATTTTATTAATATACATTTTCTATCTTTTAAATATTTATATTATTTATAACATCATTTGCCATTCAAATTTTCAATCCAGTCTGGCTGGTTCAACGACTGGACCAACAAAACGTATGATTCAGTATGTGGTACGATTACGAAGACTTTGGTTACAGGTCAGTTGCTTAATGTTGCCCCCACAAACATAGCCCTTCTATGTATCCATGTTTAATTTAGAGTAACTTTAATACACTTGCTTCTACGTAACACATATTGCTGGTACCATTGACACAATTACTATGAATAACCAGCTTGAAACTCCGCCACGAAGCGCGGGTAGTGATACTAGTTAAAGTAAATCGGACCACCTGAGATTTGCACCTGGATCACCAAGAGACTCTACCACTAGGTTGTAGCCTAAGTGTCAATGTGGAATTCTTACCGATTACTTTATCAAACCAAATTAAGATGCACAATTGGCAATCCAGAATTTCCCTTTTACACAATTACACATTCATATTCGCCAATGTCACGTCTTGTTTGAAATCAACTACTTATTAACACCCGCTCATTGCAGCAGTGACGTTGAAGTGTGAAAAAACTTGCATCAAAACGTTGAAAAAAATAGTTGAATCCCCACACGTTATAACGGGGGCATTTATGACATTCGAATATTTACGTCAAAAACAAAACCTTGACATGAACCAATACGTTGCGGATTTATATAATACAACCGAAACCGTAAAAAGTCACTTCAGAACGTTAAAAAAAGTTGTGCTCATTCCTTTCTACACCACCTTACATGGAATATTCTTCCACCTGCTTCCAAAAGGCTTTGTTTCTTTGGTTGCTCTCAATTTTTGGATTTTTAGATGCATGAATGCACGCTTTCACAAGTAGCAACTCATCTGCTACAATCCACTTTTGTCTCATCACAAGTTGCTTCACTGGTGACGCAATTGCCTTGCCCTTTTTTGCGATCAGTTTTGAGTTGCGGGGAATGAGATTCATCAACACTTATGCTTCTTGGTTGTATTGGGGATGTATTAGTGGTCAATAATGCTCGAAACTAGATTATTGAAATTGAGTGAATCCTAGATTTTGAAAACTATAATTATGAGAAGCCACGATTTGAAAATGGTTGATTTGGGTTTCCTTGTATTGGTTGATACGCAAATTTTGGAAACATAATATGGTATGGGTTTGGGTTGTTGGGTTTTTGTCCAGGGTTTGGTTGCTCTAAATAATAATCTCGTAAAGGATTGTTGGTTTGGATTCATAGTTTTAACTAATTGTGTAGATAGAAGTTATGAGAAATGTCGAGCGAATTTTAAGAAGTCGGTGAGGTAAAATATGAGTTGTATTATTGTATTTGTAGTCGGTGAGGTAATTTTAAGTAGTAATGGTTATTATTATTAACGAAGGGGGTGTTTGGCTAAGCTTTTTCACTTCTCCTTCTCAGAAGGACTTCTCCTTTTTCAAGAAGTCACAATTTGTGACTTCTCCTTTTTTCTTTCTTGAAGACAAAAAACCACCTTGAAAAGTCCTTTTCATGCTTGTGTTTGGCTAAGCTTTCTCATCTTCCTAACTTCTCAATATTGTTTTGCTAAGCTTCTTCTTCTCAAAAAAGACTTTTAGCTCCATATAACTCAATAAGTCATTTTGAGAACGAATCCCAAACACCCACGAAGTAATGAAAAAATAGTAGTAATGGTTATTATTATTATTTTGTATTCTTGTTATATTGTATTGTCATCCTCAATCATCTTTGCTGATCAACTGACAATTCATTCGGTCAATTAACCACACAACATATAGCGTAACATGTTAACATGCTAGGTGACCCGATAGATAATGCTTTTTGACTTGTATAGTTGTGTATTGTAATGAATAAATTAAAATGGTTTGTATAAATATTTTTTTTTTCAGAATTAAAATACAAAGTAACCACACAAGAAAGAACCTTGATTTAAGATATGAATTAATAACTAACTAGATGTAAGACCCCGCCGCGTTGCGGCCGGGGCTTACAAATTCAGCCGGCATGGGTTAGTTAATAATTAAGGGGTTGTTTGTTTACCTCTTAATGAGGGTCTGAATGGTTCAGACAGACCTCTTACTGATTCAACACTTAATGACTCATACTGTTTGTTTCATGAGTAAATGTCTGAATGTTTCAGACATTTGCATCTGAATGGTTCAGATATTTGCATTTGAATGATTAGTTATTATACCAAGTCTCAATGGTTAAGACCTCTAATATGAATTGTTCAGGCATTTGTCTCTGAACGGTTAAGCATTATACTGTCTCTTAATAGTTCAGACCTCATGCTGCTTAAGCATTTAATAGTTCAGACCTCTTACTGATTCAGTACTTAACCATTCAAAAGTTACCAAACAGCCCCTAGACATTATACATGAGGTCCATGTTACGGCCGGAGTATTCGGTACCGGTACCCACTTTTTTTGTTTTTCAGTACCGCTACCGAACGGGTACCGTTCTCATCCTTACCTAAGAATGTTACCAATTAATAGTATATAAATAAATACTATAGTACATGGTTTTATCATAAAGCAATGTCCAACTTTATAAGCTAAAAATACAAGTTTTAGTGCCTAACAATATTACAAATTAAGAGTATATAAATTTTGAACAACTTTATTTAGAACAAAAAAAAAAAACCACTAAAGCACATGTACAACTCATATATACACAAACTTGTTGCAAAATAATAGTATATAAATAATTTATAATTAGAGTTTTTTTAGGTGGGGATGAAGTCATCCACAGCCCATATTGTTCAATAAGAAAATAAATGCTTCAAATATGGGAACAACATATAAAGCAGACTGTGCAACAACTAAATCACAACAATGTTTTAAATTAATAGTATATAAATATAATATAATATAATATAATATAATATAATATAATATAATATAATATAATATAATATAATATAATATATAATAGAGTAAATTACAAGTTTTGTCCTTTATGTTTGTATCAAATTGCAGGCGGTGTCCTTTACCTTTAAATTTGACGAGTTTTGTCCTTAGTGTTTCAAAATCCTACAAGTTATGTCCTTTAGCCCTAACTCAGTCAGAAATTTTTGTTAAATATGGTCATGTGCCTTGCACATGAGAGTATTCTTGTCGTTTTACCTCTCAAGGGACTATTCAGTAAATAACTTATAGTAAAGGACTAAATGTGTAAAAATATCAAAGAATAAGATATTAATAAAAAAACTCACACTCTTTCTTCTCTCTCTTCTTTATCTCTGCTATCTATTTTGTTCATACCCATTAATCAAATCCTATCTCTCTTCTTCATACCCATTAATCAAACCCTAATCACCCCGATCTTGCAATCGCTTTCGATATCGGAAACACCCACTACCACCACCAACAACCACCGGAAATCTCTACGCTGTCGTCTCAACCCAATTTCGGCAAGTTCGACTCGTCTGAGCTCTCGCTAGCATCGTTGCTCAGTTAGTAGTTTATTTGAAAATGAATGCAGGGTTTGAGTTCGGGTGGGTTGGGTGGAGGTGGGTTTCGGTCGGGTGGGGACCCTGTGACGGATCGGTTTTTGGATCCGAGATAGATCCTCAACCTCATCCTGATTGCCATAAACATATTCAATTGGATTCTCGTCTATATCAAATTCACAGTCGTCAATAGATGGAGCTACACGAGAACCAAATCTTGATTTATTAGAAGGTAGTCTTTTTTTCGTTTCTAAGATGATGCTTTTATCGGTATCCATTGTATGAGATGCAGCTATGGGTACCGAAATATTGACTTTTATATCAATTTCTTGATCAACACCTTTCTAGCAACTGAAGCACTATGTTTCCTGTAATTACTCCTCGGAGGGCTTCTACTTTGTGTTGTAGTTGGAGATGAATATTTGATTAATGGGTATGAAGAAGAGAGATGGCAGAGATGAAGAAGAGAGGGAGAGAGAGAGAAAAGAGAGAGAGTGTGAGTTTTTTATTAATATTTTTATTCTTTAATATTTTTACACATTTAGTCCCTTACTATAAGTTATTTACTCAATAGTCCTTTGAGAGGTAAAATGATAAGAATACCCATATTTAACAAAAAAATCTGACTGAGTTAGGGCTAAAGGACATAACGTGTATGATTTTGAAACATTAAGGACAAAACTCGTCAAATTTAAAGGTAAAGGACACCGCCTGCAATTTGGTACAAACATAAAGGACAAAACTTGTAATTTACTGTATATAATATATAAAGTACAACCAATAAAACAAATAACACTACAAAAAGAAAACAAAAAACATACTTAAAGCATAAAGTACAATCAACCATGCACAAACATGTTAAAAAATAATAGTATATAAATAGTACAATTTTACGCGAAACAGTTTGAAATAAACGTATACCAAATGTGTTAAGCTATGTAAGGTGATTTTAGTTTTCGGGATAAATATTTTTGTTAAACACTATTTCTATCTAATTTTACTTTTAGCTACTCTAAGACCACCCGTATTGGGGCGTGGTTTTTAAAAAAAATTGAAAAAAAAAAAACGCCCCAAAACGCCCCTCCCCCACTACACTGGGCGTTATAAGGCGTTTTTTTTTTTTTGAAAGGTTTGCATGTTGGCGTTTTAAATAAAACGCTGAAGTGATCAAATGAGCAAGTGCATGTGTAGGGATGGCAATCAAACCCGAACCCGATAGGTAAACCCGAAACCCGGAACATTTGGAATGGGTTTGGGGTTGGTTAATCGGGTTTGGGACGGGTTTGGGAATAGTTTTTATTTTTTTCGCGGGTTTGGGACGGGTTTGGGATTTAGTGATATACCCATTTACCCGACCCAATTACCCGATAAAGTGTACCCGTTTACCCGATTGTATACCTGATATAATTTCTTTTATATTATTAAATATGTATATATATGATACATCCATTTTTTACACATATATCTATTTTATTCCGTATACATTTTAGTTATTTGATATATATTTTTATAATGACAATACAAAATGTAACTAGTTAATAGTTTCCCGATGGGGTTTGAGATGAGTATACACAATGCGTAATCTTTTTAAATTAACGGGTTTACCCGAAACCCGCGGGTATACCCGATACCCGATGGGTATTTACCCGCTAGAAACCCGAGGGTTTTGGAACGGGTTTGGGACAAGCTTATCTAACCGGGTTTGGGTTTGGGATTACCTAAACCCGTCCCAAACCCGACCCATTGGCATCCCTATGCATGTGGCCAATGGGAGTGTTCTTCAGTCTGCCAAGGTTTGACTAGCCAATGGGAGTGTGAGTTTGCTTTTTTTTTTAATGATTGGTAGAGGCATTATTAGGCATTGTGCCCACTACACCAGTTTTGCAATAATGCCCATGCTGACTGGGATGCCACGTGTCCGATAATGCCCCATGGTAGGGGCATTATTTTTCTTAACCACTACACATGGTCTAAGTAAAAGCATACCATATTATGCTACTCTTTGGCGCCACATCATCATCATGCCTGGTCAGAGTAACAATGCGGATCAATTCGGTTTTAAATGGAGCAAGTGGGTTCCTAATAAGTGTAATATTTTTATGTGGCGCGCCTACTTGGATCGGCTCCCGACGAAGACAGCTTTGATTAGAAGGAATATTCATGTGGAAAATGACGTTTGTGTGTGGTGCGAAGAAGCGGAGGAATCAATCGATCATATTATTACAGGTTGTAGTGTTTCTGCAGGCGTTTGGCATGGTATTTCGGTTTGGTGTCGGATCCCAGAGATCTATGTTTTCAGTGTGAAGGATGTTGCGGCTCTGCACGAGTTCTGCGCAGCGGAAGGGCATAAGAAAAGCCTGCTTCAAGGTATTTTCATTATAGCTAGTTGGAGGTTATGGAGGGCCAGGAACGAGAAGTTGTTTTCTGGTAAGAACTCGACTGTGGCAGACATTGTTGCGGATGTCAAGACGTTGGCCTTTTTGTGGTATAAGCATAGATTTAAAGGTGAAATTGTAGAGTGGGAGAGATGGCGTTCGTTTGATGTAATGTAAGTTCATGGATTGGTGGTTTTTCGCCTTGCTGTCCCCTTCTTGGTGATAGCTTGTGCTTTTTGGTTTTGAATGAAGTTTGATTTTCAAAAAAAAATCATCATCATGCCTGAGTACACAGTCCAAAAATTGCAAGCTAACTCTCATACAGCACACAAAAGTAGGACTGAAATTAACTATTCTAATGTTCCCGTTAAAGTAAAAGCTTCCTACTTTTAATCTCCACCTTTGGATCAAGTTCAAATTAAATTAATTCATAGCCGTAATAATTCACAAAAACCTTCTAGAAGGGGAGGTTGGAAACGGTTTTTGATTCCTTCAATTGCTCCCCCACATCGGAACCCAGTAGTTATATCACCCTTTCCTCGTCCCAACACCACCGCTATTCATCACAACGACTCCTCCATCAAAGGAGCCTCACCCCTCTGCGATTACATCTCCTATTTCTATGAACCCTCAATCGCCGACTACGTACTGCTACGACCATCCTCACAACCTCATCGTCCGTTGCTCTCGACACCACCATATCGAAATCGTACGACTCTTTCCCGCCGGTCTAGAAGATGTCTGGAAGTTCCATTTCGACGATTATGTTGATTTTCTGGCGTTAGTTACGGTGGATACGGTTCAGGATCTCAGCGCAAGGGGAGGTAATGCCAGCTATATATGCGAAATTGGGATTCTAGGGTTTATATTTGGTTTATTATCTGTTCTGGTCAATCGTTTTTTTTTCATATTTGGATTCTAGGGTTCTTATTTGGGATTCCGTTAATGCTGATACCGACGCTTGGGAAGAGGTGGAAAGATCTGACGGCATAAATTAGCACGATGACCAGCCCGGGTAACTCACACTTTCAATAGGTTACAGTTGCCTCTAAAGATTACTGTTTTTACAAATCCAATTTCAGTTTTGTTGAGTGGTTAGTGCGATATCAATTAGGGCTATTTTAATCCTAGCTTCTTGACTTTTTTTGGATTACAAGTATATCTATTGTAAACCTGAGCTTGTATATATCACAGTTAGAGTATAAATATTAGATTTTATAGTAATAATTTGTATGTTTTACTTATGGACTATGGTGATTGTAGGTTCTCGTATTACCTTCTTTAATTACAAGCCTCTAATTGGTTGGCTACATTGTGCTGAGATGGTTGCATATAATCTGCAGGTCAGCATTAGTTTCTACTTGTACAGAATAATTTGGCTGTTATTTAGCTGACATCGTTAACCTCTATTTGTTTCTCAAAGTTTATTCACTGAATCTCATTGTCTATTGATTGATTGCAATGCATTTCAGTTCGCGTGATTTGTAATTTCATGAAGGCTTCAAAGAAAAGTGTTAGGGGAGTCGCAACTAAGAAGAAAATTGTATGATTACTAAGAGATTGATTCATATATCTATGATTAGTTATGTGTTCAATTCATGTTTTTAATTTAATGTATATGCTATCCAGGTAAAGATTGTGAACGAACCCAAGGCCGAAGTAATTTAGGATAGATGGAGCATTGCCGAAAAGATTTGGGAAGAAATCTTCAATTTCATCATCAATTGACTCACACTTATCGTTCATCATTGACCATCGTATACAGGTTTGGCCTTCGATATCATCTTTAGACTTAATATGTTGATAGTTTGGTGGGATTTTCATTTTAATTTTTGCACACTGTTGTTCATGGTTAAAGTTAAATGTGTCATTGGTTCTAATTGATAACATCTCTACAAGAAGGAATATCACTAAAAGCTTATGCACGACTGGAAATGTGGGAATCGTGAATGGTTTTTATGGAATTATGTTTTATTACAAAGAGCCAATTTATGATGACAATGAGCTTCGGTCAATCCCACCTACAGATCTAAAAAGTCATTTGTACAGGTTTATCGGGTATTCGGATGTACGTGTTAAACTATTAGTACCTAGGTATGTTATTTTGTGCAAACCACATGGACTAACTATGTAATTAACTCTTTTCTCTTATGTTTACGGTATGAGAAAAGACCGATAAAGATGACGTTTTTAAATCTGGTTTTAAATATTATTAATTTCTCTCCACCGTGGTTCCGCTCTGGGTTTGACGATGGTACTTACTTCCCGAATCAGCCACGTGTTATCAAAATTATTTGATTATATATTTCATCGATTTGGGTGGTGGTGACACTCGGGGTTGTGTTTATAGGTTTTCGTTCGAAGTTGAGAGGGTTTACTCCCTCAGTGACTTGATGAAAGTAAGCTAGCTAGTGTAAGTAATCTCTTTCTTATTTCTCTTCTTAATTTATTTTTCTTATATGATATAGCTGTTTGTTTGTTTATGGTTTACTTTTGGAATGAACTTTTGTTGCTTTTTATCCGATGATTTTTTTTCTTTTGATATGATAACTTTTGTTGTGATTAATGCAGATTGTGTAAGATATCTTTTGTCCCAATAATATATTATATATGTTTTAACCCGATTGCTAAATCTTGAAGAATCATAATAAGGTAGTTAGGTAATTTTCCACTTATCTCAATAGGTGTTTTTCTATATTCTAACCTTCGCCCCTGTGTATACTCCAATCACAGGCACACTCTGTTGTTGGTGCTGAGAGTTACTCTGTTTCACATTTATTACCATAATGGAGTAGCAGCAAAGCATATAGATCATTAAAACGTTATTGTGTAGTGGCATTAATCTAGCCATCTTCATGCTCCTTTGGAAGGGTACATATCAGCCACTCAAAGTGCCTTGATCAAGACTGAAAGGTTTTGTATGGTTAATTTTGTATGGTTAATCATCATATTGAAGTTCATCAAGAAAATGAGATTCTTTTTGCTTTTTTATGCAATTCTTTTCCCTCTTAGATACTTGCTAGAGATTTTGGGCAAGTACAAGAATCAATGCATTCAGTTATATCAACGAACAAAAAAAGAGATACTCGATACTACACTAAATGAATTCTCAGAGGTGAGAAAGTGCATTTTGTTTCTTTTCTTAATGTTCGTGTAAGTTACTGGTTATAATAGTGTTGACAATATGGATGTGGTGACGTAGGGTTATTTTAGTTTTTCTAAGGAAAACCGCCACAAATTTCTACTCATTTGTGCTTGATAGTGTGATCTTAATTGGACTAAAGTTCAGGGTTTTGATGAAGCAGTTTGTTGGTCTTCAGATCCCTAATGGTAAGTCTTCTTTTGTTACACATATGCATTTCAGTTTATATTGTTTGGATGTAAAATGATTAACTATCAGGTGATGAAACTGATGAGCATGACTTTGATGGTCATCTTTTTGCTTTTTGTAGAATTGAAAGAAATCGAAAAGGGCATTATATATCCTGGCGGTTTGAAGTTTTTGGTCCCTTTTTGTGCTTTATTATCATGTAAGTTTTTGGCCTTCGACCTTTGTTGTTATTTTATCTATTAAGGATCGACTTATTGCGATTTGTTTAGGTGTGAGTTCAATAATGGTGTGCTTATGAAAACGATATAATCTATATTATCACATAAATCATTTAAAACGATTGGTGACACATTTATATAACAGAAAGTTATGAAAATGTTATAATTGCTAATTTTTATATTTGGACAACAAAATAGGCTATTAGGAGAGGGAATGCTTTGGCAGAAGATGGCATGGGGGCTTTGAGGTTTGTACTGATTCCCTGCTAGAAAAATCTTCTGTATTTTTGTTTTATTATAGATCATAGTTTTGTTTGTCACACCAAGTGTGAGACCTAAATAACATGATTGGTAGAAAAGATTGATTGATTTGAATATTTGTAACTAAGAAGTAAAGCAGTTGAAGATGTTATGTTTGGAGGTATAATGGATTAATCTAGAAGCTTTCTCATTGTTATCAATTCCTTGGTCATGTTCTGAATTAGGGGCGGCAATTTCTGACGCGAATAAAATACTTATGTCATAATACCATTAGCCTGTCCACCGGACGGGTATAGAACTAGTTTATATAACGTAAAACAAAAAAGTTAAATTTAAAAGAAGGTCTTGCAATCATATATTCTTCTTGTTAACTCGCTATCTCTTTCTCTCCCTACTCTCTCTTAACAACTTATGGCTGCATCCAAGATCTACATGTTTTTTTATGTTAACTGTCATTATAATGACAAAATTCGTTTAATTTAGGAAGATTCAAGAACAATGGCTGTTAGTGTGTTGTTGATACTTCGAGAATGCATGGTTATGTTCACCTTCGTAAGTAACAATAAGCATACCATCAACGTCCATGGCCCTCTCGACGTGTTTTCTTGCGGTACAACCTCTAACACTGCTACACTTGTAATAACCTCTGGATTCATAAAACAACAATGAATATATCAGAAATACTTATTCTTTAATTTTTAATAATTTAAGATCACAACCTTAAATTCTTTTTCACACGAACTCTTTTAATTTTAATATATTTATTCTGTTAATAATGGACAAATTTCAACTTAAAAAAAAAAAAAACAATATCATCATTGTCCAATAATTAAATAATCGATTAAGGGTTGTGAAGATCAAATATAATATTCAAACTTCAAGTTATAAGATCAGAACAATGAAAGCGTTCTCTTATAAACCCCTCAAACTTATAAAACACGAAGAAAGTGATTTGATATTAGCATCAAAGTGAAACAATTAAATTCTACAGTTAGAGTATGATATCACATGTATCAACGTGTTATTTTAAGTTGACTTGTTTTGTAACGGTTGACTATGAAGTTTTATTTATTTGAACACAAAGCTAATAATTTCTCTGTGTGCATTACTTTGTTTGTGTAGTTGAGATCAAGGCACCGCCGCTGGCCATACATTCAAGTCATACGCGTCCAGTCACCCAAAACCCCAAAACCCCCCCCCCCCCCCCTTCCAAAAATAAATAATAATAAAAAAAAAATTCATTAAGATGTCAAATAGATGCCAACAAGAGATCTAAGAGAATTCATAATCATTACACCAAATTTTGTGAGAGGGGTTTTTATATTACAAAAAAATGTTGTGATTGAGAAGAGAGAAAATATTATTGTTCATCTGTATATTTAAGGGGTTAATATATTTTGAAAGTGATTATGAATTGAGAAGAGAAAAAAGTTTATGATAAAGACATAAAAAGTATATTTAATTGTATATAAAGAGAAGATGTATTTGTTTTCAGTGAAATTATAGAATAGATTTCGTCAGGGGCAGCCCTGAGGGTGGGCGGAGAGGACCATCGGCCAGAGCTCGATATTTTGAAGGGCACGTTATTTAAGAAAAAAACTAAATATGTATATGTAAAAAAATATTAATAGGATATACCATACCCATACAAACACTAACATAGGCCCACTTAAAAAAATTATTCTTATGGTTTAGAACTTTAGATTAGTTATTAGCCCATTGGCATTAGGTTTAAGCATTTAATGAGCCCAATACCTAATTCTATTAAGGCCTAAGTACACGTTTTTTCGAGCTCGAACAAGGTACAAGAATTCTCAGGGTCAGTCCTAGATTTAGTGGAAGGGATGTGAATGCTCTAAAAAAGAGAAAAAAAAAACACACACACACAAGATTGTTAGTTTGTTACCTTGGATGTGGCGAACCCTTGATCGGTTTTTGACCGTACTTCCTCCACGAGTAATCGTCCGGTGGTATTTCCGCCATCTTCATGCTTATCGCGGGCACTCTTACGACCCTCTTCATCCTTAATTTCCTACAAAATTCCATTCCGAATTCCAATTCCAATTCAAATTAATGAAAATCCCAAACCATTACCATATCACAAACTTAAAAAAATCAGTGGTACCTTTTCTTTGAACAACATGAAGAAGTTGCACGTCCAGTGTAAAAATCATCCATAGAGTTACATTTCCTTTTGATCGAAAATGATGAAACATTCTCTCCGGTCACCAACGATTTAAAAGAATTCGCCTGAGCACCAACAAAACTAATAGTAGTCATCGGAAAATCCTTCCTATGAAACGACAACGATCCAGATTTCACTACCGAACGATGGAGATTCGTTTGAACAACCTGTGGCATACGCTGCTGTACCGGCACCGGAGAATACACCTTCTCCGGTGGATTAGAAACAGGGCCACGTCGGAACCGAGCGTGACCGGTGCGGTTATGATCGAGTAAGGATATGAATTTTCTAAAGTTGGTGACCGTGACGTTAGCGACGGATGTGCAATCTGTGTGGGAAGAGGATGAAGACGACATCGTATTGGTTTGTTGATGGCAAAGTAATGTGGTGAGATTGTGAAGGCTTTGAAGAGCTTGTTGGACGGAATGTTGTTCCATTTTAGTAAAGAAAACGTTGTTTCTGTGAGGTTTCATAAAAATATAAAATCGACCGCCATAACAAATCAAAACAAGATTCAAACAAGAATGAAGTTGACGCCACCGGTGCAATGTATCCAGATGAATGAGAAAGAGATGGTCGTTTTGGTGGGACCCCACTTTTACACGTGGACAGAATACAAAAACAGACCTCGACTTGTAAGAACATGGGGTATAGTTTGGATAGTCCCATAAGGGAAGGAGGGGTGTTCACTAGTGATAGATTCTATCATCTCCATTGTCCAATAAAATCATGCCATGTCATCAACCAAATTTCTATCACTAGTGATAGAAATGTAGGGGGGGTGGTATCACTAGTGATGAGATTCCAATATACAAGTATTAATGCACAATGTACAAGTCATACCCTATCACTCCTCAAAGTTCAACGCGTTATACCCATAACTCGTTATACTTGACCACGAGTGATAGATTAGACGGGGCGGTGTTCCACGGTATTCAACGAGTGATACAATTGTATCACGGTTCCACCCCGTGTCACCTAAGAGACTACCCGACACGTAGGCGTCACATCACCATGGAAGGAGGACCATCCCCTTGAGTACTACCCAAGGGTGTGGGGAGACTACCCACCTTAATAAAAAAAATCAATATATATTCAAGGGGAGAGAGAGAGAAATTAATGAGGGGGGCCACAATTTTTAGACTTTCTCCAACGTCTCGGAGAGGACGGAGGTGCCGCGACGTGCCCCGGGGGCGGTGTGGGACGACCCACGACGAGAGGGACGAACCGACGACGTGCCCCATACCCGGTGTTCTAAGTGAATGATTTCTATGTAACAACTATATTTAGTGATTAAAGTATTTATTATTCACGACTTTAACCATCTATTGTCTATACATTTTTAATCCATTTTTATCCTGTGCTTTTCTAAATCAAAAAGATGTTGATACTTGAAAGATAAGTTGGATAACTTTCATTTTTCATCTCTATTCGTTGTTTTTTTAGTAAAGTGTCAAAATGGTTCCTGAGGTTTGGTCACTTTTGTCATTTTAATTCAAAATTCAAACCTTTTTGAATATTGGTTCCTATGGTTTCAATTTTATTGTCATTTCCATCCAAAAGCAAAATTTAGCTAGATTTTTCAATTATCCAGTATTTTTTTTTTCTTTTTTAATCTTTTTTCCTCCCTTTTAATGAAGGGTAAAATGATCAGATTTTTTTTAATTTGTTATAATAAAACATTAAAATACCATTTTGCCCTTCATTAAAAGGAAGAAAAAAGACTAAAAAACTGGATGTTAACTGAAAATCTGACCAGATTTTGATTTTGAATTAAAATGGCAACAAAATTGAAACCAAATGGACCCAGATTTAAAAGGTTTGAGTTTTGTACTAAAGTGGCAAAAGTGACCAAACAACATAAGTTCTAGCGAGTGACGTTGTCGTTACGGTATCGTTACAAACCCATCTACTCATCAGCAAACAACATCATTACAGGTATTTTGCCATAATGGAAAAGGTATCGGTGTTCACTTGTATAATTTTCGATAAGCAAAACCTATATTGATCAAACTCCAGTCGAGTTGTTTGGGGAGAAAAGGACCACACTACCGCTGTAAATCACGTGGAGAAAAAAAAACTAGTTTAAATCAAATATAAACATCACTTGATTTAAATAAAAATAATAAATACATATAGAGTGCATGCATCACCGACGTATTGTCGCCATATGTGCGTAATGTGGAAAAAAAATAGAGCTAACATGGAAATGAGACTTTATCTTGTTGGGCTAAATATATCATATTATCTGTTATTATGGCAAATTGGATTTAAATAATCTCAACTTTTTCAATTTGGCCGATAATAATTCCAACTCAGTTATTTGCCGATTATAATCCGAACTAGTCTACTTTTGGCCGATAATAGTCTGTCGTTAAAATAGCTTAACGGAGTTAAGTTTTTTTTTTTCTGAATTACAAACCGATGTTTTTACCTCGAAATACTGCCCTAAATGACGAAAACGGTGCTTTAATTCGGGTGTTTAAACTTCCAACTAACAAAAATCAAGCCGTTTGGAGCACCGTTTCGAGATAAGTTTTACATAATTCGGAAAAAAAAAAACTCAACTCCGTTAAGTTATTTTTAACGTAGACTATTCTCGGTCAAAAGTGAACCAGTTCAGATTATTATTGGCAAATAACTAAGTTGAGATTATTATCGGTCAGGTTAAGAAAGTTGAGATTATTTAAATCCAATTCGCCTATTATCATTCTTATTGAAAGAGACTTGATGCAAACTATGAAATATGAATAGCAATATCCGTGAGACTGTACTGTATAATTTTAAAGTTGACGAGTAACTGAAATAGTCCAATGGGACATAACTGGACCGAGTTTCTTTGTTTCATGAAGCCCATCGTATATGACTATTTGAGCCCATCAACAACCAGTGTAAAATTGAACATCGGGTTCTTCGGTTTCTAATCATTTGAGGTGTCTAACTCTAATCTTATATAACTTTTTTTTTTCAAATTTGCATATTTAATGTTAAAAAAGTTATTATATCTCTTCTCAAATATATAGTTACATGTAAATATTTAGAACAACTACATATTATTAAAACTTACTTGTATCGAGCTAACAATTTAAGTTATTATTTTATAGTTGCGTATTCTATTTTATGGGGATAGTTGTGGAACCTAATTACTGGTTTGGCTTGTCTGTCATACCCCTCGATACGAAAACAATTTTCTTTTTCGCCCGATGTCTTTTTAAATTACAACAATAACAGTATACACATACTTTAATACCGTTTTACTTTTCATGTTATTTTATTTTGGGTGTTGTATTTTTACTTGATATGAATATAGAAGATTAATTAAAAGTAAATTCAACATGTTGTGTCTCATTATCCTTTATATTACACTAGATTATTACCCCGTGTATTACACGGGTTGAAAAAAAATGTTATTTTACATACTAAATAATAAAACAATATATCTTTAAAAACCTTATTTATTACACGAGTTGAATAAATGTAATTTTATCTATTAAATAATAAAAAATATTATATTTTTAAGAACCTCGTGTATTGTAATTTATATATCAAATAATAAAAAAGTTAAATCTTTAAAAACTCTATATATTACACGAGTTGAATAAATGTAATTTTAGATTAATAGTATATTAAATAAATATAATTTTGGATTAATGGTGTATTAAATAAATATAATTTTAGATAAAGTCTTATATATAAATTTTAAGTAATCAATATATTTGATAAATAATAAAAATACTAATAATAGTAAAAAATCTAATTTATATACCAAATAATAAATATAAAAAAAAGGCGAAAAACCCCAAAAATAGGTACCTCCAATGAATGACACGTGTCACATATTGGTTTCTTTAATTATATAGTATAGGTATAGATATAGAGGTAGAGGATCCTGTAAAAAGTGCTCAAAGTGTGAGAAGCGTATTATAACACTATATATAATATTATATAACACCATATAAACACCGTATAACAATATGTAACATCATATAATAACATATAACACTATGTAACACTATATAACATTATATAACAAATATAAAACTATAGTTTGTCTGATAGCATGTCTATGATAGATGTCTAGTGTTATATTTGTTATATAATGATATATAGTGTTACATAGTGTTATATGGTATTATATGATGTTACATATTGTTATACGGTGTTTATATGGTGTTATATAGTATTATATATAGTGTTATAATACACTTCTCACACTTTAGGCCCTTTTTACACTATCCTTACCCTAGATATAGATGTTCACATCATCGGTTGTTTCAATCGATAACATAATTTGTTTTCATATCATGGATCCATAACCAACGCTACAAATGTGACAAACAACACTACAAAAAGGGAGGTGGATATGAAATACCGAGTATAAAGTTAACCGAATAGACTATAAAGAGATTGAACTAAAGTAGAGTATATGGTCTAAATATAGAGTAAATTGAAATAACAAAGTAAAGTGTGTATGGTCTAAATATGGAAGAGTGAAATAAGTCGTTTTATACTTAAGATTTAGAGTAAATTGTCATTTTAGTCCCTGAGTTTTTGTTCAAATTGCCATTTTAGTCCAAATAGTTTTTTTTCTCCTCTGGGTCCCTGACTTTTCCTTTTTCTTGCCATTTTGATCACATTGCCTAACTTAGTCTAAAAACCAGGTTATAATCAGGGGTATTTTTGGCATTAAATTATTACGAGGTTTATAAATTATGTTGTAAACTACCCCAGGTTATCACTACACAACAGTTATGCCAAAAATACCCCTTCTTATAACCATATTTTTAGACTGAGTTAGACAATATGATCAAAAATGACAAGAAAATAGAAAAGTCAGGGACCCAGAGGAGAAAAAAAAAACTATTTGTACTAAAATGGTAATTTGGACCAAACCTCAGAGACTAAAATGGCAATTTATTCTAAGATTTATGAATATATAAAACTCACTGAAATTAAACTAATAATATTTATCCATAAAATATTAAATTAATAATATTTAGTAGAAGGATTATTTATAATATAATATATTAAACTAAATTGATTCTGAATATATTTTTTGGACTTATTTTTTAAATGGCTAAAGTCACCGTATCTTCCTTTTATAACTTGATTATAGAATACACTTTACTATCAATTCTTTTTGGAATTAATAGATTTTGTTACTGGAATTAAAATTTCACTTCTCATTAAGTTGAAAGAATCGGTAATAATTATTTTGCAATTAGCTATTTAATAATAATAATAATAATAATAATAATAGGAGGGTTATCTATAATATAATATATTAAACTGAATAATATTTAGTAGGATGATTATCTATAATTAATTAGAAAAAATTAAACTAAAATAATAATTATCTGTAAGAGATGGCCTAATAGAATGACAAGTGTCCCTAAAGTGGTTTCTTTTATTATATAGTATATAGATTAACCAGGTATCTAAATCTTATTACTAGGTCTATCTTTTAGATTAATATATAAAACTTTGTATCTTTTTTCAATCAATATATGACTATATGTGAATAATCAAAAGATGACAATTTGTTGCATGTTAGGAAATTATGTAAATATTTAGAACGACTTTAAACTATTATTAACATCGAAACTGAAATTGCATTAAGGTAGCAATTTAAAACCTGCGCAATTATATTAAAAATGCTTAGGGTTGTTTGGTTCTTAGAATTTTAAGGAACTAATATGTTGAAAGAAATTGAAATTTGATTGAATCGGAATTGCGAAGTTTGTATTATGTTTGGTTGGTAACTTATAAATGGAATAAAAATGTAAAAATTAAAAAGAGAATACTGCCCGTTTAATATTTCTCTACCCCACCCCTGTTCCATCTTCATTGCTCCATCATCTTCATCGCAGTTTAAAAGGTTTCTAGATATGAAGATTATTCAATTTCTAGGTTTGAACACATGTAATCAATAAGGTTTAGGGTTTGTATGATTTTTGTGACTAGGACTTCGATTTATGTTTCTAGATTTGGTTTCATCGATTGAAGTTTCTCAATGGGCCTTCGAGTTAAATTTGGATTTGGACTTCAATTTAGGTTTCATATACCAGGTTTCATATACCCTTTGTGGACGATTTTGTTTTCATTTTCTTCATTGTTCTTCATGTTTAGGGATACGGTTTTGTTTGAAGCATCATAACGTCTTCATCGTTCTTCATGCTATTTAATTTGGATATCTCGAGCCTAGATTTCCGTTTGATCTATTTCAGGTATGTTTTTTTAGGTCACCATATATTCTAAAAGATTTTATCTACGTCATCACGTATTTTTTTTATCTACGTTTCGTTGTGTGAAACCTAGCTGAACTCACGATGTATATTTTTTTATCTACGTTTTGGTGTGTAAAAATTATATATTTAAAAAGACTTTATCTATGTCACGACGATTTCAACATACGTGTTTCGTTGTGCAAAACCAAGCTGAACTCACTATGTATTTCTTATTTAGGTATTGTCGTGTGAAAAGTTACATATTCTAAAAGATTTTATATACGGTATGACATATTTTTATCTACGATTCGTAGTGTGAAACCGAGCTGAACTCACGTCTTATTTTTCTATCGTCGTTTCGTTATGTGAAAAGTTACATATAATAAAAGCTTTTTTCAATGTCATGACACATTATTTATCTGCGTTTAAGTATGTGAAATCGAGCCAAACTCACGACGCATTTTTTATCTACATTTCGTTGTGTGGAGAAATATATTCTAAAAGATTTTATCTACGTGATAACCTATTTTTTTATCCCTGCTTCGTTATAAAAAAAAACAAGCCGAACTCACGACGTATTTTTTTATCTACATTTCATTGTGTAAAATCGAGCCGAACTTATCATTTCAAAAGTTATTTAGTTAAATAATTAAGAAAATTGTAGCTAAATAATAAAACAAACAAAACATTGTGTTTTAAATGGTAAGAGTTAATTACGCAATAAATCTATATGATTTCTCAAAATTAACAACGTTTGGTAAAAATATATGAAATAACGAAATTAACCTCAGTTCTTAGTTAGCTATTACTTTTATAAAAGCATATAATTAATTCTTAAGAAGGTGACTTTAATTTGCACAATAAATTTACATAACTCATTGACGAAACACGAAGCTAATTTTAGGGTTGATTAGTTTGGTTTATGTTTCTACCATAAGGGTTAATCTTCTTATAATTTTTTGAGCTCCTTATGATCCGATAATCCTGCAAAACAGAACACCGGTAGCTCGTTAAAAGGGGAATATGGGGGTTTCCCTCTTAACCAGACTCCGGCCTGAGAATAAGTAACTGTTTTGAGGAGATAATAGTGTGTTAAGAGTGAGAGTAGAGAGAATAGAATGAATCAACCTGTGCATGGAGGTCCCTATTTATAACCGGAGAGGTGTAAGAGGAGTTGGGCTGATGGGCCTTGGGCCGAAAGGCGACAACTTAGAGGATATGCTCCTTGTCTCACTCGTGTCGACCGTTAGTGTCTTCTAGATGATATTCGGTGCTGGCGCACCGTGATTGGAGCCACGTGTCCTGTTGTCGGCCTTGTTGTCCCTCTGCGATCAGCAGGTGAGTGGAGATCGTGGGGCAGTTGTCGTCGCCCCTTGATTGGTGCCACGTAGGCGTCCTTGTGTACTCCCTGTCTCCTGCACGTCAGACGATCGTGGAGCACGATTGAGCATAGCCTGGAGGACGCTGATTGGCTCTTTTGTTCTGCCACTTGCACCTTCTGAATTGGCCTTGCGCCTCAGCCCTGCGCGACCCTTGATGAGCACGTAAGTAGCCCGCGTAGGATTATGGGTGTTGAAGGCTCTTCTTTAGAATGCTAAGTGTTGAAGTCGGTGTTCTTTCTTGTTCGGACCTCGCGCGAGGTCAGTATTTGGTGAAGTAGCCCGCGCAAGTCTGAGATTGAACGTCTTGTTAAATCAGGAGTATAGTCCCCGCGCGCGAACTATCAGAAGGTCTGCGCGGCTTTTTGGGACCATACCCCTTCAAGTCCCCCCAGTCCAGTGCTGCACCATGCACGAAGTAAGTGGTTGGAGCTCTGGACTTAGAAAAAAGAAAAGTGCTAGTTATGGAAAATGCTTGATTGATCCTGGTGAGCGCGCGCGTGTAATTGCTTGTCAGTTACTACGGCGCGGTTACCGGATTTAGCTGATGATGATTCTCTGTTTTTAGGTGTAGGTGCGCAGGCTTGACTAATCATCAGAGTTGCGCGGCCTGAGTGACTTTTGCATGGAGTTTGTAGTAATTTTGGGCGGGAAAACCTCGAATTTTGAATTCTGACGGGTTGGTGCAAATGTCGTTGATGGCGACGTTTGAGTTGACTGCTGACACGGCCGTCATCAAGTTGTCTCTGCCGGTTCGGCTTTTCGTCAGGCGAGTGAGGCCCACGCGCGCGTGGTAACCGTCACTCCGAGAATCCCGCCTTACGTGGCGTCCTCTAATTGGCCACGTGCGTGGTGAATTCGGCACGTTTACCCATCGCATTAAATGCGATGGGTATATATATCCGATGAGGGGTGAGAAGATCATTATCCGTTCTTCTGTTTCTATCCTTGCTCTCTATTTCTTCTTTAGATCTCCAAGTCTTCAAACTTTCAGTACCAGATCTTCAAGATCTTTAGCAAATCTTCAAGATCTTTAGCAGATCTTCAAGTTTTCCAGAATATTCGAACTCGCTGATTGAGTATCCATGTCTGAAGAACATCCTCAAGAAGAAAACCCTGGTGAAGAAGGTCCACTTTGCGTCTTGAAATGGGACCTAGGTTTATTCGAACCGATCACAAGGGGCTTCTGGTTTTCACCGAAGTGGGATGCCCGATACCCCGGCCAGAACTAGACGGTCGCCGATGCACCGCCGGGGTATATTACCCTCTTTGAGGACTTCTTCTTACAGGGCAACTTCCGGTAGCCGGCGACGGACTTCATGGCCCATATACTTCAGTATTATGGGTTTCATATTTCACAGATGAGCCCACCCGGCATGGTTAGGGTGAGGCATTTTGAGTTTTTATGCCGGGCCCACGATATAGAGCCCATAGTGGAGAAATTCCGGGTGTTCTATCAGCTCATCAGGAACATGGGGTTTTATTCCTTCGGTAATCGGGGAGCTGCGAAGAAGATCTTGTTGAATCCACCCAAGAGTTTCCATGACTGGAAACAGAAGTTCTTCTTCATTCGCGAAGAGGTGATGCCGATTGCAATGACCTTCCGTTCGCCGGATATAATCGAGAAGGAAGAACTTGCTATTCCGAAGAAGGAGGGTTGGTATTTGAAGCTCAATCCTACACCTAATCGGGTTTTCGGTGAAAACGTTCTGGTAGCGGCGCGAATGAGTGATCAGTGGCCGGCGGAGAGCAAGGAAGTTCTGGTTTTGAAGTTTGAAGATAGGGGTTAGTTACTTATTCGAATACTTCTCTTTTTTTGTGATTTTCTTGCGCTTAACTTGACGACTTCGATTGTAGAAACGTATCTTTGGCAGGCTGCTTTCCCCACCTTTGGTGGGTCCATGGGGCTGCGCCCGTTGGAAGCAGGGGATCAGTATTGGTATGAAGATATTAAAGGTCACTTCATGTATCCCGTTACTGGAGCTTTTGCCAATCCACCAACTTCAACCGAAGGTGCGCATATACCTAACCCCCGGCCTTTGCGCGCTATGACTTCTGCTGGGAAAGAGATTGTCTATCTTTACAACGAGGAGTCTGTGGGGTTTTCAAATGGGGAGCTAAGTTCCTGTTCTAACATCTTTGCAGGTGTGTTGCGCGAGCTCGGGATTGACCCAGAGGAGAAGAAGAAGAAGTCAAAGAAGAAGAAAATTATTAACATTGATGCCGATGTGACCAGGAAAAAGGGTGGAAGTAGCCACGCGGCTACCGTTGGTGCTAATAAAGGTACTCTACGCTTTCGTCAGAGTAACTTGGAGGATTACGTTATTACGAGTGACTCATTTGAAGGTTTGTCGCGTATAGGCGAGAAGAAGACCGGGGCCGCTGGTTCAAAGAGCTCAGGTAGCGCGGGTTCTCGGAACCCCAGATGCTGGGGCCACTTCGTCTTCCATCGCGCTTGATGAAGAGGAGGAGGAAGAAGATGAGGAACCTGCTGAGAAGTTGGTCAGCAGGAAGAGAAGTAGGGAAGAGACCACAGCTGGTGCGTCTGTTGCGCAGAAGGCTGGTGGAGTCCCTTTAATCGGAAAACAGAGCAATCTGTGCTCTCTTTATAAATTTTCTCCCGGTTAGTTTCTTGACTACCTTGTTTCCTTTGTTGTTACTTCTTTTTAACATTTGGTTTCTGTAGAGGCTAAAAAGAAGACCCCCGAAAAGAAGGGTGTTGTATTTAAAGATCCTCAAGAGCCGACACTGAAGAAGACCAAAGTCATAATCAAGCCTCTCAAGACTGCTGGGGTAGAGTCTGAGAAGGAGAAAAAGAAGGCCGTTGGGAAGCCTGTTGACAAAGCTGTTGAGAAGGAGAAGGAGGCAGAGGAAAACAAGGCTTTTAAAAAGCCTGTTGGTGGTGATCCAAAGGAGACCGGGGCCGCTGCTACAACTGCACATGAAAAAGCGCAGGGTCCGGAGGTCGTCCATGTCACGGGGCTTGACCAGCCCTCTCATGAGAAAAGGAAAGAGCCCGAGCATGAGAAGCCGACTAAGCCTGCGCAGGCTGATACCGTTCGGACTGTTCAAGTAACTTCTACTACTAGGGGATCAGGCTCTGCTATTCACAAGGAAAAAACCGCTGCTGCAGGTGGCGCGAGCTCTGGTGGCGCTAGGGGGTCTATACCGCAGTCTCCCATCGGCTCCACTTACACTGTTGGGGATATTTATTATAAAACTTACACAGAGGAGGCTCCAGGCGATGCTCCCCACCGAGCTCCTTGGGTTTGAAGCAAAAGGACACTTTCTTGGAGTTCGCACCATGCCGCGACTGGTTCCTGAATTCCTTCCCCCTCGGTGAGGTCAACCGTCAAAGGGCGCGGACTCACGATGCGCTGTATCATGCTCATGTTGTTGGGAAGCCAACACTCGTGTCGCCAACCACCAAATCGTGCGTGAGTGGCGCACGATGGTTAGAGAGCGGGCCGAGTGGGAAAAATACCGCGAACGCTTGTTGAAGCAGGTTAAGGAGTATGAGAAGGCGAAGGCTGCGTTTGCCGAAGAGAAGGCAAAGTTTGATGTTGATAAGAAATCAGAAGAGTGGGGCCGTGAAGGCCTTAGGGGTAAGCTTCGAGCTGCTGAGGATCTTTTGGCGAAGGAGCGCGCTGAGTGAAAGAAAATTTGTGAGAAAGACAATCAACGTATGTATGCCGTGCGTTCTCGAATCACCAATCTCGAGGCTCAAGTTACTGAATTGAAAGGGAAGGTTGAGGATGGGCAAGCTGATAAGGAACGCGTTGAGGTTATATCATTGTTAACCCCTCTTCCCTTTATGCTTTTCGCTTGTGAAATTAACTAAGTTCGTTTTTCCCTCTGCAGGCTGAGTTGAAAGCGCAGGCCTCCAGTAAGGACAAAGACCTTGCAGCTAAGGACGTTGAGATTGCAGAGTTGAAACGTCGTTTGCAAGAGCAAACCGACAAAAGTGAGTCCTTGGAAATTGACCTTGAAGCTGAGAGAGGGAAAGCTGCTTCTGCTGAGGAGGCCAAGCAAAAAGCTGAGGAGGCGCGAAATATGAGTACATCCGCCATTAACATAGCGTAGAACAATTACTCCGAGGCTCAAGGCATCATTGACACGCTAGTTGCCGAGGGTGAGTGGATGCGTGGTAGAGGAGTAGTTCTGGTATGGTTCTCTTCTTAACTTAGGCTTTATTTATTAAAACCTATTTCTTATTGATTGCCTTTGCTGCAGATGGCCAACTCTATCCTAATTGCTGGGGAACTGGATGGAGCTGTTGCTGCTCTCATAGATGCCTCCCGCGTGGTTGGTCACCGTGGAGGTTATCTAGAGTGTGCGCAACATGTTGAAGAGGCAATAGGACAAGAGTTCGACGTAAGTCATTGCTCAGTGACCGATCAGGCTGATGCTGCATTAGCCCATGCTGAAAAGGCTTATGACCATCTATCACTCCTGTGATGGATTTGGTTGCAAAGGCACTGGAGCATGACGACTGGTGCCAACGGTTGAAGCAGATTCTCGACCTTCCAGAGACCGTGGAGTTGTCTGATGAAGAACCAGCTAAAAATGATGGTGATGGTGATGGCAATAAGCATGACGATGATGATGATGGTGGTGACGGCTATGAGTAGGTAGCGTTGACAGGCTTTGTGCCTTGTGATTTTATTTTTAGATGTTAAATGTAACCCATTGCGCGGTCGCGCTTATTTTGAATTGAATCGATGATGGTTTGTTTCTATGTAACTATTGCGCGGTTGCACTTGTTGAATATGATGTTTATGTTTGCTTTCCCTTTGTCCAGTTACAGTTATTGCACTGTTGCTAGAAACTTTGGTTAAGTTAGCGCGAATAAATGTAAGTGTGGCTCTTGAGCGAGTGTAACTGCCCGGTCTCGCGCTATGTTCGCGGAGGACCTTGGAGGCATAACTCAAGAGCTCGTAATTTACTGAAGTGTTTTCGTGCTAATCAAGAGTTTAACATGCATTTGTAACGTAGAAGTAATCATGATAAAAGAAAACATAAGGCATATGCTTTCATTGATTAAGAAACATGCGCTTAGGCCAACATACATCGCATGTAAGTAAAATAAAGGGCGTTTAGCCAACATAGGAAATTAAGAGGCGTGTGGCCAACATGAGTGGATAAAGGCGCAAGGCCGAGAGTAGTTACATATAACACTTGCGCAGTTGTTGCGCGTTCCACGTGCGCGGGATGATGTATCCATCCAGAGTGCGCAACTTGTATGCCCCTTTCCCTTGCACCTCGTGTATTAAGTATGGGCCTTCCCATTTAGGTGCTAGCTTTCTGGGGCGTTCAGCGTTTAAAGCTTCATTATCTCTGAGGACGTATTCTCCTGGAGTGAAGGTACAAATGCATACTCTTGTATTGTAGTACCTTTCCAATTGTGTCTTATACTTGGCTTCTTTGATTCGCGCTATTTCGCGCCTCTCTTCAAGTAAATCCAAGTCAAGACGACGCTCTGCCTCGTTATCGATTGTGTTGACTGCTGTCAAGCGCGACGAGGGGAGGCCAACTTCAGCTGGGATAACTGTCTCAGAGCCATAAACTAGGCTAAAAGGAGTTTCGCCAGTACTTTTTTTCGGCATGGTTCGATGAGCCCACAGGATGCTTGGGAGCTCATCTACCCAGCCTCTTTTCTTTGTGCCTAGTCGGGCCTTTATTCCTTCAACGATACTCTTGTTAACACTTTCGACTTGTCCGTTGCCCTGAGGATGCGCAACAGATGAGAAAGTGTGTTCGATATTCATCTCTTTCAACCACTTTTGAAGGTCTTCAGAAGCAAAATTGGTGTCGTTATCAGTTACAATCTTGAGTGGAAGACCAAACCTGCAAATGATGTGTTCTCAGATGAACTTGCGCACCATCATTGCAGTTGTTGAAGCGAGTGCCTTGGCCTCCACCCATTTGGTGAAATAATCCACGGCGACAATTATGAACTTTACAGCTCCAGGAGCTTCGGGGAAAGGTCCCACCATGTCAATTCCCCACTGCTGGAAAGGCCATGCAGATGCAGTGGACACAGGAATGAGATCATTTTTCGGGCGCAGGGTTTTTGGAGCGTGCCTTTGACAGGAGTCGCATTTGCGCAATTCCTTTAGAGCGTCAACGTGCATTCCTGGCCAATAGTAACCAGTGTTCATTATTTTCGCGACGACCATGCGTGGGCCTGCATGGATGCCGCAGATTCCTTCGTGAATCTCCCTGATCAAGTAATTTGCATCTTGGGGGTCTACACAGCGTAGAAGTGGCCCCAAGAAGGATCTTCGGTACAAGATACCGCCATTCATCTCATAATGCAGGGCCTTGTTCTGTATCTTCCTTGCCTCTGCTTTGTTGTCAGGGAGTATTCCTTATTGCAAATATTGGATTATAGGGGTCATCCAAGATGGGTGCCCTATCTCGATCACATTTACTTGACGTAGCAAAACCAACGGGTTTTTTAGTATTTCGATTCTTACGTCTTTGGCGAGATGTTGAAAAGAAGTTGAAGCGAGCTTGCTCAGGGCGTCTTCTGGTTTGTTCTCTAAGCGATTGATGTGCACTACCTTGTATGACTTGAATTGTTGAAGCAACTCTTTTGCTTGGTCTAAATACAAAGCCATAACTTCGCCCTTAGCATCATAGAATCCGTTGATTTGACTATCGATCAAAAGCGAGTCAACATGCGCTTGTAGATTTTGAGCTCCCATTTTGATGGCGAGGCGCAGGCCTGCCAAAAATGCTTCATATTCCGCCTCATTGTTGGTATTCTTAAAATCCAACTTGATGGCGTATGTAAATTCATGCTTCTCTGGGCTAACAAGGCGCAATCCAGCCCCTGCGCCATCTTCGTTTGAAGCCCCATCAGTGTATAGCAACCATAGTCTGTCTGATGTATCCTTGATAGGAGTATCCACAACTTCACAATCTTTGATTTTATCTTCTGGGACTTCTGTGATGAAGTCCGCTAGAACTTGACCCTTGATGGCTGGGCGCGACCTGTAGAGAATGTTGTGGCCCCCCAGTTCGATTGCCCACTTCGCTAGGCGACCTGACGTCTTTGGCTTTTGTAATATGGTGCCGATGTGAAAGTTGGTGAGTACCGTGATCACATGCCCTGTAAAATATCTGCGCAGCCTTCTGGAGGCGTGTAGCAGCGCAAGTACCAACTTTTCCATTGTGGAATATCTCATTTCTGGATCAGTAAGCACCCTACTGACGTAATAAATTGGAGTCTGAACTCCATCTCTCTCTATCATTAATATCGACCCCACTGCCTTGTCCGAAAAGGACAAGTACAGGATGAGTGGTTCTTTTTCAAACGACGCGGTCAGAGTAGGGAGCTTTATCAAACATTCTTTCATCTGCTGGAATGCGGTTTCTGCCTCTGGCGTCCATTTGAATTCTTTCTTCTTTACGCATTTGCGCAGAGTGCTGATAAAAGGATATGATTTTGCAGCATGGTTTGATAAAAAATGATTAAGCGCGGCTAGGCGGCCGACCAATCGTTGCATTTCTTTGATTGTTCGAGGTGACGGCATCCGCTCTATGGCTTGAACTTTCTCTGGATTAACTTTAAAGCCGCCATTTGTGACCACGAAGCCCAAGAATTTTCCCTCTTCCATACCAAAGGAACATTTGGCTGGATTTAATTTCATATTCACGCTTCGCAAAGAGTGGAAAGTCTTCTCTATATCCTTTAACATCTGGTCTTCCTTAGGAGTTTTGATTACGAGATCATCAATGTAAACCTCGATGTGTTTCCCAATATCTTCAGCAAAGATTTTATCCATCAGACGCTGGTATGTTGCGCCAGCGTTTTTGAGACCGAACGGCATCTTTGTGTAACAGAAGATTCCGAGGTCGGTTCGAAAAGTTGTCTTGTCTTCATCCTCCAGCTTCATCTGGACTTGGTGATAACCTTTGTAACAGTCCAGAAAACATTTCCATCTGTATGGTGCGAGAGAGTCTATCTTTTTGTCGATCTCTTGTAATGAATAACAGTCTTTCGGGCATGCCTTGTTGAGATCGGTGTAATCGACACACATTCGCCATCCTCCATTTGACTTCTCGACCATGACAGGGTTCGCAACCCAACTCTGATAGCGCACCTCTCTTAAGATTCTGCTTTTAACAGCTCACACACTTGCTCATTCATTGCTTTGGTCTTATCCGCCCCTAAGATGCACCTTTTTTGCACCTTTGGTTCAACGGAGGGATAAGTGTTCAGACAATGTTCAGTAACATCGCGCGGGACACCGGTCATGTCTGCCGGAGTCCAGGCGAAAATGTCCATGTTTCTGAATAAAAGTTGTTTGAGGTGCATTCTGATGTTTGGTGAGATTGTGTGGCCTATCGTCACCGTTTGCTCTGGGTATTTGCGATTTAAAACCCACTTTTCTAGCTCGGTTGTTGAAACTTTTGCCGCTTTGGTCGGGCGCACATCCTCTGCCGACATTACTTCTTTTTTTGCATATATAATTGCCACCCCCGTCTCGGTTGGGAACCCGATCGCTGAGTGGGGTGTGGAAGTTACCATGTTTAGCTCTCCTTGGGTTTCTCTCCCGATCAAAACATCATGCCTTGATTTGACAGGCATCACCATGAAGTTGACAATTGTGGTTCTTGAATGCTTCCCGTCAGACAGCGTGACGGGGAAGCTGGTTTGGCCTAATGGGAAGACCATTTCGTTGCAAAATCCTGACAGAGGATAGTCAACTGGCTAGAGTCTCGCTTTATCTTCATCGTCAAACTGATTAAAGCATTGCTCATAGATGATATCTGTCGTACTTCCTGGATCTATGAATATGTATTCTGTTTCGTAATGAACGATAATACCGGTAATGACGACGGGGCGCGTGGCGCGTGGACCCCCGCGTACTATCGGGAAGATTACCTGTTGCTCTTGCCATGCAGGTTCGAATGATCGCTTGCCTTTATCTCTTGCGCTATATCTTGGTCCGTTGACCATGTGCGTTTCCAAGCGTTTAACCTTTTTCTCTCTTCCATCATCGTTGCGTTGAATCTGATGTGTCTCTTTGCGCACGTTCTTTACCAGATGGCTTAGCTTTCCGCTTTTTAGCGCTTTTTCGATTTCTTGCCTTAAGCTGATACAGTCATCTGTCAGATGACCTGTGTCCTTGTGAAAGTCACAGTACAGGTTGGGGTCCTGCCCCTTCTTGTTCGTCATAGGCCTAGGAGCCTTGAAATCATGATTATCCGTCATGAGTAACTCCTTTGGTGTCTTGATGAGCGGAGTCCAGTGCTTTTCTCGGTTCTCGTTCCTGACTGCCTTTCGATAGTCGATTCTGTCGATTATCTCTCGCGCGTCTTCTTTGTAGCGCGATCTTTCCTCATAACCACTGGATTGTCCAGACTTCCATTCATGATTTTTGGTTTTGTTGCGTTTGCCATAGTCGCGCGAGCTTCTCTTGGAAAAACGGTCTTCGGTATAAGAGCTCTTGGCTCCCGCAAGTGACTCTTCAGTTTGCGCTACAATTTTTGCGGCTTCCATCAGCTTGTCCCACTCCTTGGGCATACCATCTTTCCCAGTGATAGTTCTGATGAGACAATCGCACCGAATAGCTTTCTTAAAATGAGCGCTTATGAGCTGTTCGCTTACACCACCGATTTCCATACATTTTTTGTTGAAGCGAGTGATGAAGTCTTTTAAACCTTCGTTTTCTCTACGCCAGATATCAGTTACCTCAGACGTATCTCGTTGACAGCGTCTTTGCTGGCTGAAGTGGTTTACAAACTGTGCTCTGAAATCAACCCACGATGTGATCTTTCCCGGTGGAAGGCTGTCGAACCAGGCGCGAGCAGCCCCTGTGAAAGTTTGTATAAACAGATGGCACCACATGGGCATGTTCCATCCTCCCATGCAACCAATGCTTGTGAATACCCTAACGTGATCATCAGGATCAGTTAGACCATTGAACTTTCCGACTGTTGGAGGCAATTTTTCCTTTGATAGTGGTGCTAGAGCAATCTTTGGAATGAACTTTGAATGTTCGGCAGCTTCGGCTGGTCGATAGACGAGGCGGAAATCTAGCTCTGCTTCTTCGCTGTACGCGATGTGCTGCCTTGGCTAGTAGTATTCATGATTCCACTGCAAGCAGTTGAAGACCGAGGATCCTTCGTCGTCTTGCCAAGTTGGGTCGTTTGGGTCTGTGTCATCCCACTAGTTGTTCAAGTTGTGCGGCCTGAGCCGGCTCTGAACTGGACCTCTTTGAACGTTTGACGGATAGTCATAATAGCTTTCTGTCTCTCCCCGTGTGTCGCGCGTGTCATGCACGCTTGGTCTTCTCGGGGGAGGAGGCATGTTGATTCTTCCTTGGAGGTTTTGCTGTGGGGGTATCTGGCGAGCCCCCTGACTCGGACCCTGAGGTGTAACCAAAGATGGTTCTGCTTGTAAGACCGCTTGCTGTGCGCTCAAAGACTGATATGCAGTATTGATGGTAGCAATTTGCTTGGCGTACCAAGAAGCTGGAGTTTCGCCTTCAGGTAGCCCTAATAGCGCCGAAATGTTCTGAGGAGGAGCTGGGTTTGAAGGTCCAGCAACATTGTTTCCTGGGGTTACCGTCTGAGTGATACGAATGAGGCTCACGCGGGGTCCCCCAGTGTTTGTTATTTCGATTTCGCCTACTTCCTCGGCAAGTTGGATTTAGACATTATGAATGTCTTCAGCCGGACCTGCGTTAGAGTTCGTGCCAAAATCGAAATCAGGAATGATTCCTTGACCAGCCATGATCAAGAAAACCACAAAAAACTCGAAAAAACTCGGAAAAAGAAGATGAAAGTGACTGTGAAAATCGGTGGGCGCCAATGAAGAAACACGGAACTAATTTTAGGGTTGATTAGTTTGATTTATGTTTCTACCATAAGGGTTAATCTTCTTATAACTTTCTGAGCTCCTTATGATCCGATAATCCTGCAAAACAGAACACCGTTAGCTCGTTAAGAGGGGAATATGGGGGTTTCCCTCTTAACCAGACTCCGGCCTAAGAATAAGTAACTGTTTTGAGGAGATATTACTGTGTTAAGAGTGAGAGTAGAGAGAATAGGATGAATCAACCTGTGCATGGAGGTCCCTATTTATAGCCGGAGAGGTGTAAAAGGAGTTGGGCTGATGGGCCTTGGGCCGGAAGGCGACAACTTAGAGGATATGCTCCTTGTCTCACTCGTGTCGACCGTTAGTGTCTTCTAGAAGATATCCGGTGCTGGCGCACCGTGATTGGAGCCACGTGTCCTGTTGTCGGCCTTGTTGTCCCTTTGTCATCAGCAGGTGAGTGTAGATCGTGGGGCAGTTGCCGCCGCCCCTTGATTGGTGCCACGTAGGCGTCCTTGTGTACTCTCTGTCTCCTGCACGTTAGACGATCGTGGAGCACGATTGAGCACAGCCTGGAGGACGCTGATTGGTTCTTTTGTTCTGCCACTTGCACCTTCTTAATTGGCCTTGCGCCTCAGCCCCGCGCGACTCTTGATGAGTACGTAAGTAACCCGCGGAGGATTATGGGTGTTGAAGGCTCTTCTTCAGAATGCTAAGTGTTGAAGTCGGTGTTCTTTCTTGTTCGGACCTCGCGCGAGGTCAGTATTTGGTGAAGTAGCTCGCGCGAGTCTGAGATTGAACGTCTTGTTAAATCGAGAGTATGGTCCCCGCACGCGAACTGTCAGAAGATCTGCGTGGCTTTTTGGAACCATACCCCTTCACTCATCAAACTAATTATTTTATATTTTTTTAGATTATATATAGCACACGTCACATAAGGTATAAAGGTAAAACTAAATATATTTAAAGCAAATAATATGTTTATTGATGTATAAATAAACTAATATGTTTATTGATTTTTTTTCAGATGAATATATAAATAAACTAATATGTTCATTGATATTTTTCTCGAACGATTTTCATAATATGATTATTGATATACTTTACTTTTTAAACAATACGGTATCTGTGTTTTAGTTAATTGTACATACTACTTATAACACGATCTCAAAAAAATTACATTGAGTAAACAAAGTAAAACAAAATACTACCATACTTCTGTTAAAAAAAACTAAAACGATGTAAAAACTACCGCTTGGCATGACGAATAAAAATTAAATCGAGCCAACCAATTAAAACAAAACACTACCATAGTCTTGTAAAAAAATATTAAAACGAATTTATACTGGGGGCAAAATCGTAAATAAACACACAAAAAAAATCATGTCGAAATGTAAATCAATTTAAGTTTATATCCACACGTAAATAAAAATAAAGACGTAAAACTCGATTAAAAAGTATTTAAAAAGTTAAGGGGGTATAAGAGTAAATGCTGAAAATTAAAAGGTAAAAGAAAAAAAGCCACAAAAGGAAAAGAAAGAAAGAAAAAGAAAAAAAATGACAACACCACTGTAGCAAAGTGGTGTTGCCATTTACCTACGTATACAAAAATATATGCGGCAATAGTTCCACCTAAGGGTGAGAGGAGCACTCCTCTCTTAGGGAGTTCCCTCTCTTACTCACGGCCAATCAGCACGCGCCACGTCAACTCCTCTCTTAAGTCCTCATTTTGCACTCAAACGTTGGCATCACTCCACCCACACAATTATTTTTTATAAAAAAAGAAGAAAAAATATGATTGGTGGAAAAAGGGTGGACCCACATTAACAACCAATCACCCCCTCTCTCTCTCCTCTCTCTCCTCTCTCTCTCTCTCCTCTCTCTCATGCGGTAACCTCTCACCGATCCCCCTCCCCGCTTACGTTCCCCGAGCCGATGGCGGCAGTGTTCCCGCTCGGGGACTGAGGTCCCCGCTCCCCTCCCCGAGAAGTGCCCCGCTCACCCTAACTATTGGTGGAAAAGGGCGGCTACCCTTTTTATTTTTTTTTCATTTTTAAATTTTAATATAACTATTATTTTTTCATTTTTTTCGATTGGTGCATTTAAATTTTATTTAAATTTACAATTTTGCTATTGGTTTTGTTTTTCTCCCTTCTAGCCAAATTACGATTTTGCACCTAATGTAAAATTACAGCCATGCCATTGTTTTTTTTTTACAAAACTAGGGTAATGTTTTGTTTTAATTGGTTGAATTGATGTAATTTTTATTCGTGTCAAGCGGCTGTCTGACACACATGCATTTGTCCTGAAAAATTACAATTTTGCCCAGTTTAAAGTCATGGTCTTTTCATCATTTTAGTTTTTTTTTTTAGCAAAAGTATGATAGTGTTTTGTTTAATTGGTTGACTCGATTTTTTTTAAGATCGTGTTATCTGTAGTATGTACAAGTAACCGAAACATAGGTACATGTAATGAGAGAGAAATATTTGGCTTGATGCCCCGCAACACGGGCGGGACAATAACTAGTTTGATATATATAATAATATCTCTGAATCAATAATTGTTACAGTAGAATATTATATTACGTTTGAATAGATAGTGCCCCTCCTGTCGTGCCTCGCCAATTTATATTATTTTATTAATTGTTTCTTTAACAATTTGTGAATTTAGAAGTTAAAATTGCCTCATTCCTTGTCACAAAGTGATTTTATATTCAACTTTTTTAGCCTATAGCAGCTATAGAAGAATTCAAATGTGTAATTTAACAGATGTAAAGTTAACTAATTTTATATTTTATAATATAATATAATTTGTAATTATATGCAATATACACTGTAAAAAACTCATTCATGAAAGTGCTAGCGAAACCAAAAGTAAACGAGACGGAATTTTATTAGATATTATACTTTACTTATTCAGTCATATATTAATTATCTTGACCTTAACTATAAAAAATTATGTATCATCATAATGGGTAAGGATCCTCAAAAAGTGCTCAAAGTGTAAGAAGTGTGAGAAGGGTATTATAACACTATATATAATACTATATAACACCATATAAACACCGTATAACAATATGTAACACCATATAATACCATATAACACTATGTAACACTATATATCATTATATAACAAATATAACACTATACATCTATCATAGACATGCTATCAGACAACCTATAGTGTTATATTTATTATATAATGATATATAGTGTTACATAGTGTTATATGGTATTATACGGTGTTACATATTGTTATACGATGTTTATATGGTGTTATATAGTATTATATATAGTGTTATAATACACTTCTCACACTTTTTACACTTTGAGCACTTTTTACATGATCCTTTACCTCATCATAATATCACATAAAATGAATAATCTGATTCTATGTTGGTGGTGAGATATTTTTATTTGTCATTGTCAGACGCTTACCCGTGGTCCATTTGTTATTTGTTTGAAGATGCCAATTTTCACTTCTTTTAAATTTTATATAGGAAGGAAGGTTCCTTCGTTGTTTTCATCTGTGTTACTTGTAACTAGGTTCACAAGTCACAGCCAAATAACAATTATAGCTATACTTTTAATAAAAAAAATTAGAAATACTTTTAGTAGTTAAAAATAATAAGATTCTTGTAACATTGTTCGGTGCTAACTTTTTTGCTTGTAGATATCGGTAGGCGCTAGTCGGTCGGTGAGGTACCGACTAGCAATGGAATTGACATTAATCGAATTGAGATTTTTATATGTAATTTTCAGTTTTATATGTACACATACACATTTTATAGGTAAATATTTTAAGTGACAAGTTTTAACCTCCCCTTGGCCCATTTTTTTAATATACAGGATTAATCGCCGGAATCTTCATTGTTTGGTTGGAAACTTGCCGGAATTTACAGGTTTTGGCTGAAATCTAGCCAGAATTGCCGAAATCTGGTCAGAACCGTCGATTTTTGGCCCGCCGACTAAGGTCGATTAGGTCTGACTACCAATTAACAAAAAATTAGTCAGTAACCGACCGACTAGCGATTAATCGGCGACTAGTCCCGGTTTTTACAACACTTTTTTTTACATGTATCCAGAAAGATGCAATTTTTCATATAGCCTGGTATCTCTGTTGGACAGAGACGGATCTAAAATATATAAATAAACGTTTATTATATATATATATATATATATATATATAGAAAAAGTATATCGTACATTACGACTTAACGTACTTCACGTACGACAACGTGCGTGATTTGTTCTATAACATGCATGATTAATGTTTTCAATATGCGTGATTATTGTGTTTCAACATGCGTGATTTTGGATTTTTGAGTTATAACGTGCGTAATTTTAAAATGAACGTGCGTAATTACCTGTCGTACGTGATGTACGTTAAGCCGTAATGTACGTTAACCTTCCTCTCTCTCTCTCTCTCTATATATATATATATATATATATATATCACATACACAATTTTTCTCTCCCTATCTCTCTAAAACTAGCCTGTCACCACCACCTACCGACCGCCACCACCACCACCACTATTCCCCCCCTCTCTCTAAAACTACCCTACCACCACCCACCCTCTTGCCCCCACCCCCACCCACCGCCTCCACCACCACCACCACTACCTCCCGCACCTCAACCACTCTTAACATCATCACCCACACCACCGTACCTTCACCCTTAACAACACCATCATTCAAACCCAAAACCTATTTCACAAGCCCTAGAACCCGACCTACCATCACCGCTGCCATTACCCCAACCCTAACCAATACTTCCATTAAACCCCAGCGAAGAACGACCACTAAACCCCAGCAACACTACCATTAAACCCATCGCAGCTGCCATTACCTCAACCCTACCATCACTACTTGTTTCACAAGCCCTAAAACCCAAACCTCTATTTGATGGAGATTCTAGATCCGGATCTCCGACGACGGTGTCTGCTGCTGGTGGGAGTGGCGTTGAGGTGGGAGCGGTAGTTGCTAAGGGTGGCGATGGACAGTGGTTATGGTGGGAGTGGTGGTAGATATATAAGAGAGAGTTAGGTAGAAAAAGAAAGAAGTATATGTACATGATATGATATGTGTTTTATTTATCAAAATGTATTTTAGTAAATAGGTAGAAAGACAAAAATACCCTTGTGTTGCCTAATTTAACCAAAAAGGTTAACTGAGTTAGGGTTAAAAGACGTAACATGCAAGGGTTTGCAAACATAAAGTATGTTTTTTTGTATTTTTTGAAGACAAAGAATACGGTTTGCAATCTAGTGTCAACATAAATGACAAATTTTGTAATTTACTCCATTAGTATATATCCATCTAATATTTAAGGATATCATATCTAGGGTAATGATATAGATGAAACCCAAAGTTAAGGAGAAAAGTCTTGAAACTCCTATGTAACATTTTGTAACATTTTTTTAGATAACACATGTAACATATATGTTTTTAAGGGTTTTGTACCAAATAAAAAAAAAGCGCAAAGCCATTAAAAAAAAAAAGAAACAAGTTTCTGCGTAACATATTTAACAGGCGCATTAGGCACTATCACGAAGAAACTTGTTTTTATTAAATGGTCTGGCACTTTTTTGTTTTTTTGGTGCAAAACCCTTAAAAACATATATATGATAAAAACCAAAGAGAAATAGTGACAAACTGAATTTTAATCCTTCATTCTATTCAGCATTACAATATATAGAGATAACATAACTATAAACCCTAAAGCCCATAAGTAATAGGTTGGGCCTAAAATGTCTGGTTTATAACACTCCCCCTCAGACATTTAAAATTATACACAGTTTAACAACATACTTCAGGATGATGTTAAATAGGTACTTCAGGACCTGAATAAATAAACTGATACTATTGGATCAGCTATGTTGCCTCATTAAAAACCTTACTAAAAAAACCCAGTGAGACAAAACTTAGTTAAGGGAAAAAGAGTACAGCGTGTATAATTCTCCCCCTGAATTCAACAAACATCTTTCAATCTACGAAGACCGATCTTGTGCGATAGCTGCTCGAAACTGCTTCTAGGTAAAGATTTCGTGAACAGGTAAGCTAGATTTTCACTTGACTTAATCTGGCGAACATCTATTTCCCCTTCTTTTTGCAAGTCATATGTTGAGAAGAACTTTGGTGAGAAGTGCTTTGTTCGATCACCCTTGATGTAACCTTCTCTGATCTAAGCTATGCAAGCAACATTGTCTTCATAAATAATTGTCGGCTCCTTCTTGATCTGTTCTAATCCGCATGCTTCTTGTATGTGATTAATCATTGATCTCAACCACACGCATTCTCGACCAGCATCATATAGTGCTATCAATTTGGCATGATTTGATGATGTTGTTGTAAGTGTTTGCTTAGTTGACTTCCAAGAAATTGTTGTGCCACCGTATGTGAATACATAACCTGTCTGAATATGTGTTTTATTCCATTCCAATGTCTAGGGTTTGAACTATATCTTGCTAGTATATGTACCGAGAACGCAATATCGGGTCTCATGTTATTTGCAAGATACATAAGGGCACCGATCGCACTTGAATAGGGTACTTCTGGACCAAGTACTTCTTCGCCTTCCTCTTGAGGGCGGTAAGGATCCTTATGTGGATCTAGCGGTCGGACAACCATGGGTATGCTAAACGGATGAACTTTGTCCATATTAAAACGTACTAACATCTTCTGGATGTAGTTTAACTGATGGAAGAATGTACTGTCACACCCCAACCGATGGCGGAATCATCGGGGCGCGGCACTGAGCGAAACAGATTGTTTAGAAGTTTCCATAACAACTATTTATATAATCCAGTTAAAGATACGTCCCATACCGTATCCCGAATAAACAAACATATTATTACAGATAATCATCCAAACAAGAAGTTCTGTTCCGACAACTCAGATTTATTATTACAGACAATTGTTTATTATTTCTAGACTCCCTAGCCTCGATTTCATCACCACGCACCTAAGCATCCTAGCAACTTAAGCACCTGTCACATACGTTAAAATAAAGTCAATACATGAGTCATGAAATGTAAAGGTGAGCATACAAGTTTGATAATAGCATACAAGTTTCGATTTCGATGGACGATGATACGAATATGATAGATTTCCTAGGCAAATTACTTTCAGTCCCAACTACTATATCTAACATACAATCTTCTATAAGTCACGTTTCTATGTCGGTTTCGATTGAGTTCGATTGCTTTCCGAGTTTCGATTTGATTTTCGATTGATTCGCTTGAGTACCACACCAAACATATAAATAAACACGCACAAGTAACACATAAGGCACACACACGTATAGCAATACCAGAGTTCGCATAAATCGAGTCTCGAGTTCGATGATTGTTAGATCGGTTTGATTACTAATTAGTTAACTTTATCGCGTTGTTACTTCCTATCATTCACAGTCGTAGATCGGTTCGCGTTAAAATATTCGATTACTTCGATTTTTGCTGATTACAACACTTACTCTACATAATACAACTAAAACATAAAATAGACTATCTACAGTCAAGGAAAGCCAAAGTTGACTTGGACTTTGACTTTGACTTCGACATTCGAAAACACGGGGTGTTACAGCCTCCCCTTGTTTAGGGAATTTCGTCCCGAAATTAGGCTCGAAGGCTACACAACGCCGTGATTTACCAATTTGATGCTTCAGATCTATTTATTTAAACAACTGCGGGTACTTGTCCTTCATGTCGCTTTCGAGTTCCCAAGTGAACTCCGCGCCTCGCTTGCCTTCCCATCGGACTTCGACGATAGGGATGCGTGAGCGCCTGAGTTGCTTGGTTTGGCGATCCATGATTTCGACAGGCTTTTCCACGAAGTGTAATGTTTCGTTGACCTGAAGATCGTCTAGTGGTACGATTAGATCATGATCAGCAAGGCATTTTTGGAGGTTAGAGACGTGGAAAGTCGGGTGGACGTTACTGAGTTCCTCCGGTAATTCGAGTCTGTAGGTGACTTTTCCGATCCTTTCCAGAATCCTAAAAGGTCCAACATATCGAGGCGCTAGTTTCCCTTTCTTGCCGAATCAGACTACACCCTTCCAAGGTGATACCTTTAGGAGTACGTAGTCACCAACTTCAAATTCAAGGGGCTTGCGTCTTCTATCGGCGTAACTTTTCTGTCTGTTCCGAGCTTTTACCAAATTGTCTCGAATCTGGTGGATTTTGTCAGGCGTTTCTTGTAGAATCTCGGGACCGGTTAGTTGCGAGTGACCGATCTCGTGCCACACAATAGGCGATCGACATCTTCTACCATACAAAGCCTCGAAAGGTGCCATTTGGATGTTGGCATGATAGCTGTTATTGTACGAGAATTCCACCAATGGCAGGTGTTTATTCCAACTACCACCAAAATCTGTGACGCACGCTCGGAGCATGTCTTCAAGAGTACGGATCGTTCTTTCAGTCTGTCCGTCGGTTTGAGGATGGAATGCAGTACTCAGATTAAGCGACGTACCAAGGGCCGCTTGAAACGTTTCCCACAATCGCGAAGTGAACCGAGCGTCACGATCTGAAATGATGTCACGAGGCGTACCATGATTACGAATGATCTCGTCGGTGTAGATTTGGGCTAGTCGCTCCGCCTTGTAGTCTTCCCGTATTGGCAAAAAGTGGGCTGATTTCGTTAGACGATCGACTATGACCCAAATACTGTCGTGACCTGATGGCGTGGGCGGGAGTTTTGTTATGAAATCCATAGCTATACTCTCCCACTTCCATATAGGTATCGGCGGTTGTTCGAGTAAGCCAGAAGGTCTTTGATGTTCAGCCTTGACTCTTGCACAAGTTAAGCAGCTTCCAACGTAAAGAGCGATATCCCTTTTCATGCCCGGCCACTAGTACTTATAACGAAGATCCTGGTACATCTTGTCTGCGCCGGGATGAATAGAATACCGGGATTTGTGGGCTTCGTTCATGATAATCTTTCGCAAATCGGTCCGCTTAGGGATCCAAATTCGGTCCAGATAATAGAATATCCCATCTGATTTGCTTACTAACTGAGCTCCATCGTGATAGATCCTCTCTTTCTTCAATGTACGCTCGTTAAAGCAAGCATGTTGGGCTTCGCGAATAAGGGTTTCGAGATTGTGCTGGGCTTGGATGTTTCGAGTACTGAGCACGTAACTCTTTTTGCTGAGCGCGTCAGCAACCACATTCGCCTTGCCTGGGTGATAACGTATCTCACAGTCGTAATCGTTGAGAAGTTCTACCCATCGGCGTTGACGCATATTAAGCTCTCTCTGATTGAAGATGTGTTGTAAACTCCTGTGATCAGTGTAGATTGTACACCTAGTGCCATACAGGTAGTGTTGCCAAATGTTCAATGCAAAGACAACCGCGCCTAGCTCGAGGTCATGGGTTGTATAGTTCTTCTCGTGGATCTTGAGCTGACGAGATGCGTAGGCTATAACCTTGTCTCGCTGCATGAGAACACAGCCGAGACCAAGGTTAGAAGCATCACAGTAGAGAATGAAGTTGTCGCTTCCGTCGAGCAGCGTAAGAATCGGAGCGTTGCACAGCATATGCTTGAGGGTTTGAAAGGCAGTCTCTTGTGCGTTTCCCCACACAAAAGGCTTGTCCTTATGCGTAAGAGCAGTAAGTGGCACAACGATCTTGGAGAATCCTTAATGAACCGTCGATAATAGCCCGCTAGTCCGAGAAAATAACGAACTTCTGACGGGTTCTTAGGCGTAATCCAGCTTTTGACAGCTTCAATCTTCGCAGGATCGACATGGATACCCCGACTATTCACTATGTGACCCAGAAATTGTACCTCCTCCAACCAGAATTCGCACTTGGAGAACTTGGCATAGAGTTGGTTCCCCTGGAGTAACTCGAGAACCAAACGTAGATGTTACGCGTGTTCGGCTTTCGATTTGGAATAAATCAAGACATCGTCGATGAACACGATGACGAAACAGTCAAGATAAGGCTTACACACGCGATTCATCAGGTCCATAAAAACCGCGGGTGCATTGGTTAGACCAAAGGGCATAACTACAAATTCGTAATGGCCATAACGGGTTCGGAAAGCGGTTTTAGGAATGTCTTCCTCTTGAATCCGTAGCTTATGATATCCTGAACGTAGATCGATCTTAGAGAAGCATGCTGCACCTTGTAGCTGATCAAACAAATCGTCAATTCAGAGTAAGGGGTATCGGTTCTTGATGGTTAGCTTATTCAATTCCCGATAGTCGATGCACATCCGGAACGATCCATCCTTCTTTTTGACAAAAAGGACTGGCGTGCCCCAAGGAGAGGTGCTTGGGCGAATAAAGCCTTTTTCGAGTAATTCCTGGAGTTGGTTCAAGAGTTCCCGCATTTCGGATGGAGCGAGTCGATAAGGGGCTTTGGCAACGGGGTTAGCTCCAGGAATGAGGTCGATGCGGAAGTCGATATCACGACTTGGTGGTAGTCCGGGAAGATCGTCAGGGAACACCTGAGGAAATTCACGAACCACTGGAACATCTTTAACTTCAACTTTCTTTTTCTTTCCCTTCTCCGCCACTACGATGTTGGCCAAGAAAGCTCGGTATTCCTTGCGGAGATACTTGCTGGCTTGAATACACGACATAAGCTTGAGACCCTTCGACGCTGTTTCACCGTACACACACAATAAATCACCATTCGCGAGTGAGAATCGAATCATCTTCTCGAAGCATACAACTTCGGCATGGTTTTCGCGAAGAAAGTCCATGCCTATTATGACATCAAAGCTTCCGAGTTGCATTGGAATAAGGTCGATTGGGAAGATGTGATTGTTGAGCTCGAGAGTACAATCACGGAGTACAGAGTTAATGGCAATAGTTCTTCCCGTAGCGACTTCGACTTCGAATGACGAGGACAGATATGAGCGCTTACGACTAAGGAGCTTCTCGAATTCAAACGACACAAAGCAGTTATCGGCTCCAGTATCAAACAAACATGATGCATAAATACCATTCACAAGGAACGTACCATTAACCACGTTGTTATCCGCCTGAGCCTGACGGGCATTGATGTTGAAGGTTCGGGCATGGGCTGCTTGCTGCTGTTGCTGAGGCTGCTGTTGTTGCTCTTGCTGCTGGGGCTCTTGCTTAACCACCCTGTTCGGGCACCTGTTTGCAAAGTGGTTAGGGTCACCACATGCAAAGCAGACTCGAGCATTGACTGCAGGTGCTGGAGCTGCTTGTTGGCCTTGAGGGGCGGGGAGTAGAGCTTGGTTGACAGTAGCTTGAACTGGGGCTTGACGGGGACCATAGCGACGGTTCGCAGTGAAATGACCGTACAGGTTGCAGTGAGCGCAAAAACGACAAGCTAGACCCACTGGATGATGATAAGAGCATGTCGGGCAGAGTGGGTGAGGGCCTGTGTACGCACGCTTTGCTGGCGGTGCATTGATCACTGGAGCTGAGCGAGGGTGCTGCTGCTGTTGAGCTGGTTGTAACACCTCGAATTTTTGTGTCCAATAATGTGTTAACACGTGTCAATTGATTACACGTGGCATTGATATTAAATAAAGGACTAATATTGACAAACCTTGAAAATATATAAATTCGAGGGTTATAAATGTCAATAAAGGGTAAATATACTGTATAGTAACCCTAAATAATGCTTGTACCTTCAAACGAGTAAATCATAGATCGTACGGAAGTGAAACGAGGAAGAAAGTGAGAGATTACAAACCACAGGGGTTAACTGTGGCAACATGTTTAATTATACCTCTGAGTGACCCTTTAACGTTCCCGAGGCTTTGTAACAGTATTATACGCTCACTAGAACATACTGTATAAATTCCGCGAAGTTCCGTTTTAAAACGAGAAGGTTATGATCGAATTCGTATAAGAAGGGTTAAAAGCGTCAATAATGCAAGTTAAGGCTTTCCGAATAATTAATAAACTAACCGGGGACTTAACAACGCGGGTAAATAACACGAGGTCCTTAGTTGTAATTAACCGAGGGCCAAACCGCAAAGTTACCCCTTCAAACCCGAAAGGTCAGGTAAATCATTACGAAAGATTTCGTTATTAATTACCAGATTCTGATAATCATTACAAAAGATTTAAAATTTCTGGAAATCTAACCTCTCGCGACCCGCGTGAAGTTTTGGGTTAAGTTGAGGCGGGCCGCGAGCCACCTAAGATACGCGCCTGAAGTTTGAATCTCAGGCGACCCGCGTACAAACGCATGGAAACTTCCATGCGGGCCGCATTAGACGCCCAGATGCAGAATGTTTGTAGTTTCTTGCCTTTTGAGCTTGTGAATGATCAAAACGCCAATAAATGAGGCATGGGCACCCTATACTCGACCCATAGCTCTATGGGACACCTGCCCATCATCCATGATCAGTATAGATCAATGTGGAGTGATCTTGGAGCTCATTTTTCACTATAAATAGCCATGTTGTGTTCATAACAATCACACAACTCAAAACACACTTCACTGATCATTCTAAGAGCTTACAAGTGTTCTTCTCTGCTCTCTAAGCAAGACACAACTTCTGTAAGTCGTTCAAATCCATTTTGGTCTTGTATTTCCATAGATTTAGCTCATAAACCAAACCGTCGTAACTAACGGTTGTTATAGCGATAATTCACAAATAGTCCAGTGAATTGTCGGATCAAAAGTAGTTATGAGTTGGTATTTATGTGGGTAATAAACCCCTAAAAGGGTTCCCTCTGATCACCATTCTAACTATGTCAAATGTCGAGTCAAACGTGCACTTAAAAAGTCAACAGAAAGCTATTTTGCCGTTTTGTACATAATCTGTAATGTATATGTTATGGAATCTGTTTTGACACTCATAAAACATGATATTAAGTATATAAACTTGTTTACGCTCGTTTGAATCGACCATTTGCTATATTGACCCGGTTCGGAGCCGAATGTCGCAAAAGTTTGACTTTTGCTTTGACTTCAGTTCTGACCTGTTTTAGTAAGGTATAGATATGCCTTAGGACTCTCTTAGGACCAGGTTTCATATGGTATAACCCTCTGTGACCGGTTCATGAATTGTCCGAGTCTTTTACGCATTTCCGTTAATCGCCTAAAGGTTGACCGTAACGGCCTTTTAAAAATAAAACGAGTATTTCGGACACGTGAACGGACCATAACCTTGCTTATAAAATTATAAGCATGTCCTTAAAGTTTCACGCCAATCCGAGGTCTAGAATGAGAGTTATGCTAAATGGCGCGATTAAAGTAAACTTTTGTAATAAACGGCGCAATTAGCATAACGCCCATCTAAACCAAGATTTCGTCACCAAAACTTTTACCCACTGTTACAAAATAATATTTTTGGAATTTTAAAGATTTTTAATAATTTTTACCTTGCTCATAACCTGCGGTTATGGCTACGGTTCGGTAAATACCGAATATGCCCTTTTCGGCCAAAACTTGAGTTCTACAAGGCCTTTTGACCCGATTCCAGTTGCTACTGATTTTAAATAATAAATAAAGTATTTTAGACTTTACAAACTGATCGGGAAACCCAGATTTCCTGTAGAACTCGAAAAGCCCTTTAAAAGTCTTTAAAATGACCGAAAAACCCCTACGGGGCGAAATACTAACTAAAACTCGTTACGGGCGTCTCGGAAGGTATCCTACTGATGCCACAACCTATTTAAGGTATATTGACTTAGGAAATAAGCGTAAGACCCTCATGATTAACCGTTTCGCCTATTGCGCGCACGGTTCGGCTTATGAAACTAGTTTTCATAAATTAGCCGATACGGGTCAAACTATATTATTTTGACCCCAAAATCCAGAGTGTGAACCTTGAACCCATATAAAACAAGTCTCTGAACTTGTTTGGGGCAGAATCACATTCCATTCTCGGCTTTCACCTTTTCGCGCGATTAAACCATATTTATATTCCGGAACCAACCGGTCTAGGCTACGGCCAATATAAAGACCCGTTAGGATTCTAAGAGGTTAATTAAAACCTTCGTTCCAGATTAGGAGCCCAGTAAAAGCTATCGGTGATTTAATCAAATTAAGGAATAATACTTGCAAAGGTAAATACTTTAACTTATTTCCCTTATACGGGCTTGGGTTACGGTATGTTAATACCGCTTGATTGAGCATTATATTTTTCCATCGCTTAGGTGGTTAATTAAATAATATGATCGGCTCATTTAAACAGTTTTGTTTCTTAAAAGCCTTTGGGGGGTTTAATGACCGTTGTCCCGGATATCCTTGGCATCATTTTAAGAAATGGCCACGACCATCGACATCCCGGTGTAGGCGTACACCCGGTATATATTGTCGACATTTAATTAAAAGACGTAGCCGTTGGTTCTATACTACGGTTTTACGCAATGTGGTGTGTCTATAAATCTTTAACCCGGCACGACCCGGGCTACTGAACGCATAAAAGAACATGTAAAACGTTCACAAGATTTTAATAATTTTCCCAAGTTATAAAAGAGTTTGTGCCTTGTGCATTCAAATCAATTTTAATAAACATTTTCAAATGTGTCAGTTGAATGTATTTACCAGTGTAAACTGACGTATTTTCCCCAAAAAGATTAAGTGTAGGTACTATACGAAATTGGCTGGTATTAGCTTCCTAAGCATCACGAATAGTCTCGCAAACTCGATGCCGTATCTGAATGAACAATATTTTATTATTTTGATCCGCTGTGGATACATTCGACTTCTGTAATATATTTGATATTACCACCAGAGGTTGAAGTATATATATTTATCTTTAAAGCTTCCGCTGTGCATTTATATAATTGTGTGGTTTGACTATATTGTTGCCAACTACGTCACGGTAATCCCCCACCGGGCCCACCGGTGATACACGTGGAAAACGGGGTGTGACAGGTTGGTATCAGAGCCAACATTGAGTGAATTAAACACTATCCTAATGTGTTTAATCTCAATGACACAATTGCACATACTTGAGTCTAGACAAGAACATAGGACAAATTCGAATTGTTATTCCAATTTTGTCTTTTTCTTTTATTATTGGTATTTAAAGTTTTATAAAGCAGGAAAAATGCCGCCAGTGATATTTCGCGGAAGAGGAAGGGGAAGAAGAGGCAGAGGAGATATCGTGACACATCACGATCACGAAGCTGGACCGTCAGGTACAAGACCTCCTTCAATGACAAGGAGCGAAGAACCACAACGACGAAGAGATCTTTACGAACCCGCGAGGCATTCCACCTCGCACAGCTCGACGCCATCATACCGGCACTCCTTTAGGCCAAACTCAGAGAATGATCCCAACAACCCACAACCTTCCTTCATACCTCTACAACGTTCGGTATCGCACCGAAATTACGACGACCCTACTCCATACTTCATAGGTCAGTTTAATCCAGCTGACTACATACAGGAACCTTCAGGCTTTGTTCCACTAGGGTCACAAGATCACTTCTCCGAAGACCATATGGATGAAGATACTGATCCAACAGAACCTGCTCGTGGTACGCCCACGCATCCGATAGAAGTCTCTGATGGGTCATCCTTCCATGGCACACCCTATCAGGGACCAGATAGTTTCCAAGCGTTGTTCGACCGACATGAGTGGTACTACACACCACCTCAACAGACATCACAACAACCGCGACATCCACAGGATCCCTCTGAGGATTCACGCTTTGTGGCAGTTACGCCACCACCTCCGCCACCGGCAAACCAGTAATGCCTGATCCGCCAAGGCGTAGGAGGACAAATGCTCGTATGTCCACACGAGGAGGAGGGGGTATCCACTTCAGCACCCCTCGACACTCTAGTAGTAGCCACTATCCGCCACTACAAGAAGAAGGACCTTCAAGTCCTATACAGGAGGCGAACTCCGCACCAGCTGCACCAAATTCGCCACCATTTGGGTATGACCAACCCATACCTGCTTACACGGGTCCGACGGCTTACAACCCGTTCGAACCGTCTCAGGCACATTACAACTATAATTATGAGCGCGACCCATATGTAGTGTCGGCTAGATATAATGCACGCTACCCTGACGGAGCACATGGAAACATGGGAGCTCCGGACTACTCAGCTCATGGGTATCCAATACCTCCCAGACCTCCAGTTCCGCAACAAGCGCCACAACCACGATTCTCTCCTCCTGAGCAGGAAGAGATACTCCATCGACTAGATCATGTGGAGAGAGAGTTCGAGGAAGAGAAAAAGAGCCACCGAGGATTTCTCAAAGGCTTGGCGAACCTACTAAAGGGCAAAAAGAAGAAACGTGACCATTAGCCCTTAATAGTTGTACTAATGTAATTTCTACTTTAAAAGAAGTCCCTACATGGACATTTATCGTATTTCAGTCCCTACGTGGACTTATCTTTTAGTCCTTGCATGGACACTTATTTTATGTTAGTCCCTGCGTGGACTTGTCACTTATTTTAAACCTCTATGGAGGTATGTACTATTTGAAAGACCCGTTTAGGGCAATATGTGATTGTATTTGAGATTATGGAATGTATGTTATGAGTTTTATTTTAATATGTATGAAATAAATCAAAACCATTCCTTTTAAATTAATCTGCCTAAATAAAGAATCTTACGAGTGAAACCTAGCCTGGTGTCTTTTAAGATCCGGTCAAGATGGTAGGACTTAATTAAAAGATTCAGATTCCTTGTTAACCGCTGCAAGCATGTTAACAATCATGGCAGATGTGATTCGTTAAAATCACGCGCGTCATTCTTATACAATAATCCTTTAAGGATTTCAAAACCCAACTAAATGATTTATAAATCATGGGTTAAATCATCAATAAAAATGATCACTTATTAAAACATCCATTAGTGATGTAGTGCCTACGGGCCGATCTTATTAAAACATCCATTAGTGATGTAGTGCCTACGGGCCAACCTTATTAAAACATCCATTAGTGATGTAGTGCCTACGGGCCAACTTTATTAAAACATCCATTAGAGGTGTAGTGCCTATGGGCCGTAATAATTGTCTTATAAAGACAAAAGGCAGTGGTGGTCTATGACTCCCTGTCAGAAAGAGATAAAAGGACTACGGTTCAAATCTCTATGCCTTTGATTCTCTGAAATCTCGGCTAATAGTATAAAACATCCTCGTGATTAGGCTTTATGCCGCCAATATTATTGTTATAGCTAAAATAGGATGTATTCAAATCTTGAAACTAAGTGAGTAATAAGATAACCAAATATGGTCTCTGTTACCATGGTTGACAAATTGTCATAAAAGACAATTATATAATAATCTCCTGAATAAAATTTTGTTATCTTCTGTAACAGATTCAAGTTACAATGGCGGATCCCAATGGAGAGAATAGCCATACTAATGAAGATGACTACGACAATGCGCCAGTGCATCTGACAAGCGCACAGCTAAAGGCTCTAATTGACAATGCTGTCCAGGCAGCTCTTGATCGTCAATACACTGAGTCTCGTAGCAGATCTGTAACAAAACCACCCTCCAAACCAAAGACACACTCCAAACCACCCTCTCAACCCAAGAAGGATGACGACAATCACTCGTCAGCTGAAAATAGTATTCGTCGTGAACGAGAGTACACTGATGCATCTGGTGCCAAGGGTTGCACCTACAAGTACTTCGTGTCTTGTAAGCCCCGGGAATTTACGGGGGAGAAAGGTGCTGTTGATTGTATCACCTGGCTAGATGAGATGGACACTATTGTGGACATCAGTGGGTGCGCAGAGAAGGATGTGGTGAAGTTTGTGTCCCAGTCATTCAAGGGCGAGGCCCTGGCATGGTGGAGAGCATTGGTGCAGGCATCAGGTAAGTCTGCTTTGTACAAGATGACATGGGAGGAATTTATTGCTCTCATTAAGGAAAACTACTGCCCTCAGCATGAGGTTGAGAAGATCGAGGCTGACTTTGTGTTACTGGTGATGACGAACCTGGACTGCCAGGCTTATTTGACGAGCTTCAATACGATCTCTCACCTGGTTCCGTACCTTGTGACACCAGAATCTAGAAGAATCGCCCGTTTCATTGGGGGCTTGGAGCCTGCGATAAAAGCGAGTGTAAAGGCCTCTCGGCCGACGACCTTCAGGTCAGTTACTGACCTCTCCTTGTCTCTCACTTTAGATGCTGTTCGTCTGAGGACGCTAAGGAGCAAGGAGGCTGAGAAGAGGAAACGGGAGGATGATACCTCACGAAGATCTGGAAAGAAGCACCGTGGAAACGGTGACGGCAAGAGAGGGGCTGAGACGAAGAAAGATGGGCAAGCTGGTGAAAGGCCCAACTGCAAAATCTGCAAGAAACCCCACTCTGGGAAGTGCAGGTTTGCATCGAATTCACAGTCACAACCAAAGACTCCTTCCTGTGGACTATGCAAGTCCAAGGATCATAAGACGGTGGATTGTAAGAAAATCAAGGACGCAACCTGCTACGGTTGCAATGAAAAGGGGCATATCAAGAGTAACTGCCCTAAGAACGCCAAGAAGACGGAGGAGACCAAGAAGACAAATGCTAGAGTCTTCCGCATAGATGCAAAGGAGGCAGTACAGAACGACAATGTGCTTACAGGTACTTTTCTCGTAAATAATATATTTGCAAGAGTACTTTTCGATTCTGGCGCTGATAAGTCCTTTGTAGACCAAAAGTTTTGTAAACTATTGAACATGCCGATCAAAACCCTAGATATGAAATACGAGGTAGAGTTAGCAGACGGCACGATAGAAACCGTCTCCACTGTGCTAGAGGGATGTGAAGTGTCCATTAAGAACCATTCTTTTCCCCTATCTCTACTTCCCTTCAAACTAGCGGGTTTCGACATTGTTCTAGGCATGGACTGGTTATCCAGCAATCAGGCCCAGATCATTTGCGAAAAAAGGCATATAGTGCTAAAGACTCCGAGTGGTGAATCACTTACCATTCGAGGAGATACGCAGTACGGATTGCCTGAGGACGTATCTATGCTCAAAGCTTCTAGGTGTTTGAATAGGGGCTGTGTCATTTACATGGCTCAGGTGATAATTGAAGAACTTAAGCCGAAGATCGAGGATCTTCCTGTCATTTCTGAATATCCCGAGGTTTTTCCTGAAGAACTACCTGGTTTGCCACCAGATAGACAAGTGGAATTCAGAATAGATATCATACCCGGAGCAGCTCCCATAGCGAGAGCACCCTACAGGCTAGCTCCGACGGAAATGAAGGAACTAAGGACCCAGTTGGATGAACTGTTGGCAAAAGGTTTTATCAGACCTAGTTCGTCTCCCTGGGGAGCACCTGTCCTATTTGTAAAGAAGAAGGACGGATCGATGCGGTTGTGCATCGATTATCATGAGCTGAACAAAGTTACCATAAAGAATAGATATCCTTTGCCAAGGATCGACGATCTGTTCGATCAGCTGCAAGGAGCGAGCTACTTCTCAAAGATCGACTTGAGGTCGGGCTACCATCAGCTAAGGGTCAGAGATGAAGATGTACATAAGACTGCATTTAGGACTCGCTATGGTCATTACGAGTTCCTAGTGATGCCTTTTGGGCTCACAAATGCACCGGCTGTGTTCATGGATCTCATGAATCGCGTCTGCAAGCCATATTTGGACAAATTTGTCATAGTCTTCATCGACGATATCCTTATATATTCCAAGAACCAAGCTGACCACGAGAAGCACCTCCGTTGCATTCTCGAATTACTACAGCGTGAGAAACTCTACGCCAAATTCTTGAAATGCGAATTCTGGCTACGAGAGGTTCAGTTTTTAGGTCACGTTGTGAGTGAGCGTGGTATCCAAGTGGATCCCGCTAAGGTAGAGGCGGTCATGAACTGGCAAGAGCCAAAGACGCCTACCGAAATTCGTAGTTTCCTGGGGTTAGCAGGATACTACAGGAGGTTTATTGAAAATTTTTCGAGGATTGCTGCACCCTTAACCTCCCTAACCAAGAAGAAAGAAAAGTTCAATTGGGGCCCAAAGCAGCAAGAATCCTTCGAAATCCTGAAGCAAAAGCTGAGCAACGCACCTGTGTTGACCTTACCTGAGGGTACAGAAGAATTCGTAGTTTACTGCGATGCATCACACACAGGCATGGGGTGTGTGCTTATGCAGAAGGGCAAGGTTATTGCCTACGCTTCACGACAATTAAAGGTGCACGAAAAGAATTACACCACCCATGATTTGGAGTTGGGTGCCATTGTATTTGCACTAAAATTGTGGAGGCATTACCTTTATGGTATTAAGTTTGTGATTTATTCTGATCACAAAAGCCTCCAGCACCTGTTCAATCAGAAGGAGTTGAACATGAGGCAGCGCCGTTGGATGGAAACCTTGAATGACTATGATTGCGAGATCAGGTACCATCCCGGCAAGGCGAATGTAGTCGCTGATGCCTTAAGCAGGAAAGAAAGGGTAAAACCTATTCGAATCAATGCCAAGAGCATTGAGGTCAAGAACAATTTAATTGAAAGGATTTTAGCTGCACAGCGAGAGGCTGTGTTGGAAGCTAATTATCCTAATGAAAAGTTAGGAGTAACTGAGGAGCAGTTGACTCTTAGCAAGGATGGAATCCTTAGATTAAACGGACGAATATGGGTTCCGATTTATGGAGGACTACGAGATGTTATCCTCCAGGAAACCCATAGTTCCAAATATTCTGTCCATCCTGGTGCAGACAAGATGTATCAAGATTTAAAGGCGAACTATTGGTGGATAGGCTTGAAAAAGTCTGTGGCCGCCCATGTAGCAAAGTGCTTGACTTGTGCTCAAGTCAAAGCCGAGCACCAAAAGCCGTCTGGCTTGCTACAACAGCCTGAACTTCCCGAGTGGAAGTGGGAATGTGTAACTATGGACTTCATAACCAAGTTACCCAAAACCAGGAAAGGAAACGATACAATATGGGTTATAGTCGATAGGCTGACTAAATCAGCTCATTTTCTACCCATCAAGGAGACGTATAGCTCCGATATGTTAGCCCAACTCTATGTTGATAAGATTGTAGCCTTACACGGCATACCTGTGTCTATTATCTCCGACCGGGATACTAGATACACGTCTCACTTCTGGAAGAGTTTCCAGCAATCTTTGGGCACGCGTTTAAACTTCAGTACGGCTTACCATCCACAGACGGACGGTCAGAGTGAGCGTACTATCCAAACGCTAGAAGACATGCTTCGTGCATGTGCGATCGATTTAGGTGGTAACTGGGATAAGAATCTACCCCTGATCGAATTCTCCTACAATAATAGCTACCACACCAGCATAAAGGCTGCGCCTTTCGAGGCATTATACGGTAGGAAATGTAGATCGCCTGTTTGTTGGGCGGAAGTAGGAGAGGTCCAATTATCGGGACCAGAGATAGTTTTCCAGACGACGGACAAGATTGTCCAGATCCGGGAACGTCTCAAGGCTTCCCGTGATAGGCAGAAAAGCTACGCTGATCCGAAGCGTAAGGACCTTCACTTTGATGTAGGTGAAAAGGTGTTGCTTAAGGTGTCGCCCTGGAAGGGGGTGATGCGTTTCGGCAAGAAAGGCAAACTGAGTTCGAGATACATAGGACCTTTTGAGGTCATTGAACGTGTCGGGTCAGTTGCCTATAAGTTGAACTTGCCTGAAGAGCTCAATGGAATTCACAACGTGTTCCACATCTGCAATCTCAAAAAGTGCTTCGCCGATGAATCATTGGTGATTCCACACACAGATGTGCATATAGATGAGAGCTTAAAGTTTGTAGAAAAACCTTTGTCGATTGAAGATCGACAGGTGAAGAAGCTTCGAAGAAAGCACGTACCGATTGTAAAAGTCAAATGGGATGCTCGTAGAGGTCCCGAATATACGTGGGAAGTCGAAGACACAATGAAAGAAAAGTACCCCTATTTATTTGAGTAAATCTCGGGTCGAGATTTATTTTAAGGGGGTGAGGATGTAACACCTCGAATTTTTGTGTCCAATAATGTGTTAACACGTGTCAATTGATTACACGTGGCATTGATATTAAATAAAGGACTAATATTGACAAACCTTGAAAATATATAAATTCGAGGGTTATAAATGTCAATCAAGGGTAAATATACTGTATAGTAACCCGAAATAATGCTTGTACCTTCAAACGAGTAAATCATAGATCGTACGGAAGTGAAACGAGGAAGAAAGTGAGAGATTACAAACCACAGGGGTTAACTGTGGCAACATGTTTAATTATACCTCTGAGTGACCCTTTAACGTTCCCGAGGCTTTGTAACAGTATTATACGCTCACTAGAACATACTGTATAAATTCCGCGAAGTTCCGTTTTAAAACGAGAAGGTTAAGATCGAATTCGTATAAGAAGGGTTAAAAGCGTCAATAATGCAAGTTAAGGCTTTCCGAATAATTAATAAACTAACCGGGGACTTAACAACGCGGGTAAATAACACGAGGTCCTTAGTTGTAATTAACCGAGGGCCAAACCGCAAAGTTACCCCTTCAAACCCGAAAGGTCAGGTAAATCATTACGAAAGATTTCGTTATTAATTACCAGATTCTGATAATCATTACAAAAGATTTAAAATTTCTGGAAATCTAACCTCTCGCGACCCGCGTGAAGTTTTGGGTTAAGTTGAGGCGGGCCGCGAGCCACCTAAGATACGCGCCTGAAGTTTGAATCTCAGGCGACCCGCGTACAAACGCATGGAAACTTCCATGCGGGCCGCATTAGACGCCCAGATGCAGAATGTTTGTAGTTTCTTGCCTTTTGAGCTTGTGAATGATCAAAACGCCAATAAATGAGGCATGGGCACCCTATACTCGACCCATAGCTCTATGGGACACCTGCCCATCATCCATGATCAGTATAGATCAATGTGGAGTGATCTTGGAGCTCATTTTTCACTATAAATAGCCATGTTGTGTTCATAACAATCACACAACTCAAAACACACTTCACTGATCATTCTAAGAGCTTACAAGTGTTCTTCTCTGCTCTCTAAGCAAGACACAACTTCTGTAAGTCGTTCAAATCCATTTTGGTCTTGTATTTCCATAGATTTAGCTCATAAACCAAACCGTCGTAACTAACGGTTGTTATAGCGATAATTCACAAATAGTCCAGTGAATTGTCGGATCAAAAGTAGTTATGAGTTGGTATTTATGTGGGTAATAAACCCCTAAAAGGGTTCCCTCTGATCACCATTCTAACTATGTCAAATGTCGAGTCAAACGTGCACTTAAAAAGTCAACAGAAAGCTATTTTGCCGTTTTGTACATAATCTGTAATGTATATGTTATGGAATCTGTTTTGACACTCATAAAACATGATATTAAGTATATAAACTTGTTTACGCTCGTTTGAATCGACCATTTGCTATATTGACCCGGTTCGGAGCCGAATGTCGCAAAAGTTTGACTTTTGCTTTGACTTCAGTTCTGACCTGTTTTAGTAAGGTATAGATATGCCTTAGGACTCTCTTAGGACCAGGTTTCATATGGTATAACCCTCTGTGACCGGTTCATGAATTGTCCGAGTCTTTTACGCATTTCCGTTAATCGCCTAAAGGTTGACCGTAACGGCCTTTTAAAAATAAAACGAGTATTTCGGACACGTGAACGGACCATAACCTTGCTTACAAAATTATAAGCATGTCCTTAAAGTTTCACGCCAATCCGAGGTCTAGAATGAGAGTTATGCTAAATGGCGCGATTAAAGTAAACTTTTGTAATAAACGGCGCAATTAGCATAACGCCCATCTAAACCAAGATTTCGTCACCAAAACTTTTACCCACTGTTACAAAATAATATTTTTGGAATTTTAAAGATTTTTAATAATTTTTACCTTGCTCATAACCTGCGGTTATGGCTACGGTTCGGTAAATACCGAATATGCCCTTTTCGGCCAAAACTTGAGTTCTACAAGGCCTTTTGACCCGATTCCAGTTGCTACTGATTTTAAATAATAAATAAAGTATTTTAGACTTTACAAACTGATCGGGAAACCCAGATTTCCTGTAGAACTCGAAAAGCCCTTTAAAAGTCTTTAAAATGACCGAAAAACCCCTACGGGGCGAAATACTAACTAAAACTCGTTACGGGCGTCTCGGAAGGTATCCTACTGATGCCACAACCTCTTTAAGGTATATTGACTTAGGAAATAAGCGTAAGACCCTCATGATTAACCGTTTCGCCTATTGCGCGCACGGTTCGGCTTATGAAACTAGTTTTCATAAATTAGCCGATACGGGTCAAACTATATTATTTTGACCCCAAAATCCAGAGTGTGAACCTTGAACCCATATAAAACAAGTCTCTGAACTTGTTTGGGTCAGAATCACATTCCATTCTCGGTTTTCGCCTTTTCGCGCGATTAAACCATATTTATATTCCGGAACCAACCGGTCTAGGCTACGGCCAATATAAAGACCCGTTAGGATTCTAAGAGGTTAATTAAAACCTTCGTTCCAGATTAGGAGCCCAGTAAAAGCTATCGGTGATTTAATCAAATTAAGGAATAATACTTGCAAAGGTAAATACTTTAACTTATTTCCCTTATACGGGCTTGGGTTACGGTATGTTAATACCGCTTGATTGAGCATTATATTTTTCCATCGCTTAGGTGGTTAATTAAATAATATGATCGGCTCATTTAAACAGTTTTGTTTCTTAAAAGCCTTTGGGGGGTTTAATGACCGTTGTCCCGGATATCCTTGGCATCATTTTAAGAAATGGCCACGACCATCGACATCCCGGTGTAGGCGTACACCCAGTATATATTGTCGACATTTAATTAAAAGACGTAGTCGTTGGTTCGATACTACGGTTTTACGCAATGTGGTGTGTCTATAAATCTTTAACCCGGCACGACCCGGGCTACTGAACGCATAAAAGAACATGTAAAACGTTCACAAGATTTTAATAATTTTCCCAAGTTATAAAAGAGTTTGTGCCTTGTGCATTCAAATCAATTTTAATAAACATTTTCAAATGTGTCAGTTGAATGTATTTACCAGTGTAAACTGACGTATTTTCCCCAAAAAGATTAAGTGCAGGTACTATACGAAATTGGCTGGTATTAGCTTCCTAAGCATCACGAATAGTCTCGCAAACTCGATGCCGTATCTGAATGAACAATATTTTATTATTTTGATCCGCTGTGGATACATTCGACTTCTGTAATATATTTGATATTGCCACCAGAGGTTGAAGTATATATATTTATCTTTAAAGCTTCCGCTGTGCATTTATATAATTGTGTGGTTTGACTATATTGTTGCCAACTACGTCACGGTAATCCCCCACCGGGCCCACCGGTGATACACATGGAAAACGGGGTGTGACACTGGTACAGCTTGTAGAGGAGTGGCATTTGTCGCGGCAGCACAGCTCTTGTTGCTGGAGCTGTTGTTGTTCTTCTTCTTCCTTCTTGATGACTTGGAGGATTGAGCAGATGAGTCGGTGGGTGCTGCAGTGGCTTGGTGCAGAGACTTGGTTTGCTTATCCCAGAAACCAGACTTTACCCGCTTGTCATTAATCTCAGTGGCTAGCAGGTAGGTTTCTTCGATCGTTGCTGGCTTGGCGGCGTGAACAAAGTCGGCTACACAGTCGGGTAGGGCTCGAATGTATTTCTTGATGGCTTGATCTGAGGTCTTGACTTGATCAGGACAGATGATGCTAAGCTGCTTGAAGCGAGCAGTGAGAGCAGCGTTGTCTCCATCCTTCTGCTTGATTCCCCAGAATTCGTCCTCCAGCTTTTGGCGTTCATGAGGAGGGCAGAATTCGTCGGTCATAATTGCCTTCAACTCCTCCCATGTTAGCTCGTAAGCTGCATCATTTCCGCGCTTGTTTCGTTCGGCCGTCCACCAGTCTAGAGCACGGGACTAGAAGACGCCTGTAGCATTGAGAGTGCGGAGATGTTTAGGACATCCGCTCTGGCGCAGAGTGACTTCGACTGAGTCGAACCAGTGAAACATGGCTGTAGGACCATCTTCGCCAGTGAACTCTTTTGGTCCGCATGCCTTGAACTGCTTGAAGCTGAAAGCAGCCTTGCTTGAATCCTTAGGGTTTTCAGCTCGGGACTCTTCTGACGTCTTGCTGGCATTTTCATACACCTCACTCACGGCTTTCGCCACTTACTTGGAGATGATAGCAGCGAGGCGTCGGTCTCTCTTTTCTTGGCGAGTAAGTGGGGTTCGGTGTCCGGACGACGACATGGTCTGCACTAGACATCGTCACGAGACTCAACACAACGAAATCGAATCTCACCTCACACGTCTACTATTATCTAAAGCTTAGAATCACGTCGAAGCACATATCACATAAACACACAGATTCACAGATATACCTAATCATGGAGCACAGAAGCACATAGAACACATAGGTCACAGAAGCACATAAGCACGTAGAGCACGAAACACAGAAGCACATAAGTACTTAGAGCACAAAACACAGAAATACGTAAATACCTAGGCACTTAATCACTGAAGCAGTCAGAAAACAGAAACCTATCCTTCAAAGCTCGCGAGTCGTTCGAATAGTATTTCTTATAGCATCGTATAGTATAGCCCAACTTAGTCGTATAGCATAACACATCATGATATCGTCTAGATTTGCGACAACTGGATATCGAATTGAGATAGAACAGCAATTGCGAGTCGTGTGTGTCGATTGAAATTGATAGCGAAATCGAATAACATCCCAAAACATAAGCACAAAACAGAGAAAACACACATAAACACATAAAAAAATCAACGAGTCATCAGAGTACGCGGTTGCGGTTCTCAGAATCGAACACATAAAATCGAGAGATAGATTGTCTGCGGCTACTAGACATCGACAACCCAAGGCAACTCGACTATTCGCAGTAGACTTGTCATCACTTTCGACTCTAGAGGTCGTGTTTCTGCCTCGATTCTTGGGCATTCCACACGCGCTTCCTAGGTCATACTTGTGAGTTCAGGTCGTTGGAGTCCATCGAGGCCTTGGTGAGATAAATAAAGTCCAGAACAAACTGCCAAGGTCAGGGTTTCACCCCTTGGCTTAGCAATTTCTTCCTTGTTTTTAATAAAATAAAGGAGATTATTCATCAAAATATGGATTTCACTCCTGATTTGGTATAATCTCCCTTGTTTGTTGGTGGAAATAATGAGATAAGCATGAATAAACGAATAAAATCAGCATAAGTCAGGCAGTTTGGTCAGCAGTTTGCGGCTTTCACACCTATTCCTAACTAAATCTCCCGACTTTATTTGAAAACTCGAGTGCAGTGATAGTGAAGGATTGCAGAATAAGCACATAAACTTGGTCTGATGGCTCCTAACTATAGTCTAGGTCTCTAAGACAGCGACCCGGACTAGGTCGTGTCTAACCTAATTCCCTATAGTTATGGCTCTGATACCAATCTGTCACACCCCAACCGATGGCGGAATCATCGGGGCGCGGCACTGAGCGAAACAGATTGTTTAGAAGTTTCCATAACAACTATTTATATAATCCAGTTAAAGATACGTCCCATACCGTATCCCGAATAAACAAACATATTATTACAGATAATCATCCAAACAAGAAGTTCTGTTCCGACAACTCAGATTTATTATTACAGACAATTGTTTATTATTTCTAGACTCCCTAGCCTCGATTTCATCACCACGCACCTAAGCATCCTAGCAACTTAAGCACCTGTCACATACGTTAAAATAAAGTCAATACATGAAATGTAAAGGTGAGCATACAAGTTTGATAATAGCATATAGAGTTCGAATAGTTTACGCGTAACCAGCATGTACACAAAGGAAAACGAAGCATGTTAATTATCGACATGGACCTATCGATACCAATGACTGCGGGTTGATCGTCCGAGACGGTTCACAATACATGATTACCACCGTAATCCATGCAAGTAATTGTCCTTAACAAGCCCCGTGTGAACGGGTGCTGAGTCCAAACTATAGTACTACGTCGTTAAGGCAGGTAGACAGCATTCCACGTGTAAACACAATCAACAAGCATTCATTAAGTCACGTAATACATGCATATTGGTTAGCGTTCAAATAGTTTGAGTAGTGTGATCGTTTGTGTTTTGATATAAGCAACGTATGTAACACCCAAAAGTGCTAAAAGCAATAGGGATCGAGTATACTCACAGTGATTGGTTATGGATTGAAGGGAGCGCTGAGAGTAGGGTTAGCCTGAGTAGTTCGATAGCACAACAATGAGTAACGTGGAAAAATAAGACAAGTGTGAATGGATCGAATGGGCTGGTCGATCGAATGGCAGGTTCGATCGAACGGGCTGTTCGATCGGCTGGTAGGTCCGTGAACAGTCCTGTTCGATCGGCTGGGCCATTCGAGTGGATTGTTTCTTCCTCTGGTGTGTTTGTGTTTGAGGATTTGAACTTTTGAAGTTTTCGTTGTAGTATATGAGAACACAAAAATGTCCTTACCTTTCAGGTCGATCGATCGAACGGTCCGTTCGATCGGCCGACTTAATCGATCGGCTGGGAACTTTAGAGTGATTCTCAACAGAATATTGCTCGATCGAACAGCCTGTTCGATCGGCTGACATTCCCTACTACGAATGGGTTGTGAAAACGATTAAGTGTTGAAGAGTAGTATCTCATGATCCGAAGAGTAATGTTCACCAAACGCAGTTCGATCGAACATCCCTCCCTCGATACTATGCTTCATGAAATTAAGTGTGGGACCATGTGCTAGCCGACCGGCTGGCCCGGTCGATCGGCTGGTATGTCCGATCGGCTGGGCTGTTCGAACAGCCTAGCCGTTCGGCCAGCATCTCTCACCTGGTCGGCCTTTCGTCTAACACTTGGCTGTTTGGTTACTTGTCATTATATCGAGGTAGTTTGATAACGAGTTGAACTATGATACCTTCGTTCTTACTCGTCTCTCCGGCTCGGGTAGGGATCACCCAAATCCGTCCGTTGAGCGGTTCGGAACGTCGGTTTGGAGTTTAACCCATTGTCGGTGAACCTCGTAGATAGAACCCGAATCATGAACCATCCAACCATTGGAATGATCGGTGGGTTGGCTCAGGCTCCGTTTCTACCGGTTTGAAGGCATTGAGTGTAAAAGAGTTGAAAGAAAGTTGGGATTCTTTCTTTCAATCCTTCACAACTTGTGGATGTTTAGATCTTTGATAGATCTTAACTTTTTTATGTGGAAATCGGTTAGATCTAAGCTATTCATGGTTGAATGAGGCCAAGGTTTGATGTTCTTCAAGAACACCATGATGACATCACCCAAGAACACCTAGATCTTGGTGATTTCACGGTTAGAATCCAAGTTTTGAAAGATAGAAAGGTGTAGAATCAAGTAATGATAAAAAACGTACAAGAATCAGAGTGAAAACTTACCGGAGTTGAGAGAAATCTGAGAAAAGGGGAAGAAGATGGCTGGTTCGGTCAGAGCTTTTCAAAAATGGAAAGTGTGACAATGACAGCCCTATTTATAGGCTTCAAAAGAGGAAAGTGGCAGCCGATCGGCCAGGAGATCCGATCGAGTGGGCTGCTCGATCGGCTAGGAAGATGCTAGCCGATCGGCTGGCCTGTTCGATCAGGATGCCTCCTGTTCGATCCGCGACACACTTTGAGTATTTTGCGATGATTTTCGACGTTTCGATTTCGATGGACGATGATACGAATACGATAGAGTTCCTAGTCAAATTACTTTCAGTCCCAACTACTATATCTAACATACAATCTTCTATAAGTCACGTTTCGATGTCGGTTTCGATTGAGTTCGATTGCTTTCTGAGTTTCGATTTGATTTTCGATTGATTCGCTTGAGTACCACACCAAACATATAAATAAACACGCACAAGTAACACATAAGGCACACACACACGTATAGCAATACCAGAGTTCGCATAAATCGAGTCTTGAGTTTGATGATTGTTAGATCGGTTTGATTACTGATTAGTTAACTTTACCGCGTTGTTACTTCCTATCATTCACAGTCGTAGATCGGTTCGCGTTAAAATATTCGATTACTTCGATTTTTGCTGATTACAACACTTATTCCACATAATACAACTAAAACATAAAATAGACTATCTACAGTCAAGGAAAGCCAAAGTTGACTTGGACTTTGACTTTGACTTCGACATTCGAAAACACGGGGTGTTACATGTACCATTACGCAAATGTTCGAACTGCAGGCCGAGACATAATTTTTTTTGTACCAAGATCTTTCATCTCGAATTCTTTCTTTAATATATTAGCAGTTTTTTCTATCTCTTCAGGAGCTCCGATGATGTTTATATCATCAACATAGGCTGCTATATAGTGAAATTTGAGTGTGATCTTTCTATAAATACACATGGGCTGATTACATCAGATTTGTATCCTTCCTTTTCGAGATATTCACTAAGTTAATTGTACCACATACAACCAGATTGTTTGAGACCATATAAAGATCTCTGGAGCTTTATAGAACACATATCTCGAGGTGTTGATTTTAATGCTTCAGGCAATTTTAATCCTTTAGGGATTTTCATGTAGATGTCATTTTCAAGTGTCCCGTATAAGTATACGGTTTAGTCTCATATGAAGTCCTTTAGAGATTGTGAGGCCGATTAGGAACCAAAGGGTTATCGCATCCACTACAGGGGAATACGTTTCCTCATAATCAACTCCTGGGATTTGGGAAAACCCTTGTGCTACAAGTCGAGCCTTATATCATACAATCTCATTCTTTTCATTTCTCTTTATTACAAACACCCATTTATAACCTACTGGTTTGACGTCTATGGGCGTTCGGACTACAGGTCCGAAAACATGTCGCTTTTCGAGCGAATTCAATTCGGCGTTTATGGCTTCTTGCCATCTTGTCCAATCATTTATGTGCATGCACTCTTCTAAAGTTTTAGGTACGTAATCATTTTCATTGATTACATCCGTTGCTATAGCATATGCGAATATATCATCAACACGTGTTTTATTCCGGTTCCATATTGTACTATTTTGTACATAACTTATAGAGATCTCATTTTCGTTCGGTACTGATGTTTCTTCTGAAACTTCATTTTCCTCTGGATTCATAATTGTCTCTTCTGGGACATTTACCTCTACCGGGGTTTCACTTATAATCTTTTGTGAGTTTTCACCAACTGCGTTACTTTGCTCTTTTCGTTTCCATGGGTTTTTGTCTTTGGAACCGATTGGTCTCCCACGCTTTCATTGTATAGTAATCACTTCTGGGATTACTTCAATTCGAGCAGGTGCATTTGATGCTCGTACATGTGACTTTTTCACTCTATTAGTGTCTGTGAACGCATTTGGTAATTCATTCGCTATTCTTTGCAAATGTATAATCTTTTGGACTTCATATTCACATTGGCCACTTCGGGGGTCGAGATTTGATAGCGATGATGCATTCCACGTTATTTCTTGTGTTACCAGTCTTTCTTTGTCCTTATCTCCCCCTAAGACTGGGAACATTGTTTCATCAAAAATGACAGTCAGCATACCGTGCTGTAAACATGTCTCCCGTCATTGGTTCTAAATATTTAATTATGGACGGGGAGTTAAAACAAGTATAGATACCCAGTCTTCTTTGGGGTCCCATTGTAGTATGTTGTGGTGGCGGTATTGGTACATATACCGCACAACCAAAAATTCTAAGGTGGGACAAACTTGGTTCTCGTCCGGAGACCAATTGCAATGGGGAGTATTCATGATCAGCAGTTGGTCTCAATCTAATCAGTGCAACGGCATGCAAAATAGCATAACCCCATGCAGAAGATGGTAATTTAGTCGGGCAAATGCTACATTTCGAGTAGCTAAAAGGCTCACGTGTGACCACCTTGAGGATGCGTTAATTAAGACCAAGAAATAGCGGAATGGTCCACACGGAGGATGAATAGGCCCACAAATATCCCCTTGGATTCTTTCTAAAAATGATGGGGTTTCATGTATCAATTTACTTTGTGAGGGCAACTTTTAAGTTTTTGAGAGGGTGCCCGGTTGCACTTTTGATTATTCGTCTCATCATTATGCTACCAGGGTGACCTAGACGGTCATGCCATATATTGAATGTGACTTTATCTAACAGCTTTTGGTTACTCACCATGTATGATTCGATAGGATTGATATTATTACAATATAATCCAGAGGATAAGGCTTCTAATTGTTCAACAAGTGTATCTTTGCCATTTTTGTTGGAAGTAATTTGAAGATATTCAATATTATTTTCAGATATTGTTTTTAGGTGGTAACCATTTTTTTCGAATATCTTTAAAGCTAAGTAAATTTCTTCTGGATTTACTAGAATATAATGCATTATCAATAGTTAATTTGGTACCCGAAGATAATGTTATGTGTGCTCTGCCGGAGCCTTCGATAAGGTTACTGACACCAGATATAGTACCAATCGGTGTCTCTGCCAGAGACAACTTAGAGAAAAATTTCATATCTTTGAGAATAGTGTTAGTACTACCGCTATCTACCAGACATTCATCACCAATAATAGCTCTACTGGAGCTAGCATGCATATTTCTTCAGGAACTAAAAATAAATAAAAGTTAATTCAAAGAAGTAAGATGAAACATTGCAAGAGTTTATAACAAATGCGTTGATATGCCTCAATGAGGTATTTAGGGGTGCGACATGTGCGGGACCAATGATTTGACATCCCACATTAATAACAAATGTTGCTTTGGTTCCCGCTACTTTTCCCTTTTGAAGGTCGCCCCGTATTATGTCGACTCGATTCACCACCGCTATTTTTTAGTGTTCTGAGACTCTGGATGCCATGTATATCCCCGTCCTCGACCACGAACTCTGCTGGGGTCGCGGCCTCTACCTCTACCTCGTCCGCTTTGAGAATTGGCCACATTTGCTTCAGGGAATAGGCTTGCACCGGCGGGTCGCGATTGACGGTTTTGTAGTAGGAGCTTGTTGTTTTGCTCCACGACCAGAAGACATGATATCAGTTCGGAATATTTAGTAAATTGGCGTTCCCTATATTGCTGCGACAGGAGCATATTTGAGGCATCGAACGTTGAGAAAATTTTTTCAAGTGTGTCTTCATCGGTTATTTTTTCTCACCACATAATTTAAGTTCAGAGGTAATGCGGAACAGGGCAGAATTATACTCACTGACGGTCTTAAAATCTTGTAGTCGTAAATGAAGCCATTCATAGCGGGCTTTGGGGAGTAAGACCAACTTCTGGTGGTCAAAACGTTCTTTGATGTTTGTCCATAATTCAATAGGGTCTTCAACGGTTAGATATTCTCGCTTTAGATTTTCGTGAAGATGATGGCGGAAAAATATCATAACTTTCGCTTTATCTTGATGTGAGGTCTGATTATCAACATTAATTGTCTCCCCCAAATTATTTGCCGTCAAATGAATTTTAGAATCAAGAATCCATGGGAGGTAGTTGTTACCCGAGATGTCAAGTGCGGTGAATTCAAGCTTTGATAAATTCGATGTTTTATCCACAAATGAAAAAAAAATCAAGGATTTAAAATTGAGCCGCAATATAAAATATATTCATTGTAGGAGAACTTCAGGTTCTCTAAAGGTAGAACTTCGGGTTCTATATGTTGGGCCATTGTTATATAATAATTATTAATATATTAATATTCACATAACAGTTTTGATATAATACAGATGTAACGCAGAACAATTTTGTATATGAATATAATATTATTCTCAAACATAATAGTATATTAATATTATCTTTAAAAAAAATATTCTCACTTAATTAAATTTTCTTTTTTGGGTTAAAGTTGTATCCCATTTAAAGATCGTATTAATTATGCACACAAGGAAGCGTATATTAATATCATCTGTACCAATAACACATCTTGAATAAAATTATGTATCGACGTTTTTTTTTTAACACTACAAGGTATGGTGATGGACCATCCTTGGAGGATGATCCGCCACGTAGGCGCCACGTCACATTCCTCTCTAAGATGGTCCATCCTCCAAAACTAGAGGGCATGGTAGGATGGTCCTAGTCATAGTCCTCCACCACTTTTTATGTTTTTTTTATTTTTTTTAGTATTCTATTTTTTTAACATTTAACAAATATACTAACAAAATATTTTCATTAATATTAAACCCACATTACATAAATATAAAAAAAACATAAACTTAAAAAAAAAAAAACAAAGACTTAATAAAAATAAACATAGAGTTAAATAATTTGATGTTTTTTCATGATGTCGTGTTGTAATTTTTTCAACATCGAACGTTTCGGTTGGGTTCGTCCTCGACATTCATCGTCATTATTTCCCATTCCTTGAGCCGAATTTTTTCATCGGAAATTCGGATTTTCTCATTCGCCAATCGGACCTTCTCTTTTAACTTTTCTTCCGATGCACGACTTTTTTCTTCGATGCCCCGCTCCTTCGCCTTCGTCTTTTGGGCCGTGACGTCGTTGTACATTTTTAGGTGTTCCATAAACTCAACCATGTTCGGGTCCACCTTTTCCTTTTCTTTTCCCTTGGCCCGCTCCTTCTTTGTTTTGTCTCGGCCCGGTGGACGCTCCGGTTCACGTACGTTATACTCGTCTTCGTCATAGTCGGCGTCATCATTTAAGTTTATGTGACAACTCGCGTCCAATCCACCGGCGCTAAAACTACCCGTTTCCGATGTTTTTTGGCGTTTCGCCATCGCCACCTCGTTGGGAATAGGCCTATATTTTGGTTCGTCTTTTACAACCATCCACGCGCGAACGTCAGGAAAGTTGGAACCATTCTTTTCCTTATACTTTTCCAATGCCATTTTGAACACATCCTCGTCGTTCCACCCGCTACGACGGTCACTTGTATATAATTTGTTATATTCCTCGCAAAACCTATTGATGGACGAGTTCAATTTCCGCCACTTTGAGGAAACCGAGTCGAGATCTCGATACGGGCCTTGGTCCATCAAGGCGAGAAACTTGGCCAATACCTTGGACCAAAACCCCTCACCCGATTGGTTATTACCTATAAAAAACAACCAAAATACGGGCCTTGGTTTAAACAGAATATTGCGAGAATTGGTTTGGTTCTAGCGTTGGATAATATCCCGGAACCGAAAAAACATTAGGTTGGGCCGCACCCCAGACCGACTAGCCTAAGTGGAGAAATATTTGGTCAAATTTGGTATTGATGTTCGCCCATTTCAATAGTTGACCGTTCATAACTTACTATGAAAATGTCCATGGCATTTTATACTATAAATTATTCAATAATATCTTTCTGTATGTATCATTTATACATATGATGATATCAAATATAGAATTATTTATATAATATTATACAGTTGTAGAATTTGAGAAGAAATTTAATATAAGAAAAAAAAGAAGAAAGAACATATTAGTAAAATGTTATTTCATTTATAACTCATATCATTAATTTTTCTCTCTTTAATTAATTAGTCAACTATTTATTAATTATCGTACATATAATCTACAAAACCTACACATATCAAAATTTTCCTACATATACCCTACATATTATAGAATTTTATCCTACACAGTCGAAATTTATCCTACACACCTCGAAATATATCATACACAATTCGTGATTTATCCTACACAACTAGTAATTTATTCTACACTTTAAATTAAGTTGTTTTTTTTTTAATTTGAAAAAAGTATATATTTTGAAAAGGAGTTACAAATTTAATTTAACAAGTTATTAAATGAGAAGAATACACATTAATGATTTAGTAAGTTTACCAATATACCCTTATATTAAAATTAAATACAAATATTAAATGAAGCATTCTTATTGGTTGAAACTTCTTCTTTTTTCTTCTTACAAAAAAATTCTTCTCATTTGAACTCTCCACTACAGTTGTATGCCTTTTATGTATGTCTTTTATCTTTGCAATTAAGAGAGAGAAAAGAAAGACTAATTAATTTCCAACCATTGTTCATCTTCACCTCTCTCATCACCAAAAACTCATAATTGGTATCATATTACTGCCGAAAATCTAGTGGGTCTCTTTCTCTTCAACAACGTTTGAGAAATAGAAGAACAAGAAGTGGTTGTGGTTCCATCAACGTTACAAGTTCTAATAAGCCACTGACCGGCGGCGGCGGTTTTTGACGGCGAAATTTTGAACGGATACGACGGAGATGAGGAACAAGAGGATGGGGAGAAGTTTGAACTGAGGTGGCGACGGTTACATCGGCAACGGCGGCGGTGCACGTGACCTCCGGCGACTCTCCGGAATAATATCCACACTCTTCCGCGACACCGAAACAACCTCTCTATCTCCGCTAACAAAACTGCTGTGTCTCTGGCGATCAACGGTGAGGGGTCTCCGGTAAGGGTTTACCATATGGTGGTAGTAACCACCGGACATATAGGGTAACAATATGTATAGAGTGTTTATGTATGATTTAGTATAAACAAATGATATAAAACACACTTTATTGTGCTCTGTACTAATATATGCTATCTAATAAGAAACAAGTATGTCATCCAAATAAAATAAACAGGAGATTTAAGGCTGTTACATACCTGAATGGATGAATTTGGAATAAAAAAAAAAACCGAACGTATGATGAAAAAAAAATGGCGTCAAGGAGAGCAACCAGCCAACCAACCACCAAATTAGAGAATGTGGGATCTTCAACAATCAAAGAAGTATAGAGCAGTCGTGTTGATAACGTGATAAAAACCAAAGAGAAATAGTGACAAACTGAATTTTAATCCTTCATTCTATTCAGCATTACAATATATAGAGATAACATAACTATAAACCCTAAAACCCATAAATAATGAGTTGGGCCTAAAATGTCTGGTTTATAACAATATATTACATGTGTTAATTTAAAAAAAAAAATTATATAGGAGTTTTAAGGAGTTTCTCCCTAAATTCGGTTTCATGCCAATACTAATACTATATATAATATAGGGAAATGTTATATATGAAACCCAAGTTAGGGAGAAAACTCTCGAAACAGTTATGTAACAACCTTTTTTTTTTTAATTAACACTCGTAGTATACAAGTTGTAAGCGTTTTGAGCCAAAAAAAATATCAAAAAAAAAAAAAAAACGCCGAGAGGATTGTTTAAAAGGATTTTTTTTCCAGTTTTGTGTAACATATGTAACAGACGTGTTATGCACTATTATGCATAACGTGTTTTTTTAATTGGCTCAACGTCTTTTTAATTTTTTGATGCAAAAACTTTAAAAACATGTATATTATATGTGTTAATTTTTCAAAAAAAAAAATAATAATAATAATAAAATCGTTACACAGGAGTTATGAGGATTTCCTCGTTATACCAATATTAACACTCATATCTATTTTTTATGATATTAACACATCATATATATTTTTTATGATAATGACGGATAATGACAAAGTAATTAGCTTAAAAGATATAGAATTAGAAGCGGAAGGATATGAAAGTTACCTTGAACCCTTTAATGTGCTAATCAAAATTATTATCCATCACTATTATTGTCATTGTCACTAAAAATATAAATGAACTATAAAAATAAAACGTGTATAAATTCACTATTGACGTCTAAAATTTTACTTTACACTGTTATATCGCCGACATCGTGCAAATTTATATTGATTAATCTTTGCTAAAATTATATAAACCAAATACATATTAGGTTTGAATAAGTAGATGAGATTGTTGGGGAGAAAAGAAGAATCCAGAGGTTAGAGCAATGGGATTTTATGGGAAGATGATGATACACGCTGTTCACTTTCTAATCATTAATGCTTCAAAATATCTGATTACATTTTTGAATGTTTTGTTGCTGCACGCTTTTACAACCAAACTTTCTCATAGGTCATGTCCCCACCATAACATGTTATAAATGTCATAGCTTTATAAATAGGGTAAATTACACTTTTCGTCCTTTATCTTTGTATCGGATTGCAATGGATATCCTTTAACTTCAATAATTACAGTCACAGTCTTTTATTTGGAAAACTCGGTACACCTTTCGTCCTTTAGTAGTAACCAAGTTAATTTTAAACGTTAAATGATGTCACGTGGACCCCACATGAGGGCATTTATGTCCTTTCACACCTGATCATTCCCCTTTATAAATCTCCTCTCTCACACAACTCTTTTCTCTCTCTCTCTCAATTCCATATCTCTCTTTAGAAAAATCAAGAACCAGATGTTTAAACCCTAGATCAAACCCACCATTGAAACAACCGCTATCCACACAACCAAATTCTAACTTACTGAATCCTCTAGCGCCGTTTACTTACTCAACTTTCGAATCTCCTTCTATTGACAAATCCAAACCAAATCTTAGATCTCGTTCAAACCTGCAAGAAAATCAATGGGAGGGTCGTTTAAAACCTTAATCCGAACTACGGTGTTGGATATTTTGGATCGAGATGGGTTGATTTCGCATAGATTGTCTAGTGATTCGTGTAAGAAAATCAATGGGAGGCGTGTTAAGGATTTGTTCGCCGCCTGAAACAAACTCATTCAAACCTACAACAAACTCGATTATTTCTACTCCTGAAACATGTTTGCCACCAGTTTATTTGGGGGAAACAACTTCCGCCTGAAACATGTCCTCCAAAGTTGATTTCGCATAAATTGTCTGGTCTTTGGTAGCGTAGGCGTTATCAGACGCTGCCAACCTTTCCAGATCTGTTTCTCCCCAATAACTCCGATCTCACCTCTTCAACCCCCCAAAAGCCTCAAATCTAAAACCCTCGTTCACCCTCTTCAACCGTCAACAATCAGACCTGTGTCAACAAGTTTTGAATGAAGAAATCATAGATGATGGTAGTAGATTGCAGAGGTGCAACGATGGTGGTGCTTCACTGGATATGAAGTTCGTGGCGACGGTGGTTGTAGTTGATGCGTAGATCAGGTGCTTCACTAGATAATTTTTTTTTTGTTTAATTGGTGGTGATTAAATTATTTTTGTTGATGGGTAGATCTGGTGCTTCATTGGTGATGTGGTGGTTAAACTATATTTGTTTTATTTATTAAAATTATTTTTAAGTTAAAAGACTAAATTACCCTTAAGTGACCAAAGTTAACTGAAAAATTTAACCTAGTTAGTGGTAAAGGACGAAAGGTGTAATGAGTTTTCCAAATAAAGGATTGTGACTGTAATTATTGAAGTTAAAGGCTATCCATTGCAATTCAATACAAACATAAAGGACGAAAAGTGTAATTTACCCTTATAAATAAACAAAATAATAAATAATTAGATATTACATTAACTAAAAGTTAATATTTGATGTATTAGGGTTGTTTTGCTTATTCTAACAAGCTAATTAGATTGTATTTTGGCACCAAATAACATATGAAACTGGAAAATCTCATCACAATCAATGAGCAAAGAAAACTTATTAAACTTATGACAGTCAATGGCATCCAAGATAAAACATAAAATAGCAATAGCAAGTCTAGGTGTAGCCATAGCTACTGTTGAGTTTGACATTATGCTATGAAAACAATTACGTGAAATGGAATGATCAGAACTCAATTAACTAAAATAAGAAACATTAAGGTAGCGTTCGTTTCATGGAATGGAATGGAATGGAATTAGGAAGTTTTTCTTTGTAAAATTGATCTTGATTGGGGGAGGGAGGAATTTGAAATCCTATGAATTTCTTTAATCAATGAAATTTGTGACTATTTCAACATTCCATTCCATTCCTTCATTAAAGTGAAGGATTTCTAAGGAATGTTGAAATAGTCTCAAATTTCATTGATTAAAGAAATTCATGGGATTTCAAATTCCTCTCTCCCCCAACCAAGATCAATTTTACAAAGAAAAACTTCCTAATTCCATTCCATTCCATTCCATGAAACGAACGCTGCCTAAGAGTTTGTTAGATCAATTATGTTTTCTTAAATTCGTTTATGTTACTCAAATGATGGTCTTTACTTGTTATCCCAACCGTCAATTTTTTCTTGACCCACAACCTTGAAGCAAAAGTATCACATAATAGCTACACAATTTCATGTTATACGTAAAACTCTAGAAGTTGATTAAAATAAAACTAATCCCAAGAGAAGTTCATAACTATACCTTGTTGGATCTTTTGGTTGCCATATCCAACCAATTTAATAAACTTGCAGTTTTTGTGTTAACATGTTTTGATATACAGGTTATGTTCAAGGTGACATATTTAACCCTTTAGCTAAAGGTGCTAAATAGGTCGACTAACCAATCTATTTAACCTATGTTCTACAACCAGTTGACCCGATTAGTACGTCTACTACTTCATTACTACCCATTAACCAACATTTAGATGAAGGGGTTATACGGATCATGTTTAATTTTACATGATTTTAAATGCATATCAACTACAAATATGCGTGAGTTAGCGTTTAACAATTGAACATTCTAACGTCAATCCATAATTCTAACAATCTAGCACAATTCACATCGTACTTGGAGTCCAAACATGCATATATTGATTAAGTAGGCGCTTTTGTTTTTTTAGACTTCGGTTCTTTAATTATTTTATCATATCAAGTAACTTAAAGTGTTTTCTTTAACGGCCAACATAAGAAATCTATTAGAAATCTAGGGGTATAGGAAGTAAAAAAGTAGGAGAATTTTATTAATTGGCAGGGGCAATTTAGGATCAAAAATAAAGATTTTTTTATTAGAAATCTAGGTACAATTAAAGTAAATTTTGGGCAGAGGAAGTCCAATTCGTAGCTCACATTATAAAACAGGGGCAATGGAAAGATAAAAAAAAAACACAAATAAAATAAAACATTTTTAATTAAACAAGATAAGTTTAAAATTTGAAAGAGGCGAGGAGAGATTAAATAAATGTATAATAGATGTTAGTTTGTAATTTATAAAATCGCCTTGAGGCTAGTAAATGGTTTTCAATAGCAAGTACAGGGTTAGGTTAAGTGTACCTCTCTCCTTACTTATCGTATCCTCACTCATTAACTTTTTTAAGATAATAACTTTTTTAAGAGCTTCACAAACACTTTATTGGAAAAAAATAATGATACATAAGCCTTTTTAATAACCTGCAAATATTCTTGTTAATGTTAATATTTTTTGTGGAATCCAAGTGACAATTGTTTATAAACTAATGGGATTCCTCACGTTACACGACGGGTCTCGATCTGTACCAGCTCGGCTTGTTATATAGTATTTGTAATGAGTTGATATGATTTGAGAACCATAATCGTATCGTTATGCTTTAATAAATCATAGATGTAACGTTTTATTGAATCGAATATGTTTTAGAGACAGTTTTCGGAATCATATAACAAACTATGTAGGAATAACTATCACACCCTGATTTTCTGGTGGGCCTGGACTTGGGTTATATGCGTGACGATTGATATCAATAATCACAATGCACAGCGGAAGATGGGATTTTAAATTACATATTACAAAAGTACAAACAAAAAGGAAAATACAAAATTATTACAAGTTGTTTGTACTTAAAAGATCCTTAAGCAGATCGAATCATATAAATAACACTTGAGACTAATAGGGTCTTTTTCTGTGGAGTCGCAAATTCCAATATTTAAAGACCGAGCAACTCCAGGATATTCCGTACTTGCTATGTAACATGCGCTTAGTCTTTTGAAAATACCTCAGTTTTCACTTGTTTTAAGCATTGTAAATGATTACAAGAAAAAAAAGTACGATGTTGTCGACACTATGGTGTCATGTGTTACTTTTCTTTTTCACTGTTTGTATGTTTACTTTTTTACATTTGAAGTTCGACAATAATCTTCTGTACATATGATGTTTTTATATAAAATGTAACCTTGTTTTATCAAGTAAAAATTCTAATTCTAGCGAAGTTTGGGATTTAGATTTGTTTCTTCGACTTAAAAGCATGTCAATACATATATAAATCATCATCATCATTATACCCTGTATGAATAGAGAGACTGCTTCTAGTGAGACCCTCGACTCGATAGTAGTTTTGCATCAAGCTTTGGACACAAGGCACATAACAATCAACAATTGAAACAAATTCTGATTAGTGCATCCGCCCCTTATCTTTTGGCTATCAACACCACCACATGATGCATGATTAACCATCACCCTCTTTTAATGTTATTTTTACGAAATTAGTAAAATAACGTTAAAAGTTGTGCATTTTCACTTTTGCTCCCCAGACGCTCACACATATATACATTATATGTGCATACAGCAAACAGGGCGGTGCATTCCTCTTTGACGATGCCCATCCGCAATGGCTAGTCATTTAATCTTCCTCTTCCTATACTAATAAACGAAAATCTTTTTTTTTTTAACATGTGTCACTTTCTGGTGCTTTCTCATCTTATTTTTGCTATTTATCTCTCATCTTAAATCTTAAATAATAATAAATTTTAACAAAATATTAGATACGAATAAATGTTTAGATAAGAATAAACGTTTATTTTTATTATGATCATACTAAATAATAATAATAATAATAATAATAATAATAATAATAATAATAATAATTTTAAAAATCTTTTTTGAAAACGTGTCACTTTCTGATGTTTTCACACCTTATTTTCCTATTTATTTCTCATCTTAAAAAATAATACTTTTAAACAAAATATTAGATACGAATAAATATTTAGATAAGGATAAACGTTTTTTTATTATGATCATATTAAATAATAATAATTTAAAAAAAATAGATAAGAATATAATGTTTATTTTTATCATAATTATAGTAAATAATAATAATAATAATTTTAAACAAAAAAAAATTCTATACTCCATTCAAAGAGAATTTAATTCTTGATTTAGTAAATTACAAAACTCGTCCTTTATGTTGACACCAGATTGCAAAGTGTGTCTTTTGTCTTAAAAAACTACAAAAAACGTACTCGATGTGTGCAAACCCTTGCATATTACGTCCTTTAGCCATAACTCGGTTAGTTTTCTTGGTTAAATCTGGCCAAGTAGACCCCGCATAAGGGTATTTTAGTCATTTTACCCTAGACACTTAAATAAATAATAAAAATACCCCTTTCTCTTCCAAATCTCACTCTCCTTCCTCAACCCTCTCTATCTCGCTGTCTCTTTGTAGAATCTGGGGCACCACCGCCATTACACCACCACTGCCATCACACCATCACCGCCCAAAGCTCCTCCGCCATCACACCACCACCATCTCGTTCTTCTTCCCCTGCACAAACGGTGGCACAACAGTCTCCGCACAGCAGTCAACGACAATCCCAAATTCATTTTCGCTTTCCCACACAAACACTCACTTTCATAAACCCTAATAATCCAATTTCATCACACACCCACACAAGCAGTCTCCGCAACAGCGACGACTGTGCGAACAGTTTTCCAGCGTGTTCGTTAGGCGGCAGAGAGATCCGGTCGGGTGGCCAACGATGTGCGTGTGGTGGCAGTCAGCAAGACCAAACCTGTATCTTTCATTCGACAAGTCTACGATGCCAGACACCGTTGTTTTGGGGAAACTATGTCCAAGAGTTTATTGAAAAGGCCCCTCATGTCCTTTTTCTAATCTATTGAATATGAACATTAATAGTATAGTATAGTATTTTTGCTTCCATGTATGTAATCTAGTGAGGTTTTTGCAGCTTCCTCAAGACATTGACTGGCACTTTATTGGGCATCTACAGAGCAATAAAGCAAAATCCCTAATTGGTAATCATCCTTTGGTAGAGAGAGATGTATCTATATAAAATATTAGCTTTGCTTGAATCTTGAAATTGGTCCATCTATATTGAAAGTGAGTGTTTGTGTGGGAAAACGGAAAGGAATTTGGGGTTGTCGTTGACTGCTGTGCCGCCGTTTGTGCAGGGGAAGAAGAACGAGATGCCGGTGGTGCGATGGTGGTGGTGCAACGACGGAGGAGCTTTGGGCGGTGGTGATGTGATGGCAATGGTGGTGTAATGGCGGTGGTGCCCAGATTCTACAGATAGATAGAGAGGGTTGAGGAAGGAGAGTGAGATTTGGAAGAGATATGGAGAAAGGGGTATTTTTATTATTTGTTTAAGTGCATAGGGTAAAATGACTAAAATACCCATATGTGGGGTATACTTGGTCAGATTTAACCATGAAAACTAACCGAGTTAGGGTTAAAGGACGTAACGTGTAAGGGTTTGCAAACGTCGAGTACGTTTTTTTGTAGTTTTTGAATATAAAGGACACACTTTGCAATCTGATGTCAACATAAAGGACGAGTTTTTGACGTTGCAATCATAAATCTTGACGTTGACGTTGGAACACGCGATGGTGAAATTGAGTTAACGACAAACTTAACACACGCCTTACAATATGTAACTTTGACGTTGGAACGGCGTGACGGTGAAATCGAGTTAAAGACATCAGCGATACTATCTTTATGTTTAGGTTTGCTCGCTCTAGAGCATAAAACGTGTCGCCGATTCGTAATTATTTTGTCACCTATTTTTTCTTTTTGTGAAGTACCCAGACGGGTTCCAAATCCTGCTAGTTGTGCGTACTCCTCATACATCGCAATTGCTTGTTCTATCGTACTAAATCTAGCTTTCACATGTGGTTTGAATCCGGGAGGGACAGTTGGTGTCCAGTACCTAGTCACATTAGGAGTTTTGTAACACCTCGTAAAAACGTGTCCAATTATGTGAAGACACGTGTCCTAAACCCTAATCATGTGAAATGGGTTTGAAGGACTAAAGTTGTAAAACGATGAAAATATGAAACCAAAGGGACTAAATTTGTCACCATGCCAAACTTGTGCCTCTGAATGACCATACATAGAGAATATATTCTTAAACGAGTGATTAATTGGATATAAGAAGCCGTTTATGAAAATAATCGAAAGATTAAAAACTACAGGGGTTAAACGTGTCAACATGTTAATTCTTACCTCTGAGTAACCTTTTAACGAACCCGAGGCTTTGTAATATTCAAATATACTCCCAAGAATAAGTGATATAAATTTCACGAGGTTTCATGATCGTTATGTGTTGTTTACGCGAATTCCCAAGAATTAGGGTTTAAAGCGTCAACGAGACAAAACTTTTGTTTCCAGAGATCGTTTAACAAAACCGGGCCTAACGGTGTTTGGTTGTACTCCCTAGATCATCTACAAACTAACTACAAGGGCCAATTGTGCTTAAAATGAAAGATATATTGCATTAGAAGGTACAGGGACTGAAAGTGACAAGTTTGAAACTTGTTTTGCTGGTAAGTGGTGTGGTGGCATTGCGCCACAGCCCCCCTTTCACCGTGGCGCGCGGCGACGGCCTTAATTTGACAGAATTCCTTGGCCAGGTGCAGGTCACCTTCTTCCTTGGCCTCCAAACAAGTCTAACTCGAATTCTATGGACATTTGATGCTTTTTAATACCACTTTGGACACTCGTGAAGATCCTAATACCTCCCTAAACACTTGTAATGATCTGGTATATGTCCCAAACACTATAAATAGGCTCATTGTGCAGCCATTTCACTTGCACCATTCAAACAATCACTTCTCTCTCTAAGTTCAAGTGTTCTTGAGCATTTCTGGAGGTTCCTGATTCAAAAGGAAGCTCATCTTAGTAGAAAAGATAGCTAGGATCCTTTGTAAGTGTCTTAGCCCCCTTCTTTAGTTTAAAAACCGAAAAGTCAAAGTTATCATAATCTGACTTTGACTTTTGGTTTAAACTTAAATGGTCCAGCCACTGTCCGAAATAAATGTGGTTATGTGACCATAATTAGGTAGGTGATTAACCCTTAAAAGGGAACCTTCTAATTATTTCGTTTGCCTAGTTAATTGTCAGGTCAAACCATTAAGTTAAAAAGTCAAACTGACCAGAATTTGAAATAATAATCATAACTAACAATGCAGAGGTTATAAATTATATTTTATCACTCTAATAACTTGATAATTAGTATTAGAACATGTTTAAGCATGTTCAACCCGACAATTATCAGTTTAGGGTCGGTTTACAACCGAAAGTCGCAAAAGCTTGACTTTTGCTTTGACTTTCAGTTCTGACCCGATTGAGCTTAATTCTTCCATGTTTTAAGCTTCCATTAGGATCACCTTATGTTGTAGTATAACCCTCTGGAGTTATATTGCCTAGTCCTTAGTATTCTGAATTATATGCTAATCTCCGTTAATATGCTTATAAATGCCCATTTTACCCTTTTGACATATAAACGAGATTTTTGAAAATGTGAGAGGACAAAAACCTTCATTATTGATATATAAGTATGTCCCGAAAATTTGACATCAGTTCCTGGTCTCAAACAAAAGTTATGTTCGATATCGTAAATTGAAGCTTTTTATTAATTTAATTACGCTATCTTGCATAAGTCATATTTAAACATAGGTTTTGACCCAAAACTCATTACCTACTGTTAAGATATTATTTTTAGGGATTTTTAGGATTTTTGGTCATATTACAACCTGTCACACCCCGATTTCGACGTGTCTCACCGGTGGGCCCGGTGGGGGATTACTGTGACGTAGTTGGCAACATTATAGTCAAACCACACAATATATATGAATGCACAGCGGAAGCAATAAGATAATGTCTTTCAACATTTAGTGTAATATCAGTGTATCACCATTGTTGAAATAATAATCCACAGGGGATCAAATAATAATATCAAAAATATTGTTCGACAGACTTCAGGCATCTTAAGCTTGCGAGACTTCTAATGATGCTAAGGAGAAATCCCAGCCAATTACGCCTAGTACCTGCATTTAGTCTTTTTAGGGAAAATACGTCAGTTTACACTGGTAAAATACATTCAACTGACACTTTTGTAAAATGTTTGATAAAATTGGTTTAAATGCTCAAGGCACAAACTCTTTATAACTTGGGATAATTTATAATCAAATCTTGTAAAGAATTACATGTTACTATGCGTTTGGTCGCCCGAGTCGTGTCGGGTTAAAGTTTAATAGACACACCACATAGCATATAACACCGTGGCGGGTAACCAACGGCTACACTTTTATAGTTATAGACATAATGCCGGGTGTACGCCTACACCGGGATGTCAAGGTCGTGGCCATTCGTAAATGCTGCCAAGGATATCCGGGACATGGTCATTAAGCCCCCAAAGGCTTTAAGCCAACAAAACAGTTTTTAAACAGGTCACATTGATAATACCCAACTACTAATGAGTTGGGGTCAATTGCCCGACCAAGCGGTATTTTAGATACCGTAACCCAAGCCCGTATAACGGAAAATAAGTTAAAAGTATTTACCTTTGCAAGTAAAATCCTTAATTGAGTAAATCACAGATAGCTTTTACTGGTCTCCTATTCTGGAACGAAGGTTTTAAAATAACCTATTAGAATCCTAACGGGTCTTTATGTTTGCCGTAGCTTGGACCGGTCGGTTTCAAAGGATAGTTACGGTTTAATCGCGTGAAAGGCGAAAACCGTGAATGGAGTGTGATTTTGACCCAACAAGTTTGAAGACTTGTTTTATATGGGTATAATAATCATACTCTGGATTTTTGGGGTGAAAACCATATTGTTTGACCCGTTTCGGCTAATTTATGTAAACTAGTTACATAAGCCGAACCGTGCGCGCAATAGGCGCAACGGGTAACCGTAAGAGTCCTACACTGTTTTCCTAAGTCAACATGCCTTAAAGAGGTTGTGGTATCATTAGGATACCTTCCATAATGCCTGTAACGAGTTTAAGTTCATATTATGCCCCGTAGGGGTATTTTGGTCTTTTTAAAGATTATAAAAGAGGTTTTAGAGTTCTACAGGAAATATGAGTTTCCCGAACAGTTTATAAAGTCTAAAATACTTTATTTATGATTTAAAATCCGTAGCAACTGGAATCGGGTCAAAAGACCTTGTAGAACTCAAGTTATGGCCGAAAAGGGCATATTCGGTATTTACCGAACCGTTGCCATAACCGCAGGTTATGAGCAGGTTAAAAATAATTAAAAATCCCAAAATATTATTTTACAACAGTGAGTAAAAGTTTTGGTGTTGAAATCCGGGTTTAGATAGGCGTTATGCTAATTGCGCTATTTAATTACTAAAGTTTCGCAATTTGCGCTATTTAGCATAACTCCTATTCTGGACCTCGGATTGACATAAGGGACATGCTTAGAAATCAGTAACCAAGGTCATGATCCTTTCACGTGTCCGAAATTCCCGTTTTAAATTAAAAAGGGCGTTACGGTCAACTTTTAAGCATTTAACGGAAATGTGTAAAAGACTCGGACAAACAACGAACCGGTCACAGAGGTTTATACCATCATGTAACCTGGTCCTAAGAGAGTCCTAAGGCATTTTCAAACTTTAACGGGTCAGAACTGAAGTCAATGCAAAAGTCAAACTTTTGCGACTTTCGGCTCCGAACCGGGTCAAAACAATAAATGGTTGGATCAAACAAGCTTAGACTAGTTTACATACTTATTATCATGTTTTATGAGTGTTCAAACAGGTTACATATCATCTACATTACAGATTATGCAAGAAATCGCAAAATGACATTCCTGTTGACTTTTTCTAAGCACGTTTGACTCGACATTTGATCTAGTTAGAGTGGGAATCAGAGGGTGCCCTTTTAGGGGTTTAATGCCCACATGATTACCATCATATAACTGTCTTTGATTCGACAAACCACTGGACTATTCGTGATTTATCGCAAAGTCAATCGTTAATTACGACGGATTGACTTTTAGGCTAAAACTATTGCAAAATGAAACCACAAAGGGTTAGGCAACTTACAGAAGCTTAGTGCACGACTTAGAATGATAGAGGAAAGCTTTGGAGCTCCAGAAGTGAGTTAGAATGCAGGTTTGAGTGTGATTTCACTTATGTGCAATGTATGTCCTTTTATAGTGAATTTCCAAGCACAAGATCATTACAACTCAACCTACAAGGGAGTATGGATGATCAGCAGGTGGCCCTTGGTGCTAGGAGGCAAGTAGAGGGCGCCCATGCTTCATTTATTGCACTTTTGATCGTTCACAACTCCAAACAACAAGTCTGTCCAAAGTTTCTGCATCTGGGTGGTTCACGCGGCCCGCATTAGATTTCATGCAGCTTGTACGCGGGCCGCATGAATCTTCATGTCAGACGCGTATCCACAGGTGGCTCGCGGCCCGCTTCAACTTATTGTTTCACTCAGGCGGGCCGCCTGAGGCCTGTTTTCAAAGATTTTTAAATCTTTTGTAATGATTAACCGAATCTTTGTAATTAATAACCTGACCTTTCGGGTTTGAAGGGGTAACTTTGCGATTTGGCCCTCGGTTAATTACAATTAAGGGCCTCGTGCCATTTACCCGCACTGTCAAGTCCCCGGTTAATTTAATTACTATCCGGAAAGCCTTAACTTTCATTGTTGACGCTTTTAACCCCTCTCGTACGAATTTGATCATAACTTTCTCGTTTTAAAACGGAACTTCGCGAAATTTATATAGTACATTCTAGTGAGCGTATTTTACTGTTACAAAGCCTCGGGTTCGTCAAAGGGTCACTCAGAGGTACAATTAAACATGTTGACACAGTTAACCCCTGCAGCTTGTAATCTCTCACTTTCTTCCGCGTTTCGCTTCCGTACGATCCATGATTTATTCGTTTGAAGGTACGAGCATCGTTTAGAGTTACTTTAGAGTATATTTACCCTTTGTTGACATTTATAACCCTCGAATTTACATACTTTCAAGGTTTGTCAACTTTATTCCTTTATTTAATATCTAATGCCACGTGTAAACTCATGACACGTGTTAACACATCATTGGACACAAAATTTCGAGGTGTTACACAAACTGACCATATCATTGAGTTCTTGTGTAATTCGGTAAATGACGATAATACCCTTTTCATGCATAAAATGAGATTAACGAATGATTTGAATGCCAAACCTTTTCCTACTGATCTTATATATTAAATAAATTATTTTAAGCATTTAAGACTGATCAAAATCTCAGATTTCCATAAACATCTTAATTATCGTCAGTTAGCGATTTTTACGCTAACTAAGTGCATAGTATGGTTTCAAACCATATTTAACACCTAAGACTTGTTACCTACTGAATTTTTAAATAAATTTTAATATTATTACAGTAGGTATAAGTCATGAACTCAGACTTCCAAAAATGTCCTTAAAAGCATATGTGAAATGACCAAAATACCCTTCCGGGGCATAGTTTGGCCATAAATGGTAAACCTCACATACGTCTGATATCTTACTAATGTAATGTGATAAAATAAATATTTTTACTGAATGTTTTAGACCAGAACCTCAGTTTATTATAAAATCTCTTTTATAAACATTAAAATGACCAAAATGCCCCTACGAGACTTAAATTGGTTTTAAATACTTTTTGGGCATATATATTAACATCCTACTGATGTATTAACATATTCTAAGCATACTAACATATGAGACTCGTATGTGATTCATTTGGTTGCCCGTTACGCATTTACGCGTTCGGATCGGTTTATGTAACTAGTTTACGTAAATTTGCCGAAACAGGTTTAACCTTATCGTTTTTATCTCAAAATCCAGAATGCGTTTAGTTTACCCATATTATACCAGTATCCAAACTTGTCGGGTCTAAATCACATTCTATTCCGGTCACCGCTTAATCTAGCATATCGTACCGTTTCTAAAACTTTAAGTTAGCCGGTCTAGGTCCATGACCTAATTAAGACACGTTAGCATTCTGAATTGGTTGTATATTACCATCATTCCAGACTAGAGCCACCCGGTAAAAGCTACCTGCATTTAATTAGATTGGATACGACTGAGTTATTTTGCTGTGAATCAAGTATTAGCTCAGGTAAATACTTTTAACTTATTTTTCCCTTATACGGGCTTGGGATATGGTATTATAATAATACCACTTGGTCGGGTATGAAATCATTTAATCGGATTGTGATTAATAAATTTACATAACCCGTTTTAATCTGTTTTATTTGATAACATAAGCATTGGGGGTTAATACGACCGTGTCCTGGATATCCTTGGCTCATTTCATTCGACCTATGCATGGGGTGTAGGCATACACCTGACAGATGCAAATGCTAATATAACCCACATGTTGGGGATAACTCATTTGTGGGTTCTATAAGTGGTGAGTCGGTTAATCATGACCGGCTTCCAAACCGGCCCCATATGTAAGACAAACATGTAAAACTGTATACAAAATTATCTTAAATAATTGTCCCAAGTATTAAATGGTTTGTGCCTTGTGTACTTAAATCAATTTTCATAAACTCTTTTCAAAAGAGTCAGTTAATTGTATTTACCAGTGAAAACTGACGTATTTTCCAAAGACTAAGTGGCAGGTACTACTCGTAATAGGCTGGGAGTTGCTCGGTGTCGAAATAGAGGATCTTGCAAATCCTTAAAGATGCCTTAAAGTCTGTTAAACTTCACCTTATACATTCTGTAAAGATCCACCTGTGGATTTGATATTACAGTGTCGTCTATATTAAATACTTTGATAATTTCAGACATTTGGGTTTGTAATACTATTTTATATTCCAAGACTTCCGCTGTGCTATTCTGTGTATGTTTGACCATGATGATATCAACTACGTCACGATACTCCCCACCGGGCTTACCGATAATATGTGGAATTATCGGGGTGTGACAAGTTTCATATACGTTACTCGCAACCGACTCTGCACAATTTTATTAAAAAAATACGTTAAAAATGTTATATACATACACACAAGCGAATCAAACTAAAAAACATGAACTGTGCTTATGTGTATAACTAGTGGAGTAAGCTAAAACAATTAATTGTGAAAAAATTACTTTCTTCTCAATCGAACGCTATACACATGAACTGTACATATTTTAATTAACCTTTAAGTTATTTAAATTCAAACTACACTATCAATTATGAAAAGACACCATAAGTCAAACCTGTTCATTAACAAAAATTATGGTAGACTGAGGTGCATCCGATTGCAACAAGGATAACAATGCTGAGTGTCTTCAAAGGTTCATTAACAAAAAATATTCTATTTTCATGCAACCCGCGTACGTTATATACATATGTATTATCACGTTAGCATGTGTAGATTATGCAATACACATGTGTACCTTGTGTACATACACATATGTATTACAGAAACATGCATGTTTAAGCTTAAAATATGTGTAATTCAGACCAAGATAAAAAAGTCATGTGTTAACTGGCATCATGGTATTACCAAGAGTAGAACGTCATGTTTAAGATTAAAATATGTGTAATGGATGCCAAGTGGTAAATATAATGACCACCACTAATTTATGACAGAGGCTACTCGAGTATGTTGGTTCAGTCCCCAAGATTATACACACAACTTACGTACTCAACTCAAGTTTACTGATTGCAATAAGGACAACAATGCTGAGTGTCTTCAAAGGTTCATTAACAAAAATTATGGAAATTAATGGTCATACGATACACACTGGACGATCCATTGTTGTAACGAAAACATTATCGTTAATCGGATCGTTATCCTCATCAACGTTTTCGTCGAAATTGTGATTATTAATTTCTGGGTCGGCCATGAATGAAAGAAGGGAAGAACTGATCGATGATGAATTCTGGGTTTAAAAAGCAACTGCCGACGACGATTAAGGTTCGGCAGAATCCGCATACAATACCCAGTCGACGACGTTAGCAACTACCGGCGATGATAGCAATTGCCGACGACGATTAAGGTTCGGCGAAAGTTATGTGGTGCAACTGATTGATGATGAAATTCTGGGTTTATGAAATATGAAGGTTACGTGCTCTTGATCGATGATGAAATTCTGGGTTTATGAAATATGAAAGTTACGTGCTATTGATGTTAAAAATCGAAATTGAATTTTGGTGAAGATCTTGAAATCTGGTGATTTGTTATTCCTTTTAATAATTATCTTCTTAAAATATAAAAGATATTGTGGATAATGAATTAAAAATAGGAAATATGTAACTGAATTCAATTATTAAAATAATGATTTAAATCTATTTTTTTATATAATTACAATCCTACTCTTAACAACTAAAAAGGAAATCAAGGGTCCAGATCAGTTCACACAATTCACTATGAAGATGTTGTTCACAAATGAACCTAATCATATATATATATATATAGATATATATAATGCACGGTATGAAGATCAACCTAGTGGGTTCGACTCAAGTGAGGACTAAATTATGGTTACGCCTACGTGGCAGAGAATGAAGACATGAAAAAAACAATGTTAACAATCTCAACAATAAGAATGAAAGTGTCACTATCACGACGATTATGCGTTTTGCTGTGCCAACCACCATTTGATAGTGACGAAAACATTAGTTTTGCTAATATAAGCACCCAATGATGTGATAACACATTAGTCGAGAATTACTATTGCTTGCATTTCCTGTTACTTTTTCATAAAAAAAACATATATTTATTATCACACCGAATAGTGATTAGGGGGAACGGGGCACTCTGCGGGGATGGGTGCGGGGAGTCTAGTTCCCGAGCGGGAACACTGCCGCCGTCACTTCGAGGAGGGTATTCGGGGAGGGGGAGCGGTGTGTGTTCACCGCACAAGATTTCATGTTTAAAAGGTTGGGCAACGTGTACCTTGGGCTTACATACTTGTACACACCTAAGAGGGGAGTGCCGCCATCAAATTAAGATGTGAGGGGAGTTTAAAAGGGGAGTTGACGTGACATAACCTGATTGGATGTGCGTAAGAGAGGGAACTCCCCTAAAAGGGGAGTGCCCCTCTCACCCTTACATAGAGACTGACAAGTCTAACAAATTCTCTTTTGTAGAGTAATTCCAGTGGTGATTGACAATTCAAGTCCAAAAAATGATCACCAGATTATTCATTAAAAGTTCATGCCGATGATCAATAATCCAACAGGTATTTTCTTCTTCTTCTTCAATAAGCTATTCGCGATAACAATAATATCAAGTATCTTATAAAAATATCAAACTCATTATTATAAAAAATCAGAAAATACCATAGAGTTCCGTATCTTATGAGATAATGTTTAACACATCATCAAATACGTATATAAAAACATTATACTTCCAATTGTCAATACAAACAAATATTAAAAACAATTTTAAATTTGAAATATCCCAAAACCAATCTACTTTTCCCTTTATAAACCAATACCTCCACCCCACCTTTTCACTTCCATCCATCCTCTCTCCTCAATCCTCACCTGCAACATGAAGCTTCCTTCAATGGCCACACTCCTCCTCTTCACCCTCTTCACCATCTCCACCGTCTCCTCCGCCGTCGACATGTCCATCATCCGTTACGACACCACCAACTGGCGCACTGACGAAGAAGTCAACGCTCTCTACGAGTCATGGCTCGTGAAACATGGGAAAACGTACAACGCTATTGGAGAAAAAGACAAGAGGTTTGAGATCTTTAAAGATAACCTCCGTTTCATCGATGAACATAATTCTGGTGACCACTCCTATAAGCTTGGACTCAACAAGTTTGCCGATCTGACTAACGAAGAGTACCGTGCAACTTATACTGGTGTCAAGATTGTTGACAGTAAGAAGAAGTTGAACTCGGTTAAGAGTGATCGGTATGCTTTTCGGTTAGGTGATTCCTTGCCGGAATCAGTAGATTGGAGAGAATCTGGTGCTGTCACACAAGTCAAAGATCAAGGAAGTTGTGGTAAGTTGTGTTTCATAGGATCTTTGTTTTATTTATTTATTTTTTAATTCTATTTTTCGTTATAAAAAAAGTACATCATGATTAGCATAGTACATATACAACTAAGTAGCATATTGATTGATACCAGTACGTGTCTTTTTGTTTAGATTGATGATGATATCCCTAAATTAGTGAATCTACTTTTTATATACGGATACAATAATACTAACAGATAAAAATAACCATAATTAGATCATATATTTATGGGAAAAGTTATATTTTATGAATTTCAGGAAGTTGTTGGGCATTTTCTGCCACGGGATCGGTGGAAGGGATCAACAAGATCGTGACGGGTGATCTGATCTCAGTTTCTGAACAGGAGCTTGTTGATTGTGATACATCCTACAATGAAGGATGTAATGGTGGTCTTATGGATTACGCTTTTGAATTTATTATAAAGAATGGTGGGATTGATACCGAACAAGACTATCCTTACACTGGTAGAGATGGTAGATGTGACGCTAACAAGGTTTGGATTGTGTTCTTCGTTGAATCCTTTAGCGATTTGTTGGTTTGGTTTGTTTCTGATGATGTGCATTTGCTTTGTGCAGAAAAACGCAAAGGTTGTTACCATTGATGGTTATGAAGATGTACCGGTTAATGATGAATCGTCGCTCAAAAAGGCTGTTGTGAACCAACCTATAGCGGTTGCTATTGAAGCCGGTGGCAGGGATTTCCAGTTTTACACTTCGGTAATACAATATATACATGATTTAGATAATCACAAAACGCATAAACGAATCAGGAATCGTAGTAATATTCGACTCGGTTTTAATGTATGCAGGGTATCTTCACTGGTTCATGTGGAACAGCTTTGGATCATGGTGTGCTAGCTGTCGGGTACGGGACTGAAAATGGTAAAGATTATTGGATAGTGAAGAACTCATGGGGTGCGGAATGGGGAGAATCTGGTTACTTGAAGATGGAAAGAAACATTAAGGACAAAACAGGATTATGCGGTATTGCAATGGAGGCATCATACCCCATCAAGACCGGTGATAACCCACCAAACCCTGGCCCAACTCCACCATCTCCGGCTGCACCCGAAGTGGTATGTGATGCATACAGCACGTGCCCTGAAAGCACAACCTGCTGCTGCATTTATGAGTACTATGGCTACTGTTTCGCTTGGGGTTGCTGTCCGTTAGAGGGTGCGTCTTGCTGCGACGATCACTACAGTTGTTGCCCACATGATTATCCCATTTGCAATGTCCGACGTGGTACCTGCTCAAAGGTAAGTTCATGTCTTTATCAATCTTATAATGTTTTGTTAAATTATAATAAGATGTGACAGTATGATTAATGTGTGATGGATCATTGGATTGTAACAGAGTAAGAACAGCCCATTGGAAGTCAATGCAAGCAAGAGGATTCTTGCAACACCAACAAAGTTGAAGAGGAGCAGTGCCTAAGTTGATGGTTTACACGAAATCCGATGTTACTTTCGTTCATCGGATTCGATATTTGTAAATATTGTTGAAGTATTTCCTATATCACCATTTGGATTCCTGCTATTTGAACAATTTGCTATTCTGGTTGCAATCATAAATCTTGTTATTGGAGTTGTTGTATAGTACATGTCATTTGGTTTGAAATTTGATTCCAAGTTTCCAACTATGTTGATGAGATGTGTTTTATAAATAGATATTTTATCATTTGGGTCAGGCTGCCATGCCCATGTTCCTTTGCTTTGGGTGGTTGTAGTCTTGTAGATGGATTTGGGCTTCGAGGTCATAAACTGGGCCTTTCTATTTGGGTTTCTAGTCTTCAGTTCTAGGCTTGAATTTAGTGGTTTGAAAGCTGACCCGAAAGTGGTCATGCTTTCAAACAGAACCGTCGGTCAACTGGTTTGATATCGGTCTAAGAGCTCCTCTGTTGAAACTGGGTTAAAAACTTAACCTAATAAATTAAACCTGTTGAAACCGAATTAAGAATCCTACTTGAGTTGTCCCTGAGCAAACTTCATAAAGGCTCACAAGGTAATCTCATCATGCCTACCTTCCAAAGAAGATTGTTAATTCATTGTAAAGCAAATCACAATCTCAAATCCATATGGGAAAAAAAATATGGTTACCGGCACTTGGCTAAACATCGCCAAAATCGATCAACACCGATCCAAACATGTCACAGACATTGTACATCAATGCTTGGTTTCACAATGACAGTGGCAGGCAGGATATTCATCATTAATTTTCTCTTGTAGTTGAAGGAAAGTGACTCTATCATCAAAAGAACTAGAGGATCTTCATATCTTAACTAGCATGTTGGAATCTTATCCTTTTAAGAAGACGATTGGGTTGGGGGTGGGGAAAAGTATGGACAAACAAACTTCCATTCAAAGCTTGCAGACGCATACGATTGAGACGACAACCAAGGTATATGAAACTTCCAACATTACATGACTGAAGAGTATCCCGATCAAAAGTATCATGTTTCATATGATGTTTCATTCGAACTTGTTACTAGTCATTATAAGTCTAACGAACAGGTAAGGCTTGTGGGTATGGTTGCCCATCAAACCCATGCACCCATCCTTCACATCATCTCCATAGTGGCGGACTCGGAAATTTTTCTATGGGGTGCGGGATATTTTTAAAGATTTTAGGCCCCTAGGTATATAAAAAAATCCGGTTCATATCGGGTGGGATCGGGTCAGGTCATGTAAAACAAAAGAACGTCAAACTAAAATTTATATAACCATCTAAAACACGTCAAACATCATTACATACATGTTTAAAATTGTGCCTACGGGTTTTATTTTTTTAAATCTATGCAAACCATCATATATAGCTACTTTCCTAATGGTTCCTCTTGAGAGATCCCGCCAAAACTTCACTACTCATGGTTCCTGTCACATATAATTTTCAAGCCCTAGTAAAGTCTAGAACAACAAAAAAAAAAACATCAAAACAACAAAATAATGCTACTAAAGTCTAGAACAACAAAAAAATCATCAAAACAACAAAATAATGCTACTAAAGTCTAGAACAACAAAAAAATACATCAAAACACACAAAAATTCAAACCCTTCTAACACATTTATAACTCTATTTCTCCTAAAAAACCAAATAAAACAACAAAAAAATCATAAAAAAACGAAGATACCTCGTTAAATTTTGAATTCCGGGTGATGGGTGGCCGGAATCAAGCTTTTCCTGTGAGAATACAGTCGCTGTCGTCGTGCCCGTTGACTGCTTACGTGCGTCGGTCACTGCGTGATCAGAAGAGGGAGAGCGGGAGAAAGAATTGGAAGGGGCGCTTGGGTTGGGTTATTTAATTTAACTTCAAATATAATTGGGTTGGGTTAATTGGGCTTGGGTTACAATGGAATATTTATTGGGCTAATGGCTAAATTGTTAAGTGAAAGTTATTAGGTTAAATTGTTAAGTAAAGTGGTTAAAGAATAATTATATAAATTAGGTTATATTTTAATAAAAATCAGTGTTTACAAAATTTTTCTTATAAATTCATAAGATTTTTTGTTCAAGGGGTGTGGTTGAAAATTCCAAGGGGTGTGGTTGAAAATTTTCAACGGGTGCGGTCGGGATTTTGTACGAAATTTAACCCTAATTTTTTTTTTCAAGAGGTGCGGCCGCCCACCCACACCAGTAGGTAGGTCCGCCCCTGCATCTCCACCTAACCACCTTCCCCTCCATCCCCATTAAAGGGGGGTGGTGTTCCATTGTTCCCCTTCATACCCTTCCATAAATCAAAAGAGAGGGAGAAACAAGAGAGATAGAGATGTGTGTAGCCAGGGAGATGGGGGAGAAATCCCCGAAGTCAATTAAACCGAATGGAGGGGGGCGGTGTTTCCCTTCGACACTGACGTCAACTCTTCCCTCTCCGACCCTTGCCGACCCCCATACCCCATGGACTAAAGAGTAAAGACTAAAGAATGGAACTCTAATTCTTATCTTCTTGGATTTCAACAAACAAGCACACTTGCATACTATGTAATTTGAACTCAATCAGGACTAAGCGCATAGTAAAGAATTCTAAAGGATAAAAAAAAAACATGTTAATTATAGTATAACCTAGGGACTTCTTTATAATTTACCCCATATCAAGAACTTTCTTGTCTTGAAGGATCACATTAGGCATTACACGCATGCAACACACAAATTTTGACAAATGTTTGAACAAGTCAAAGCATGAACACGGTATAAATTAAGAATTTATAATTATCGTTATAAAATTAATATATTTAAGATTAAATCTAGAAGAAACTTAGGATTTCGTTATATTTTTAATAATTGTTTTTGGCATTTATAAGAGAAGAACAAGTCAACCATGGAATAAAATTCGACTCAACACCCACTGGATCCAACTTGATTTGATTATTTATATACATGGTAACATGACTAGTTCCTAACTATCAATCTGAAGATCTCTCATCTAAATAAAGTCAACTACCATTTCATCTGATCTGATTTCTTCCAAAACCTCACACAAATCAGCTCCTGCCATGGTCGGTGCACCCATCTCCTCCACTACCACCATGGATACTAAATATGCTCCACCTGCGGGACCATACGCTACCCCAGCCGCCGCACTTTCCACGGTCCAGTCATACAATCCTTCAGCCCCACCAGCAGCCGCCTCTTACTCCGCCATGCCACAACCTGCAGCCCCTTACCCTGCTGCCCCCTACCCTGCATCAACCTACACAAACGCATCGTCTATCTATCCTACAGCTCCAACTGCTTTAACCACATCTTCCCCTTTCCCATCATACCCTCCTAATTCAGTTTTACCATCTTACCCTCCAAATTCAACATATCCTCCTTCTGGATCAAGCCCTTTTCCGGGATTAAACACATACCCTCCAACTTCTGGTAACATAACTTACCCTCCTAGCACTACATATCCACCATCAACCACCACATATCCACCGCAGACAACATATCCACCATCAACCACCACATATCCACCGCAGACAACATATCCACCACCAACCGCCACATATCCACAGCAGACAACATATCCACCGCAGACAACATATCCGCCATCCACATATCCACCACAGACAACATATCCGCCATCAACATATCCACCACAGACAACATATCCGCCATCAGCTGCCACATATCAGCCGCAGGCAACATATCCACCGTCAGCTGCCACTTATCCGCCACAGACAACATATCCAGCACCACAAGGTTATCCTACACAACAAACAACCGGAGCGTATCCACCACCTCCATCTGTTGCAGTGTACCCGCCACCACCACCATACTAAAAATCTTGTTTCTGGTACTTTTTATCACTGAACTGAATAAAATGCTTCTATTGAGGATCACAGTATTTGATTCACCTTTTATTATTTGTGAATATGTTATTTCAATTGATTGGTATGAATTAGTTACAAAGCATGTATAAATTTGTGTTTATTTGTTTCCATCATGATATCTTTTAAATAGGAAAAGAGATTGTTACCGAACAAAAAGCTAAGGCCCTCCTCCCTCATGTGACTTATAATCTATACGATCATGTGAATCATCCATCAGCTAACTTTAGCTTGCAGAACTATTACAAAAATCTAATCATTTAATGGTATGGTAACAACAAGAGGTGAGTGGTTGTGCAAGTGTACGTTCAATTATTCATTGACACTTTATTTCACAAGTTCAACAATCATCATACATTCAAGATATCCTGTTCAAATTTGGATGATTAATTGAGATTAAACAGATTAGCTTATCATATATTATAGTTTATAACAAGTTAACAACAAAGATCAAATTCCATAAGAAAAATGCCATCAATGCAGACCAAATTTAGCAAGCAAACCAGGCAGAATACAGAATACACAAGACAGAAGCATCTAATTATAAAGTTAAAAACATGACTGTATAACAAACCAGCAAATTTCCCTACTCTGGACCATTTCCTGCTCAATGACATGGGGAACCACCGCTGAAGCTTGACCACTTCCTGAATGCGCACGACACTAAATTTCTCCCAGCAATAAGGCCAAATCTAGCCTTGAATGATGTTGATCTACTACTACTGCTGGAAGCAACATTACTAGCTACCTCAATTTGGTTAGCTGCAGCAGGGTTTTCATCTTGACCACCATCACTAACCGCATCCTGACTCTCAACTTCTGTAGTGTCCAAATTCACAGCCAACGACTCCCTGCTAGCCCTCAACCAACCGACACCATCACCCGTCACTCCACGACACTTCTTCACCTTAACTTTCACCAAATTCGGACACCCACCTGCAAGCGCTTCCATTCCAAGATCAGATACAGGGCAACTCTTGATGCAAAGCTTCTTCAAAGCTGTGCATTTTTCAGCAATGCAGGAAATCTCAGCATCCCCAACCGTTTCACTCCCGCATAACGCCAATCGCTCTAGCTTCTGGCAATTCGTAGCTAACAGCTCTAAACTAACACGAGTACAATCAACACCAATAAGCACCAACTCTTGAAGATTGACACAGTATTTTGACACACCAATCAACCCATCATCGTTTATCCTATTCGTTTTCCAACCGTCAATATGAAGCTTCCTCAAAAGCTTACAATTCTCAGCAACAGAAACTAAACCTAAATTCGAACAATCTGGTGTTTTCAAAATATGCAGTATTTCCAAATTTTGACAATGTGAAACTGCTACAAGGCCATCATCACTCATCTGCAGCCTTTCCAGATGAACCTCTACCAATCCATCCACATGATCACTAACCAACTCCAGTAACCTATCCCAGTCTCCAGAACACCTAAACAACTTCAATGTCCTTAAATTTTTCGATCCGATTATCAACGGTCCGAAACACTGTGCATTATACAGATCCTTTAAACAAATAAACTTAAGAGACAAAGCAGCTAAACCTGGTCCAATGGGCTCCACTACACCACCATTACCAACGCCACGTAACCGCTTAACCGATAATTCTTCTAACAACGAGCAGTTATTAATCACAGCGTTGATTCCTTTAGCACCAAAAGCACACGATCCACACGAAAACCTCTTCAAATTATTACAATTCTTAGCAAAAGTTTCCATACCTATATCCGTCAATTTCCGGCACGATCGGAGCTTCAGGCGCGTGAGATTCCGGCAACGCTGAGAGATTAGAACAAGTCCGTCGTCTCCGATGCTTACAGATCTACGGTCGCATTTCAGAGAGAGTTTGGTTACCGAATCGAATCGAGAGAAGAGTGATGTCACGACGGAAACGAGTTCCGATTGTGCGTTGAGAGTGAGACGATGACGACTCTGTCCTTCGATCTCCAGCCACCGGCGGCACACGAGTGAGCATTGTTTCCGGTCGCCGGAACTGAGAAACTGGAAGATGCACGCGAGACACGCGTCTGGAAGAATCGAAATATCTCCGCTAACCGTAACACATTCTTCGTCTTCAACGTCTTTTTCCGTTAGAAATGAACGTAATTCCTTTGGATCTTCGTCCGGCATCGATCTGCGTAGGTGATCGACGGAGTTATCTCGACGTCGGTTGATGACTCTGCCGTTAATTGACTGTGATTGGCCCATCCACGGCGGAGATGAAACAGTAACTGTCTCCGGCGACGGTAGCAACTGCAACCGGCGATGGGTTGTGGAATTGAAAATGTGATTTAAACACGGATTTAAAAAATTATATTATGTGTTGGGGTGGGGGTTGTATAGGAAAGAGAGTTGTGAAACTATGATGAGGGTTACAAATGTATGGTTGGGATTTGAGGAGAAATGCTTAAGGGTGCAAGTGGTTTTGATTATGGATGAGTATGATAAGGTGGTGAAGACGCACACACTGGAACGAGAGCGTGACTAGCGTGACTATGACTGTTTATACTTTATACGGGATTCAGGAGATGTCAACATGTGACGGAACATATTGTCATGATGTTTATAAACATGATTATTTTTAAATTGGGAAGTTTGTTTAAAAAATAAAAAATTGAGGGTTTGAGTATTAAATTATTCTTACGGGGGAACATATAAGTGTTAATTAATTAAGTCTTAAACGGCGGGGTCACACCCCGTGACAATCAAAACGGGTCTAAAATATAGAAGTATCAAATTAAGTATTATAGCTCTCAAATTTGGGTCTACAGTTCTAAGCATACACTATAACATGGTGTTAACGACCATATATACATGTGTTATTATGTCAAGTTGATAGTGTTTTGAAGTTGGCATCGCCTTATTTGTTTAGCGACCATTTTAACACAATAGTGCAACTTTGGCAGCACAACACATCTGAATGTATTGTATTTTTATCAAAAAGGAAAGAAAACGACTACTCGAATAAGTATTTTACTAGGTGTTGATCTGTGGCTTTAGAGGTGGTACGTTTTGAACCATAAAACATTGATGGATGTTATGGTTTTAAAGACTCGATATGTTTGGATCACTCTCATCAATAATAACAGTAAATATATAACAATCTCTCTTTGTATGTGTTTAAACAAGCTGCAACTTGATAATACTCGTTGTGTAGGCTTCATGCCTTGAATGTCAAACCTTTCAAGATGAAAAAGAACACACGCTAGTCCAACTAGCGTATGTATTGAACTATATCAATCGAGCATACGTTTGTTGTAACCCACATCAGGCCACATGCGAAAAATGCACATGGGAAAGGTGCTTTGCACAAGACATGAATTTTAGCTTGGACCGATGAGATTTATGTTTGGTATGTAAGAGAAAGCATAGACGCAATCTTATATATTTGTACACATGAGTACATGCTTAATTAATACATGATATGATTATAGAGGCATAATCCACTGAAAAATAACTAGTTTGATATATATTTTGCTTTATGATGAAGTGTAGAGAGGATATTTTTGCATTAAAATGTTATTAGTAGTAGAGTCACCGCTACTACGTTGAGTCACCCGTCTTTGAGCTATCGAATCAAGTTTGATTTTAGGCTAAAGCGATCAAAAGGAGTCCAAGTTTGGCTCATTTGTAGCTCGTCTCACATCTACATGACTACATCATACAACCAGGGTCAATTTAGCATGGGATTGTCAATGCATAAGTATGGCATCACATCACATAAATTTTACTATATTAGCATTTCAAACGAAGCTAGAAGTTGCACACTTATAACTTTTGATGTATGTTGAAATATTGTGTTGCTTCTTTATTCACCCAGGCTTTGGTAGTATTGCTTCACATGCTCACTATATTCTTATGGGTAGGATGTTTTTTGACAATTGTGATACGGAGACGGTGATGTGCCGTTGGGGTGGTAGTGAGCTAAGGAATTGGTATAACACATAGCCTTAGAGATTTACATATCTTATTATATGATAGACAAATTCTTAAATCATGCTGTTGAGAATCAATGATATATAGGTTGTAATATTTCTTACGCAGAACGCATTCGAGCGCACAATAGATAGAAACACCCCCAGAAACAAATCATCAAAAAGCACCGACTAGTAGGGCAGTCACATATGGTCCTTTTGGTTCAAACCACCCAAGTCTAGTGGTGCTAGATTTCACACAGTTTGTCAAGGTTGATAGCGAATAATAGTGGTTGAAATGGGAACAATTTAGTGAGAGTTGAAAGATCTAATTTTGTGAACTTGTATATATGTTTGTGATCACCTAATGGTGAATCGTTTTTGGATACAAAACATCTTGCAGAAGATAAAAAGGGGTAATTTTCTATATATCCCAACAAACTTGCAAAATATCATATATACCCCTGCAAAATTATAAATATCATATATACCCTTACAAAGTAGTTAAATATCATATATACCTAATTCATTTTTAATAAAAGATAATTTTACTCGTATTTTTCTATAACTTTGAAATCTCGTATATAACCTTTAACTTTAAATATTATATTTACTCTTTTCTAGCTTAATTTATTTAGCTTAAATATTATATATATAGGGAATACTATTGTTTATGGAAAAAAATAAAAAAAAATTAAAACAAAAATGGGTAAAAATAAATTTAAGTTTAAAATGTGTTATATAAAAATATGAAGTTAAAAGATGAGCAAATATGAAAACTTGGAAGTTAAAAAAATAAGTGTAAAATGGATTTTTTAACTTGTTTTTAATAAACTGGGTATATTTGATATTTTAACTATTTTGTAAGGGCATATATGATATTTTTCATTTTTGTTGGGTATATATGAAATTTTTAAATTTGTAAGGATATATATGAAATTAAACCATAAAAAATGGTGTAAGAGCATTCACATTCTATCCATCAAAATATGTGAGGGGAGGTTTTTATATTATAAAGGGTATAAAAAGTGGTTGTGAGTGGAGGAGAGAGAAAAATGTTACTGTTCATCTGTATATTTGAGGGGACACTGTTCACCCACTATAATTTTTTTAATTATATATTAAAAGTGGTTGTGAGTGAAGGAGAGAGAAAAATGTAATGATAATATTATTTAATTGAAAAGGAGAGAGAAAAAATATTTGTTTTTAGTGAAAATATATTGATATAGGAGTTGTTTTTTAGTGGAATGTATGTATAATTTGATGGATTAGATGTGAATGCTCAAAGATCCAACATTTTGGGATCCACGGTACCAGAAGTATTCCATTTTGCTAAATATTTATGGCATAATCATCTCAAAAATAAAATAATATCCTTGATTCTACTTTCTACATGTTAGTTTTACGGCAAGCAAGAAATGGCAAGATTTTCAACAAAACTAGCCCCCGTTAACCTACATTTTCAACACTCAATCATCATTAGCAATAATTTCAACATTGGTAATTCTTTTATTCCAAATCGTTCAATATTTATATTCTGTACCTTAAACTACAAGCTTGTATGAGTGTTGATAATAGGTAGACAAAACATACAATAAAGACGTTGACATGATTATTATGTGACAAAAGGCATCAACATGGATTTTGCATTATGCTTCTTATCTGAGTAGGACTCTTTCACGTGGTTACCAATGGTAGTATGATCACAATTTCATTCTTTAGTTAAGTCATACCTCCAATATCATAATGGTCCAAAATTCTAATAGTCTATAAATCTTCTTTATTTTGTTATAGGATATATTGAACTCTCTATAAATTATGGAAAAAAAGATAAATAATAACAATAAGAATAACAGCAATAATAGAGTGATGGTATTTGGACACCCCCTATACGCCACGTATAGCACTATACGTGGCGTTTAAATTTCATAAACACATGGCATATAAATTTTATAAAATTCCGTTAATCATTAATAACTCATCAGTCACATCAGTCATAGACGTATACGTCACGTATAGGTCTCCACGTGTCGTATAGCGCTATATGTGGCGTATTGTCTCAATGTGGCTATAACTCTATATGTGTCGTATTGTTCTAGTTTTTTACAAAGATTTTTATTAGTATTTTTTCATTCTAACAAATTTTAAGTAAAAGAGAATTATAAAAGAATTGTACGTTGTTTTAGTATAGTACCTAGTATTTATGGAATGTTTGGTATGAGGTAATGAAATGAATCAATACAATTCCATGATCTTTTTTAGTTATCATGTGACAATGAAATGAATCATTATTTTGTTTTGTTTTGTAGGCAGGAAAAAAGGAAGGAATAAAATGGTGGTACGTGACGGCAGTGGACGGTGGTGGTTGTCGTGGTGGGTGGTGGTTATAACAACCCTCGGAAAATGCTCCTAATACACCCCGTATATACATCAGTGGCGGAGCTTGACCAAAAGTTCCGAGGGGGCGTCAAGTGATGGGACCCAAATTTTTTTTTCCTATCGTTATGTTTCGTGTCAGGTCGAGTTGGCTATTCGATTCAAGTCGGGTCAAATAATAATAGTTCTAAATAAAACAAAGTGTATATTTACCAAACTACCCATCATTTATGTACAAAGTTTATAAATATTTAGGATATACAATTTAGGAAAAATAATCGGGGGTCGATCCTATATAATTTTAAATTTTTGGACAAAAAATCGAAACTTATACACTTCTAACCGAAACATTGGGGTGGGCGGGTGCACCCCCGGGCACCCACTATACTTCGCCACTGATATACATAACTAGACCTGTTTAACCTTAATTTTTATAAAAATTAATTAAAATAAACATTTTAAGTCGCTCGCGGGCCGCGACTACCTTAGCCGTGCGAGTCGCGGAGCGCGAGAGCCCTTACTTGCCAGACACACAATTTTGACACGTGTCCCAACCCGTGTCGAACCTACATTATGAGCTGCCAAGTCTAAACCCTATCTAGGGTCTCTCGCTAACTGGACCAAGCCAGTGGCTCGCGGGGCGAGAGCCAGCCCGATTTAGCCTATAAAAGGAGGCCTTCGGCCTCAGTTCAAATTCGTTCAATTCTTATTCTCTCTCAGCCTCTATTATAGCAATATAGTAGCTCGGTATTATACCCCTAAAACACGAAGCTCTGCCTCGTTGTAAGTATTTTAACCCCCGATCACTAATTCATTACCCTACCCGATTGATCTAGGACTCCGTAACGCATGTCGAGGCTCTACCTGACTAAGTTCGTTGGAGTTCTGTCTCGTATTGTATGGCTAAGTGACTTGGTTTATCTTACTAACACGTGTGCATTGTTTATTTTTAATAGAAAATAATCAGGAACACCAACAGGAAGCCGTAGAATTACCTATGTCTACAAAGTGAGTCATTCTCTTTTTCTACCAAACTGTTTTTACAAAACCTCAAATATTTTCAGTTATACTTACAGTGATTGATTCTTTGTATTCTACAATTGTTGCCGGTATAGGGGGTTTTGTATACACTACTAGTAAAGCGTTACTATTGGACAACGAGTTAGCCAATAGTAATATGACCACAGTCATGGAACTGCCAACATGACAAATACTGAATGAGTATATTGGTAAATATAAACATTGTAATCGCTCTCAATACTGTAAAGTTATAAAAGCTTGTTTTGATTAAACTGGGATGCACTCGCTAGTATTTCTTGTTGATAAAATCTTTTTAAAACGCGTTTCAGGTAACTTAATGTGAAGCTATAAGAAGCCAGCTATGGAGCACTGAAGGCTTAAAGAAATGGCTATAAAAGTTACCTAAATAAAAGTTTATGTTTTCAGCAACTAGGGTTTATCCCTATAAATGTATTATCAAGGGAACATGGGTTTTATCTCATTTATTTATTATAAAAGTTTGATGTTTTGAAACTCTGAAATTGTGACAATTGTCAAATTTCCATGTATCCGTACAATAATTAAACAGTAATTTATGGCTTAGTGACTGTGCTGATTTAAATTAATGACATCAATGCTTTCTGATTATTGACATATACATACAAGTGCATCACATATTGCAAGATTTCACATCATTATTGCATGCAACACTTTATGATTCAAAATGATGCACGAAACCAAGTTAGCACAGTGATCAGACAAGCTAGAAGTACTGATGGGAGTTCAGTACTCAGACAGACATGGTATTGAGACACAGAGTGGGCCAGAAACCAAGAGTTACACTAGTATAGTGTGTAGGAAAGTAAGGATCATAAAACTGCCTTCCTAGTGATAGTTTAAGTGCCGAAAAGTGCCTAAGACTCACATAAACTGCAGAATTCTGTAATTTTCAGCAAAAATCAGCATTTTAACAACATAATATTATGCAGAAATATAGTTTAATGGTCCAGAATACCTTCCTAAGTGTCGGGAATCAAAACTGTCACAAAAGGTAACATAAAGCACACTAAACTGCATAGTTTAGCATTTTAATGAACCAGTAACCAACCGAACAACCGGACACTACCCGAAACACCAAATTTTCACTAGAAGCATTGTTTTATCCTTTCCGAGCTAGTTATGGTCCCCGAACATCAAAACACACCTTATAATTGCATAACAACTAATAACACTAACCTTTATACTTAGAATTAAACTAACTAATCTAACTATCCATTTCATCCTAACCAATACACCCCCCCCCCCATTCTCACGGTTACAAGGTGTGCCACCCCACCTTGATTTTTCCCATTTGTTTAATAGATATGTTACATGCTTTAGGAAACATATTATCCAAGAGATTAAGTTGTGTTGGAAGTTTATTTAAGTAACCACAATATCATAACTTATCATTTTCTCACAAACACTCCACTCAAACTCTCTCTTCCTCTCCTCCCCCACTCACAGCTGAGAACACCACACACCACCACCATCACCTTTAAGTCTTGATCATTCAATCCAAGGTGCTACAAAGGTGTAAGGAGCTTGGTGCCATTGTAGATTGAAGGACCTCTCTCAAAAGCTTTTAACCACCAAGTTTATCATCTTGATCATCTTGAATCTCTTCCCTAGCCTTGTGCTAGTAGTAAGGCTCTCATAACCTCATTTTACTTCTTATTATGATGGTTAAAAGTATATGTAAAAGACTAAACATGAAGAACATAAAGAATCAAGAACATAACTCTTAACATAAAGCTCTAAATCATAAGAATCATTGTTGTTTTAGTGTATGTATGCTTCTTGATTGTTGATTAATTGTATTTATGATGTTAAACATTATATGAAACTTGCTAGATTGTGATTAAACACATGATCTAGCAAGTGAGAGGATGATCTTGTGAAAAATCAAGATGAACATCCTTTATGTTCATCATGAACTTGAAAACAAGGATGATTTTGTGTAAGATGGTTATGAATACATGTTATTAGTCTATTACATGGATGATTTCAAAGATGATTTTCTCAAGAAACCAAGTTAAATTACAAGATTTACATAACCATGATTTTTAAAGAAACTAATCACATTTTTATTGTTAAATCAAGTGTAGAAACATGTTACTAACAAGAAAAATTCAAGAAGAAATATATTTAGAAAACCATTTTATAAGTTGTGAAAGACTAACTTTCTCAAGAATGATGTTTATAAACAAATAAACACACTTTAAAGGGTAACTAGGCTTACTTAACAACATACTAAGTTACTACAAGGTTTTACAAAAATTTCAAGTTCATGATGTAGTGTAAATTGTGAGATTTTGGCTTATGGTAAGTGTTGTTTGATTTGTTGTTATTGGTGTTGATTTTAAAAGAAAATGATATGCTTTGAAAGCATGGAAACCTCCATTTTTAAGGGAAAACTATGGCAAAATTTTTCTAGAATTTAAACACTTAGAAAAATATTTTTAAACAAGTGTTTACAAGTATATTTTAACCATGGTTTTTCATATAAAAAATTGACATAATTTTTGTTACAAAAATTATAAATGTTGGAGGTTGTTTTTGATAAATAAAAGTGACTAAATATGTATTTAGGAAAATATATAGTTAGATGTCACAATTTGTGTGATTACTTGTATATTATGCGTATTAGTTATATTATTTTAGGACTTGAAATAATATAACTCACCAAAATACCAAGAATTATAATACAAAATATTACCAAAATTCCAAGAAAATCAATATATAATCTATACCCAAAATTGGACAAACCGAACAAGGAATATGAACCACAACAATATTCCGGAATTAAATTTATATATATTTTGACAAGTGAGTAAAATGGTATTTTGGAAACCAAGGAAACGAAAAATATGATTCTTATAATTATTACAAAAATATATCATATTTTTTTCAAGAAGAAAATATATTATATTTGAGTAAAGAAAAATATATATGTTTTCTTGAACAATTAGAAAATATAATATTTTTGGAGAAAATATATTTTCTTAAATAAATTTAGAACATATTATTTTTGGGGTGAAAAAATGGATTTATAAATATTTTCTAAGTTAAACTTGAAAATATATTATTTTTGAGGTCTATATGAAATTGTAAATATTTTTGCCAAGGAAGGATTGTATATAATTTTCTATAAAAGTTTTCTTAAAATATATATATTTTAAGAATGTAAATTGGTGATTTTTGTTGGATAAAAAAAATAATAATATTCCGGAAAGTATAAATACAAAAATTAAGTGTAAAAATACTTAATAAATACAATAAAAATATGTATTCTCGTACATATAAATACACCGAAATACGCCACCAATACTTGGCAAAAATACACAAGTCTAAGAATACAAGTATAAGTATACCCATCCTTGGGGAAAAATATACAAGTATAAATACATGAGGTGTCAAGTTAGAAAATATTATTTTAACTAATATTCCAATAAATAATAAATATAATTTAAGTTAAAATATTATTATTTTAACAAATAATTATATCTTCGAAATAATATTTATGACACCAAGAAACATAACTCAAAGATAATAAGTCATAACTGTTGGGGCTGGATTTTACTATAAATGATCCTTATACGTGATCCTGACAAGTGATCCTTGTTTCTTTGGCAGATAGTGATCCTCAGCCAGACTTCAGGATCAGGATCATGGGACGATATGGTGATCCTTATACTAACGGTCATTTTCGATTACTACAATATTATTTTGCAGGAATATCTAGCAGGATATGCCCTACATATCATGATCCAGGGACGCGCTTTTATAAATATGGCAAGAGCTGAATTGAAGATGAACGTTGTGCCGGATATGGAAACATGGCTTGATCTAAGGGCAGCAATTTAGGCTAGATTATCTTTATTTCTAAAGGGGTAATGAGCTGATTAGTGGTCTATCTACCTAAAATAAGTTACCTACACATGTATAAATACCCATCTTCCTCATTCGGAAGAACACACACAACATACGACACAACTCTCAACACTTAGACACTCAGTGATCCTTGTACTCAGCTCATTATCATCCGAAGTTGTAACTATATTTTTATTATATTGAAGTTGGTGATCGGTAGTTGCCATCACCCGAGGTTTTTTATGCCGGAGATCATACATTGATCAAGGGCTTTTTCCTCGTATAAATCGTTGTGTCTTTGCATATTCATCACAGAAGTGATCCTTTACTTTCATAGCTAACCAAGCATCATACCCCGTTTACATATAGTTTGGTTACATTATCCTTGTGTGATTTTTGACCAAAACAGTTTGGCGCACACCGTGGGGCAATTGGTGCTTCATTCATAAAGAAAATCTTTTGTTCGAAATCATTTCAAAGAGTTACATGGCTTCATCATTGAAGAACACCTCCACGGCGATGTCTGCAGTCACCTCAGCACAAACCACTCTACCTCCTCCACCGGCAGGATCCCAGAGAAATGCTGAGAAGAGACCAACCCCTTCTTTCTCTAAACCTCCATCTTCTTCTGCTATGAATTCTTCTACTCCCAGTACTAGTGATGTGTTTGCTTTAATTTTGCAGATGAAGGATCGTATGCAGCGGCAGGATGAAACTAATGACAGGATCCTCAGGGAGATTGGAGATCTCAAAAGACAAAAGAAAGCGGCAGAGGATCATTCCCCACTGATGCCAAAATCCTTGAGTTTTGAGACTCCAATGGTCACCTCTCAGCCATCAGGGATCCCAGACGTACAGATCACAGGGGAGACGAGAGGATTACATCTCAAGTCAACAGCAATGACTCAGACATCGGGCTCGTATTTTCAGCCAGCAGGATCCTATCCTCAGTATGTGGGATCCTTCATGAATCCGGAAGCCTATCCGGGGGCACAGCAGTTTCAAGGATCCTACTTTATTCCAGGATCGTTCCAGGGCCAAGGATCCTCCTTTGTTCCAGGATCATCCCAGGTTCAAGGATCCTCCTTCGTTCCAGGATCATCCCAGGTTCAAGGATCCTCCTTCGTTCCAGGATCATCCCAGATACCAGGATCCTTACAGATGCCAGGATCCCTAAAAAGTTTGCAAACAGGGAGTCTAGATGTCCATCAAGGGGACTTCATTCCAATGCAGACCATTGCTTCCACTGGTCCCTCCGTTGTTCCAGAATCCCAGCAATATGGATTCCCTAACTTGAACCCAATGGGAGGTAACACTTTAAATAATTATCCTACTACTAACCTTGGATTCATGCAGGATACAGGTACCAATCATGTTATGGCCAGGGAACTACAGAAACTAAAGGACATGATCTCAAGTGTTCCAGGGGTAGTCAAGCCTATCCCAGAGATTGCAGATGGGAGCCACAAGGTATCTCGCTTTGCACCACCAATCTGTGATGCAGAGGTACCCAAAAGGTTCCATATCCCTACCATGAAGTTGTATGACGGCACAACGGATCCAGAGGAGCATATAGCACAATACAGGGAAAGGATGGAGATCAATCCTATCCCAGAAAAATTGAAGGAAGCATGCCTATGCAAAGGATTTGGATCTACTCTTACTGGATCAGCCCTTAAATGGCTGCTAAGTCTTCCCCCTTACTCTATTACTTCATTTGCTAATTTAGTTAATTTATTCAATAACCAATTCTCTTGTAGTAGAAAATTTGAAAAATTAACCAGTGATTTGTACAGGATAACTCAAAATAATAATGAATCATTAAGGGATTATATAACTAAATTTAGTAAAGAATCCTTGGATATTCCCAACTTGGATATGGCTACGGCTGTTGAAGCCTTCAAAATGGGACTTCTTAAGGATTCATTATTCTATGATGATCTTGTTATGACACCTTGCAGGAATTTAGATGAAGTAAGAACTCGAGCACTCAGGTTTATCCGGCTAGAGGATGACAAGAGGATCCAGGAGAGACAAGTAGGATCCTCAAAACAAGATAAGCAAGGATCCTCCTTCAAAAGCAACAAGTTCAAATCCTACCATAGAAACGAGAACAAGAATGTGCATGCTGTCGACCAAGAGGAGGATGATGAAGAATATCCTCCAATCTCAGAATATTGTTTTTCCGTTGATAATCATGAACTAATCCTTGCAATGCAGAATCTAGGTGAAAAGGCTAGGTGGCCCAGGAAGAATGATAAACCATCCGGGACTAAAGACAAGTCCAAATGGTGTGCATATCATGAGGATTTCGGGCATCTAACTGAAGATTGCATAGCCTTAAGAAAAGAAATTGGATACCTGCTAAGCAAGGGGCATCTAAAGGAATTGTTGGGAAGAAAAAAGCAAAGGACCCAGGATCCTGAAAGGATCCCTGAAAAGGCTCCAGCACCTCCGGCCAACGCACAAGTGATTAACTTCATATCCGGAGGATCAGACATTTGTGGAACATCCTTCTCAGCGGCCAAAAGACATGCAAAAGAATCAAAAATGGATAATGGAGAAAGGCCTATTAGAACCTCAAGCGTCTCAGAAGGAAAGATGATAACATTTGATGAGGATGATCGCATTAACATCCAGGATCCTCATCATGATAGTTTAGTTATCACTCTCTTTATCTCTAACCATTTTGTCCGCAGGATCCTTATCGATGGAGGGAGCTCAGTGAACATAATCCAGCTTGATGTCTTGAAGAAGATGGGAATCCCAGAATCAGACATCACACCAAGATCCTCCGTGCTTGTAGGATTCAGTGGAGAAACGAAGAAAACTCTGGGGGACATCAAACTCCCAATCTACGTGGAAGGATTACATAATTACCAAAAATTTTGTGTTATTGACTGTTTATCTTGTTGCAACGTTATCCTTGGCAGGCCTTGGATACATGACATGAAAGCAGTTCCATCTACCTACCATCAATGTGTGAAGCTCCCTAGCCCATGGGGGATAATCAAGATCGACAGTGACCAGCAAGAAGCTAAGGATTGCTATACCTCATCCATGAAGCCAACCTCGAAGCCAAGGGAGCAATAGCAATTACAGTATCCTCCGAGGAACGTCTTGGAGGCAAGGGAACAAGATGTAGATGAAATCCTCTTGGATCCTAGTGATCCTGAATCGAAAATCTATATCGGATCAGGGATCCTTGGCAAGATGAAAGAAGACATGATATCCTTCCTCAAAAGAAGAAAATCTACCTTTGCTTGGAAACATGAAGATATGACAGGTATATCTAAGGATATTATTACTCACAAACTTGGCATTGACAGGTCTATCAAGCCAATCCATCAAAAAAGGAGGAAGTTTGCACCAGAAAGGAATGCCATTATCCAAGAAGAAGTAGAGAGACTACTTCGAGCAGGTATGATCAGAGAGGTAAAGTATCCTAAATGGTTAGCCAATGTGGTTGTTGTCCAAAAGAAAAACGGAAAATGGAGGGTATGTGTCGATTTCACTGATTTGAATAAGGCATGTCCCAAGGATCCTTTCCCATTACCCCACATTGACTCCATGGTGGATGCAACAGCGGGGCATGAACTGTTAACTTTTATGGATGCATCATCTGGATTCCAACAAATCCAGATGGAACCATCTGACCAAGAGGATACAGCCTTTATGACCCCAACCGGTTTATATTGTTATATTGCCATGCCTTTTGGACTAAGAAATGCAGGTGCAACATATCAAAGGCTGGTAAATATGATGTTCAAGGATCAAATTGGAAAAACTATGGAGGTGTACATAGATGATATGGTGGTCAAGTCAAAGAAAGCAGAGGATCACCTAAGGGACTTGGAAGAAGCATTCGATATCCTTGATAATTATAACATGAAACTTAATCCTTCAAAATGCCATTTTGGTGTTAAGGCAGGAAAGTTCTTAGGATACATGGTAACCCAGAGGGGCATTGAAGCAAGCCCGGAACAAATCAAAGCATTAATAAATATCAAATCTCCTGCCAATGCCAAGGATGTTCAAAGACTAACAGGCAGGATAGCAGCCTTGAACAGGTTCATATCGAAATCCTCAGAAAAGTGCAAAGAATTCTACGATATCCTAAGGAAGAATAAGAAGTTCGAATGGACTGAGAAGCATGAGAATGCTTTACAAGCCCTAAAAGAGTATATGTCCTCAGCACCAGCATTAGCAAAACCGGAAAAAGGAGATGTGTTATCCTTATATCTAGCGGTATCCTCAACCGCTGTAAGTGCTGTCCTTGTTAAGGATCACGAAGGTACACAGTATCCTATCTACTATGTAAGTAAAAGTCTACTTGATGCCGAATCCAGGTACTCACACCTCGAAAAACTTATCCTTGCATTAATCATGGCATCCACGAAGCTAAGGCATTATTTTGAAACCCATACTATTATTGTTAAAACTAATTTTCCAATTAAGAATGTCCTCAGGAAACCGGATATGTCAGGGAGAATGGCTAAGTGGGCAGTGAAGCTTAGTGCCCATGATATAAGATACGAACCAAGAACAGCCATTAAATCTCAAGCACTAGCTGACTTTGTGGCTGATTTCAGTAGTGATCTACAAAAGGAAGCAGAATTGGAGGTCCAGCAGCTGGATGAGACCAAGGATCCTTGGATCCTACACACTGACGGATCCTCAAATATCAAAGGCATAGGGCTAGGGATCCTACTAAAATCGCCACAGGGGGACATAATACCCCACTCCATAGCCTGTGAGTTCCAAGCAACTAACAATGAGGCTGAATATGAAGCCTTAATTGCTGGCTTACAGATTGCTAAGGATATGGGGGTAAGATATCTCGAAGTATATGTAGATTCATTATTGATCACCAATCACTTTAATGGATCCTATGCTGTTAAAGGTGAAAAACTAACCAAATATTTAGAGATAGTCAAAGAATTGGCACTCTCTTTTGTTTCTTTTAGCTTAACACAGGTACCAAGGGAGGATAACACGGAAGCTGATGCATTGGCCAACTTAGGATCATCCTTGAAGATTCCAGAAGATATAAGTATCCCTATCATCCATATCCTGGCTCCTGCTATTGAAAATCAGGTGGCCATGGAAATAGAAGAGGATACTGCAATGATCCCTAGTAAAGAAGCCCAATCTTATTCAGGATCATGGATCTCACCGATCATGAGATACTTGCAACATGGGGAGATTCCAACGGGAGAAAATCCTAGAGCTTTCAGGATTAAGGTATCTCAATTTGCAATCTTAAATAATGTGCTATATAAACGATCCCTTGCAGGACCATATTTAAGATGTATTGAAGATCCTGAAATAGAAGAAGTATTGAGAGACTTCCACGAAGGAGATTGTGGAAACCACACTGGGGGCAGGGCATTATTCTCAAGGATCCTTAGAACAGGATACTACTGGCCAACCATGAAAAGGGATGCTAAAAAGTGTGATCCTTGCCAAAGACATAGTAATATCCTCCATCAACCAGCTGAATTCTTACACCCAATACCATCCTCTTGGCCATTCATGAGATGGGGAATGGATATAGTTGGCAAGCTTCCTAAAGCACCTGGTGGAAAAGTATTTATGCTCGCCATGACTGACTATTTCTCCAAGTGGATAGAAGCTGAAGCCTTTGCTCAAGTCAGAGAGAAGGAAGTTATATCCTTTATCAAAAGAAACATTATAACCAGATTTGGCATTCCCTCTGAAATTGTATGTGATAATGGTTCTCAATTCATTGGAAGGAGAACCACTAACTTTTGTGACAGTTGGGGAATCAAGATGATCACATCAACACCAGTTCACCCACAAGCCAATGGTCAAGCAGAATCATCCAACAAGATCATCATCAACAATCTGAAGAAGAAGCTAGGATCCAAGAAAGGAAAATGGGCAGAGGAGTTACCTTATGTGCTATGGGCTGATAGGACAACTCCCAAGAATGCCACTGGCCAAACACCTTTCTCTTTAGTATTTGGGGCAGAAGCAGTGATCCCAACAGAGATGGTGATCCCAACTGCTAGAACAAGTGCTCGTGATCCTGAAGAAAATGCTACAATCCTAGCTCAGGATTTGGATACTATTGAGGAAAACAGGGATCTAGCTAGGATAAGGATGGCAAGCTACCAACAAAGGATGGCTGGTGCCTACAACAAGAATGTCAGGATAAGGAAGTTCCAAGTCGGAGATATGGTGTTGAGAAAAGCATTTCAAAATACTATCAATCCTGCTGACGGGAAGCTAGCACCAAAATGGGAAGGTCCCTACTTGATTGAAGCTGAAGCAGGAAAGGGGGCATACAGGTTGCTAACCATGGAAGGAAACTTGTTACCAAGAGCCTGGAATGCTGTTCACTTAAAGAAATATTTCATGTGAACATGATCCTTCCTGCATGTGATCCTTACATTGAAGTATCCTTGAAGGATCCTGGAGATATCGATGATCCTTACTCTGGTAATATGCTTATCCTAAAACTATTGCATTTTCTTACTTTTTGCCTAAGGATAAGGATCATGTATCCTTCATCCTCTACTCACAAACCATTTGAGTTATGATAGTTCAGGTATCCTCAGCAAATCGTCAAAGATCTCCAAAAGCACCACAGATCCTTGGGTACAACCCCAGTTATCTTTGGGATTATCCCCAGTTTCCGCCAGCAGCGCACGATGATCCTGATATAGTTCATGTCTTTGGGATCAGTACCCATTTTCGGGGCTGGCGACCTCATCGTACTGGCTATACTTGGGATCCTACGTATAATGGTGGACGCACCATACATCCGTTCCTAAGGTTTCTAACGTTTTCACGTTAGCTAAGGTTTTGACATTTTCATGTCACTAAGTTTGGATAGTTGCCAGAGAGGGCCATACTCCAGTTTACATACGATCCTTTGGGCTTGTCCCCAGTTATCCTATGGGCTTGTCCCCAGTGATCCTCCGGGATCATTCTCAGTTATCCTATGGGCTTGTCCCCAGTGATCCTTTGGGCTTGTCCCCAGTTATCCTTTGGGCTTGTCCCTAGTTACTAACTTATCTTTTATATTGGCTTAGTCCCAAGTTATACTCCATTTTTCAGGTTTTCGAAGTTAAACAATTAAGGATCCTTAATCCTTATTGTTCATTAAGATTTTTACTTATGGTTATCCTGATTAAAGGTTAGGATCCTAACTTGGATCTTCAGGTATGATCCTTAACAACTTTTAATTTCATTATTCATTTGAATAACCTTTAGACCTTGACAACTGAACCTATGATCCTTAAAATAAACTATCTTGAAAACTTTCGATTATAGGATATTTGATCCAGGATCATATCCTAAATTTCTTAAACATAATTTGCTCAAATTTTCAAACAAACATGTGTCAAAACAATTGAAAATCAAAAAGGATAATAACACAAGATAAGCGACAAAAGTTTAGGATTTTATTAAACAAAAGGATCTTTAACCCTTTCAAAAAGTTGTCAAAATCACCTACCCAAAGCATCTACCAGCAATACGTGGCCCGTCCGCTGGGGTAGGTAAAGGGTGTCCATGATAATAGGTTCAAAAGTATTGCAGGGAAATTAAAAGGCGGCAGGATCACAACGGCTTCATCCCCCAAACAGAGGATCCCTCCACCATGTGTAATCCTACCTATTGTTCAAAGGATCCAGGATCCTTAACCCTAAAGAAACTACTGTTCAGAGATTACAGACCATAATTGTTCACAAACCATCAACCACAAACCACTACCAAAAAACCTAAAAATTGGGCTCCGGCCTAGTCAACAATATCCATCATCGCCCAATCATGCAGCTTACTTCTCTGCTGCTCCATCTCCACCAGCATCTTCACCTTGATCCTTGCCAGCATCACCTCCCTCCAGCATTGGGATATCCTCAGCATCATCGTCATCTTCCAATTCTGCTAGCCTTGCCTTCCAACCTTCAACATCCCATGTGCTCCTGTCAAAGGAAGGATCCTGAGCCTCCGTAGCCATCTGCAGTTGTATCTTGTACATGGTTACCGCAGCAGAGACCTTAGCGTCTTGGGTAATGTCATGCTTCTCATAATCAAACTTGATCAACGCTTTAACAGCCTCATCTTTGACTGCCCGGATCTCCTTCTCAAGATCGGCAATCTTAAGATCCTTCAGCCCACACGTCTGTTGAAGGTCAGCAATTTGACGATCCTGATCCTCAACCTGATTGACGTAAGTCTCCATTTCGGAGAATTTCTAAAGAAGACAACAGGAAAGCAACATCAGACACATGTGATCCTCGGACTTGTCGAAGACAATTAACAGGGGCAGTGATCCTAACCTCATCAAAATAGTCAAGGAATTGCTGACGGAGAAGAGGAAATCCTTGAAGGTCATCTGAAGCCTTCCTCTTTTTCCCTTTGCCTCGGGCAGGTGCTTTAGGGGCTGAGACTGAAGGGCTGGCAGCAGGAGCCTTCTTCTTCTTAGAAGACGTGACATTGGCAAGGTCACTTATCCCAAACATGGAGGCAGACTTAACGGACCTGGCAGACTTTCCGGCACCTACACAATTCAAAAACAAGATAAGTTCCCTTGTTAAACTAAATACTTTCACATAAAACTTATTTTCTATGAGGATACTTACTTGACATTGTGGCAGATGCAGAGGATATCTCTTGAGAATCTTGGATAATGATTTGGAAGCTTCTGACTTCAGGATTAAGCTTCTTGAAGGCTAACACTCTTTCTTTGGCAGCAGGGGTCAACTTTAAGTGAGCAACAGAGATAGCTGCAAAAAAGAAAAGACATCAGTGATCCTCATCATAAGAGACAGGACTGATAGAGATCCTTCAAGGATCCTCTACCCTACCATGAGTGGCCCATTCCTTGGGCAGATCCTTTCCATCCGGGATGGAATCCCTCTTAACAAAGAAAAATCGACGTTTCCAGTTGGTATCATTCTTGGTAACCTTGAAGATTGGATGATCCTCCCCAGCTTTCCGTTTCAACAAGTACCGGTGAGAACCAAAGGTGGTGAGATCATAAAGTTCAGCCAACTCTGACATCCCCAAATCAATCCCTTCTTGCTCGATGATCCTCTCGAAGGTATATAGAACCCTCCAGATCATCGGCATAGCCTGGATATATGAGATGCCGGCAAGAGAAAAGAAAGATTGGGTAAATGTCGGAAAAGGATATGAATACCCGATGAGGAAAGGAGTAGCAGGAAAGGCCACCCAAGTGTCCGAAACAAAATCACTCAGAGCAGTAGGATCAAAGGGTTTGAAAACAACATTCGCTGGGAAACAATGGCGAATCTTGTCTATTTGGATATCGGTAAAACAGCACCTCTCCATAGGAGAATCCTTGATAATCCCCTGGCTTTTCAAGGGACTATCCTTCTTAGAGCCTTTGTGCGGTGAATTCCGAAGAAGCATGTTCGAGACAAAAAACAGAGTAAAAGCAAGAAAGAACAGAGCAAAGAAGAGAAAGAGGAGGATGATACCTGATCAAGAGTCTTCAATGATGGTTATAAAGGGAGATACTTCGAATTTAAATACAAAGTGATCCTAACCCTATCTCCTATTTATAATGATGATTCGCAGGGATTGTCACATCAGTGACGTAAATATCATAACGGCTAGTCCATGTGCAACGGCTAGTAAATCGGAATCGTCCGTTAGAGATAAGCTCAAAACAAAATATAACTCATCCATTTACATTTAACTCCTTATATTTTGGGGGCAATTGTTGGGGCTGGATTTTACTATAAATGATCCTTATACGTGATCCTGACAAGTGATCCTTGTTTCTTTGGCAGATAGTGATCCTCAGCCAGACTTCAGGATCAGGATCATGGGACGATATGGTGATCCTTATACTAACGGTCATTTTCGATTACTACAATATTATTTTGCAGGAATATCTAGCAGGATATGCCCTACATATCATGATCCAGGGACGCGCTTTTATAAATATGGCAAGAGCTGAATTGAAGATGAACGTTGTGCCGGATATGGAAACATGGCTTGATCTAAGGGCAGCAATTTAGGCTAGATTATCTTTATTTCTAAAGGGGTAATGAGCTGATTAGTGGTCTATCTACCTAAAATAAGTTACCTACACATGTATAAATACCCATCTTCCTCATTCGGAAGAACACACACAACATACGACACAACTCTCAACACTTAGACACTCAGTGATCCTTGTACTCAGCTCATTATCATCCGAAGTTGTAACTATATTTTTATTATATTGAAGTTGGTGATCGGTAGTTGCCATCACCCGAGGTTTTTTATGCCGGAGATCATACATTGATCAAGGGCTTTTTCCTCGTATAAATCGTTGTGTCTTTGCATATTCATCACAGAAGTGATCCTTTACTTTCATAGCTAACCAAGCATCATACCCCGTTTACATATAGTTTGGTTACATTATCCTTGTGTGATTTTTGACCAAAACAATAACAATTAAGACTAAAAGTCAAGGCACGACACATCCGTCTAATAAACCATAGCACGTGTGTAGGTAGTCGTGCGACCGAGAAGAAGCTTTGAGTTATACCAGGTTACAAGACGCAAGATTGTGAGTTCATGTCCCCTTTTTCTTTTAACTGTTTTCAGTTTTATAACTTCGGGGGTGAAATACATGTTACAAATGTTACAATGATTACAAATGGTACGGTTATCTAAGGAATGAACTGTTAGATCATGTGTATGGGTAGGCGTTAACTTGAGACCATTAATCCTTTATAAGGACCGAGGGGCATGAGTGATAGATCTATTTGGGTGTTGCGAGCCCCACCCATGGGTCCGCGAGTTGGCCGCATGTGGTGACTATGTCGTTCCATCCAGGAGGCCCGATACAAAATACGCTAAGGATTGAGCCTTCCTACACCGTTTCATACATATTAATGACCTTGCAAATCATTAATCGATCTGTTCATATTCACTTTAATACCGGTTTACAAATGCATACTTACAAAAGTTTACAAAGATTATTCGTGCACACATACAAAACACATGAACTCGCTCAACTTTTCTTGATGTTTTCAAACTACATGTATTTCAGGAAATTGATTATGGATCTTGCGAGTGTTCAAGGATTTCAAGTTGTGTCTACAATAAGTGATGTCATCCGCACTTTTGTAGGGTTTGAAATGGATGTCTTATCCTAGATAAGACATACACTTCAAAGCCTTGTTTATTAATGTATTTTGTCAAGTCCTTTGTGGAACTTTAAACAGTTGGTTGGTTTGTATTATGAACTTGAAGTCTTGGTTTTGTGTTAAACAATATGGTTTGTATTATTTTGAAACTCTTTAATGGATGAACATCATGGTTTCTATCATATAGTTGTTTGTTATGGTTGGATGCAATGATATTAAGCAAGTCACACGTAACACGCTTCCGCAAAAGTCAGGGTGTGACAGAAATTATTTCCTAAATACGATCCTGAAGTCTCAATTCCGCTGCCAAATTAATAAACACCGATACCACCTGACTGTTGTTCGCGGCTCCCGCTCCCGGGGTAGGGGTCGGGGGCTGCGACAGAAGGTGGTATCAGAGCCAAAGCCACTGGTTTAAGCCATTTAGGTGTTCTCTTAATACCTAAATTTTAACCAATTATGATAGGAAATAACTTATGTGTTATTCTGTGTAAATATGTATATTATGATTAGGTGTTATTTGACAATTTCTAGTGTACAGTATGAGTGACCAAGGTAACTCTGATGCCTACCGCCAATTACCTCATTCCCCAAATAATGAAGGAACTTCCCAATCAAACCTAGGATACACTGCTTATTTTGAGGATGTCTTTGTTTTCAAAGCAAAATCCGAGGAACCATTTCCCCCTAAAAGGAGAGGTTGGTTTAGTAGAGGAGCTCATGAAAGTAGGAAAAGAATGAAAAAACTCTAACAATGTAGGATAGCAAATAGAGAAAGAAATACCCAAACCCAGGAAGCTAGACCCTTATGGGAGGAAGAACTGGATAGACAACTAGCAGATTTTCACATGGTTGGAAATGTAGAATTTGGAAATGTAGAAGGAGAAATTAATCTCAACCAAGTAGCTGAACCACGACTTCTACCCTTATTTCCTAACCAACCCATGGAACTAGAACAGAATCAAGAGGACCAATTCCCAATCCCAGCATTTGACCCCAATGAGATCCCTAGAATTCCCGCACCAAACCCTATAGAGCGGTATACAACACTGAACCCTTTAGACCCGTGGTGGTATGACAACAAGTCAATTCAGGATATACTGAACAAACCATATCCTTACGGAGAACCAATACCACATTACCATGAACTAGTTCCAGCACCACTACCACCCATGAACCAAGAAAATGTGGAAGAACTTCACCAATATGGTGAAGAGTTAGTTGAAGAGGGAAATCGGATCCGTCAGATAGGAGAGAAACTCGTCTGGAAGTATGACGAGCGTGAAATGCAGTTCTAGAAAAGCCAATACCTAATATATAGATATATGTGTGTATTTTGTACTTTGAAATATACATATATATATCAACTAAAATAGATATATCACCTATATATATCGATGCATAGTTACTAATATTTAAATTTCAGTTGTAATTTGTAATAGATGCATATATAGATATATGAAAAGAGTAAGTTGCAATGCTTGACATTTTTTATTCCATCTGCTTGAGTGGTTGTTTGTGTTAAATCTTATTCTGTGACATTAATACGTGATAAATGTTTACAATTCAGATGGAAAATGAAGTAAATCAGGAAATCCAGAAGAATAATGATAATAACGAGAACCAAGTGAATAAAAGTGCCATCGAACATATTGTAGCATAAGGAATCATAGATGCTATGCCATATATTATCAAGACTATTAAAGAGGCAGAAAATAATAATTCTGTAATTGGAAGTAAACGTGCAACCACTGAACCAAGTCACAGCGTGAATGGAAATCACGGACTACTTATCTAAGCTCCAATTCCAAAAAGAAGAAGGACCATCTCATATGGTTGTTCTTATAAAGAATTCTTGGCTTGTAAACCAATAGAATTTTCAGGCAATGAATGAGCCATTTAAGCCTTACGCTGGATAGAAAAGATAGAAGCAGTCTTAAAAATAAGTAAATGTGCAGATGAAGATAAGATCATGTTTGCTTCTAATCTTTTTAATAATGCAGCCTTAGAGTGGTGGAATACCATTCTCCAATCTAGAGGAAGTGACAGGATTTATAACATGGAATGGACCAACTTTAACGAGATAGTTGAAAGAAAATTTTGTCCTCCTCATGAAAATGAACAAATTGCTAATAAGTTCCTAAATCATAAAATGATTGGAATAGATTGTAGGGAATACACTACCATATTCTTTAAATATGAAAGGATAGTACCAACCTTAACCTCACCAGAGCCAGTGCTAATCTCCCGTTACATCTGGGGATTAATTAGTGAGATCAGACATGTAGTCAAGGCAGCTAGACCACAAACTATAGAAGAAGCAGTAGAACTGGCCAACACCCTGACTGATGAGTTGGTACGTACGTAAGAGGAAAACCAGAGAAACAACCTAGCTCAAAAGCTTACCCAAATTTACATTATGGTAATTCCTATCGTGGGAAAGGGACAGGTTCTTCCTCTTCACCTAACTGCAAGTATTGCAAAAGGAAGCACTCAGGAAGGTGCTCAATATACTGCAACTTCTGCAAAATATCTGGACATAAGGAAGAAGACTGCAGGAAGAAAGCCAGCAATAGAGTATGCTACAATTGTGGAGAAGTTGGTCATATCAAACCGAAATGTCCGAAACTAGCTCTAGCAGCAAACAACAAAGCTAAGGCAACCGAAGGACCCAAGAAGAATGCCAGAGCTGAAGAAGCCAAGATGACTGCGGATGTGATTGCCGGTATGTTTTTAGTTAATGATGTTTTTGCTAAAGTATTATTTGACTCTGGTGCAAACCAAAGTTTTATCAATACTTCTTTCTACAAACTTCTCAATCAACCATTAACTAAACTTCAACAAGATTGTCTGTGTGGACGACAAATGGAGAATCCATCAAGATAAGCGAAATCCTGCAGGAAGCAAGGATAGAAATTTTAAACCATGAGTTTATTGCTAATCTTTTCCCAATTAATCTAGCCGGATTTGACATCGTGTTAGGAATGGATTGGTTGGTAGCCAATCATGCCAGTATTCTATGTTATCAAAAGTCTGTACAAGTAAGTACACCAAATGGTGAAAAAATCACAATTAAAGGATATAAGCCAATCAGATCAACAAAATTCACCTCTGTGGTGAAAGCTGCAAGTTATCCAAGAAAAGGAGGAATGGTGTATATGATTTCCGTAATCATTAACACTAAAGGAAAAGAGTTAAAAGATATTCCCATTGTATCTAAATTCTCAGACGTTTTTTCAGAAGAGTTAGCTGGATTACCACCAGATCGAGAGGTTGAATTTATAATTCACCTAATACCAGAAACGACACCAATTGCTAAAGCACCATATCGACTAGCACCAACAGAGATGCAGAAACTAAAAAAACAATTGGATGAACTACTTGCAAAAGGTTTCATACAACCTATTTCATCCCCATGGGGAGCACCGGTATTGTTTGTCAAGAAGAAACACGGATTGATGCGTATGTGCATTGATTACCGGGAATTGAATAAGGTTACGATTAAAAATCGGTACCCACTACTGAGAATCGATGAATTGTTCGATCAACTTCAAGGAGCTCGATTCTTTTCTAAGATCGACTTACGCTCAGGATATCCTCAATTGAAAGTACAGTAAGAAGACCTTCCTAAAACCGTATTCAGAACAAAGTACGACCATTATGAATTTACCGTTATGCCATTTGGTTTAACCAATGCCCAGCTGCATTTATGGACATGATGAATAGGATATGTAAACCATACCTGGATAAATTCATAATTATCTTTATGGATGATATTCTAATTCACTCCAAGAGTAAGGAGGATCATGCAGAACATTTGCATACACTTCTAACATTATTGAGAAAAGAAAAGCTTTATGCTAAATTCTCAAAATGCGAATTCTGGTTACAAGAAGTGCAATTCCTTGGAAATCTGGTTAATCATGAAGGAATTCATGTGGAACCCACAAAGATCGAGGCAATTACCGAATGGAAAGTCCCTGAATCACCAACGGAAGTAAGAAGTTTTCTTGGACTGGCAGGATATTATAGACGCTTTATTCAAGATTTTTCTAGAATAGTCATTCCATTAACCAAACTAACTTGCAAATCAGTTAAGTTTGAATGGGGACCAAAACAGGAGGAAGCATTTAGGATTTTGAAGTAAAGGTTAACCAACGCACCCATACTCGCGTTACCTGAAGGAACTGAAGACTTTGTAGTCTATTGTGACGCATCTAAGTTAGGATACGGATGTGTGTTGATGCAACGTCAAAAGGTTATAGCTTATGCCTCTAGACAACTTAAGAAACATAAAGAAAATTATACAACCCATGACCTAGAGTTAGGAGCCATAATTTTTGCCCTTAAGATTTGGAGACACTATCTATAAGGTAGTAAGTTCGTTATATTTACAGATCATAAGAGTTTAAGATATGTTTTTGGGCAAAAGGAATTAAATATGAGACAGAGACATTGGATTGAGATTCTTAGTGATTATGATTGTGATATCCAGTATCATGCGGGTAAAGCCAACATAGTAGCTGATGCTTTAAGTCAAAAGTATCATGAAAAGCCAAAACAAGTACGCTCTCTCAGACTAAACCTTCAGATAGATTTAAATGAGCAAATTAGAAAGATACAGGAAACAGCAATCAAGGACGATGCTGAAGGTTTAAAATGAATGATTAAGAAATTAGAAAAAGGAACAAATGGAATTTGGAGATTCCATAAGAAAAGAATATGGATGCCTATTCAAGGAAACTTAAGAAACCAAATTTTAGAAGAGACCCATAAGTCTAAGTATACAATACATCCCGGTAGTAGTAAGATGTATCAAGATTTAAGAAAAAAATTCTGGTGGATAGGAATGAAAAAGGATATAGCAACCTATGTTGCTAGATGTCTAACCTGTTCACAGGTCAAAGCTGAACATCAGAAACCTTCAGGATTACTGCAGCAATTAGAAATGCCAATCTGGAAATGGGAATTGATAACAATGGACTTTGTTACCAAATTACCCAAGACACGAAAAGGTAATGACAAAATATGGGTGATTATCGACAGATTAACCAAATCTGCTCATTTCTTACCAATGAAGGAAACTTTCAGTATGGAACAGCTAGCCAAGCTATATGTAAATGAAATAGTTTCATTACATGTAATTCCTTTATCTATTGTGTCTGATAGAGATAGCCATTTTACTTCTCATTTTTGGACAAGTTTCCAAAAAGCAATGGGAACCAGGTTGAATCTAAGCACACCTTATCATCCTCAAACGCACGGACAAAGCGAAATAACAATTCAGACAATGGAAGATATGTTTAGAGCCCGTGTAATTGATTTCGGAGGAAATTGGGACGGTCATTTACCATTAATAGAATTTTCCTAAACAACAGTTATCATACCAACATTAATGCGGCACCGTTTGAAGCCCACTATGGACGAAAATGCCGAACTCCAGTCTGTTGGGCAGAGATTGGAGAAAAGAAATTATCTGGACCAGAAATAGTACAAGAAACAACTAACAAAATTATTCAAGTCAAGGAAAGACTAAAAGCAGTACGAGATCGTCAAAAGAGTTATGCAGATAACAGAGAAAAACATTGGAGTTTCAAGTCGGAGATAAAGTATTATTAAAAGTTTCTCCATGGAAAGGAGTTGTCAGATTCATTAAAAGAGGAAAGCTAAGCCGAAGATATGTTGGACCTTTTGAGATTATCAAAAGAATAGGACCAGTAGCTTAGCAGCTACAATTGCCAGAGGAAATGGCAGGAATACATGATGTATTTCATGTATGTAATCTCAAGAAGTGCTTAGTAGACGAATCATTAATGATTTAATGGTACCTCTTCAAGACATATAAGTAAATGAGAAACTTAAGTTTTTAGAGAAACCACTTCAGATCGAAGATAGAAACATTAAGAATCTCAAACACAAGAAATTAGTTCTGGTCAAAGTGAAATTGGATTCAAAGAGAGGACCAGAATATATGTGGGAACTCGAGTTAGAAATGCAAAAGAAATATCCACACCTATTCCAATGAATCTCGAGGACGAGATTTAAAACAAAGTGGGGAGGATATAACAACCCTCGTAAAACGCTCCTAATACACCCCATATATACACAACTAGACATGTTTAACCTTAATTTTTATAAAAATCAAATAAAATAAACATTTTAAGTCGCTCGCGGGCCGCGACTACCTTAGCCGTGCGAGTCGCGGGGCGCGAGAACCCTTACTTGTCGGACACACAATTTTGACACGTGTCCCATCCCATGTCAAACCTACGTTATGAGCTGCCAAGTCTAAACCCTAGCTAGGGTCTCTCGCGGGGCGCGAGCCAGCCCGATTTTAGCCTATAAAAGGAGGCCTTCGGCCTCAGTTCAAATTCGTTCAATTTTTATTCTCTCTCAGCCTCTATTATAGCAATATAGTAGCTCGGTATTATACCCTTAAAACACGAAGCTCTGCCTCGTTGTAAGTATTTTAACCCCCGATCACTAATTCGTTACCTTACCCGATTGGTCTAGGACTCCGTAATGCATGTCGAGGCTCTGCCTGACTAAGTTCGTTGGAGTTCTGTCTCGTGTTGTATGGCTAAGTGACTTGGGTTATCTTACTAACACGTGTGCATTGTCTGTTTTTAATAGAAAATAATCAGGAACACCAACAGGAAGCTGTAGAATTACCTAAGTCTACAAAGTGAGTCATTCTCTTTTTCTACCAAACTGTTTTTACAAAACCTCAAATATTTTCAGTTATACTTACAGTGATTGAGTCTTTGTATTCTACAATTGCTGTCGGTATGTGGGGTTTTGTATACACTACTAGTAAAGCGTTACAGTTGGACAACGAGTTAGCCAATAGTAATATGACCACAGTCATAGAACTACCAACATGACAAATACTGAATGAGTATATTGGTAGATATAAACATTGTAATCACTTTCAATACTGTAAAGTTATAAAAGCTTGTTTTGATTAAACTGAGATGCACTCGCCAGTATTTCTTGCTGATAAAATCTTTTTAAACCGCGCTTCAGGTAACTTAGGGCATGTTTGGCTAAGCTTTTCAAAACAACTTATTGGCTTATTGACTTATCAAAAAGCCAATAAGTTGTTTTTGTGTTTGGCTAAGCCAAAAGTCCTTTTAGAAATGGCTTTTTGCAAAGAAGAAAAAGGAGGTTTCAAGAAGTCATAATATTGTGACTTTTTGGCCAGCTTTTAACTTTTCAAACTACAAATTACCAATATACCCCTTCTTTACTCCCTTATATCTAAACGAATGCCCATTTTAGTCATTTTACATCAATAAGCTAATCCAAACACTTTTTTTAAAAAACTCCTTTTCAAAAAGTCCTTTTCCCAAAAGTCCTTTTCCAAAAGTCCTTTTAATGTGAAGCTATAAGAAGCCAGCTATGGAGCACTTAAGGCTTAAAGAAGTGGCTATAAAAGTTACCTAAATATAAGTTTATGTTATCAGCAACTAGGGTTTATCCCTATAAATGTATTATCAATGGAACATGGGTTTTATCTCATTTATTTATTATAAAAGTTTGATGTTTTAAAACTCTGAAATTATTTTCTAATTACGATCCCGATGTCTCAATTCCGCTGCCAAATTAATAAACATCGATACCACCTGACTGTTGTTCGCGGCTCCCGCTCCCGGTGTAGGGGTCGGGGGCTGCGACAACGGTGGTGTGGGTGGCATCGGTGGGTGGCGGTGGTAGCGGCAACGGTGGGTGGTGATGGCGGCGGTGGCAGTAATGAAGGGTGATAGATGGAATGGAGTAAAAAAACAAATGGGTGGATAGAATGAATTTGAGGTATTTGAATGAATGAAATGCCTTATGTAATGGGCGATTCCATTACATTGATGATTGACCAACCAAACACATTTTTCTTTCATTCCCTCGCAAACAGTCCATTTCATCCCGCCTCTCATTCCTGCATAACAAACACTACCCTAGTATCGAATCGTGTAGGTCTCGTTGTTTTGGTCAAAAATCACACAAGGATAATGCAACCAAACTCTTTGTAAACGGGGAATGATGCTTGGTATGATGAACAAAGATAAGGATCACTTAAATGAAAATTGCACAAGTGACACAAGGATTTATACGAGGAAAAAGCCCTTGATCAATGAATGATCTCCGGCATAAAAAACCTCGGGTGATGGAAACTACCGATCACCAAACTTCAATATAACAAACAATGTTTACAACTTCGGATGGTAACGAGCTAGGTACAAGGATCACTATAGTATCATATGCTAAAAGTGTGTGGGAAATGTGTTGTGTCTTCCAAATGCTGAAGAGTGCCCTTTATATAAGTGTGTGTGGTCGTATTTTAGGCAAATCACCTAACTACTAGCTCATTACCCCTTTAGGAATAGAAGTAAATTTAGCCTAACTATTTGCCCGTAAATTGTGCTAAGTTTCCATATTCTTCATAACGTCTATTCTTGGTTATGCATGTGCGAAATCAGCGTGACAGATTCCTTGATAACGTTGCTAAGACCAGATCCAACTCGTAATTCCTGCAAAACAATATTAAATTCAAAGAGAGTAATCGTTAGTATGAGGATCCTTAGGATGATCCATGATCCTGATCCTGAAGCTATTCTGAGGATCACTATCTGCCAAAGAAACAAGGATCACTTGTTAGGATATCATGTAAGGATCACAGGTCATTAAAATCCTGCCCTAACAATTGCCCCCAAAATATAAGGAGTAATTATGTAATATTAACGAGTTATATTTTGCCGAATCTTATCTATAACTAACTCAACGGATATATAGCCGTTAAGAATGAACTATCCGTTGCGATCTGACGTCATGGAGATGACAGCCCTGCACAAATCATCATTATAAATAGAAATAGGGATAGGATCATTTGCATTTAAATTGAAGAACTCTTCCCTTTATAATCGCGACCAGAGGATTGAACAGGTATTCCCCTTTATCTTCTCTCTTGCTTGCTCTGTTTTTCTTTCTCTTTCCATCCTTCTGTAAAAAATGTTGCTACGGAACTCTCCTAGCAAGGATCCTAAGAAGGACAGTCCCTTGAAGGGTCAAGGGATCATCAAGGATTCTCCCACCGAGAGGTGTTGTTTTACTGATCCTCAAATTGACAAAATCCGTCATTGTTTTCCGGCGAACACCCTCTTTAAATCTTTTAACCCTACCGCTCTGAGCGATTATATTTCTGAGACTTGGGTAGCTTTCCCGGTCACTCCTTTTATGATAGGATACTCGTATCCTTTCCCTCAGTTCACCGAGTCCTTTTTCTCCCTCACCGGCATCTGCTATATCCAGGCTATGCCGATGATCTGGAGGGTTTTATACACCCTTGAAAGGATCATCGAACAAGAAGGGATTGATCTGGGTATGGCGGAGTTGGCTGAGATGTATGATCTTACAACTTTTGGATCCCACCGATACTTGTTCAAACGAAAAGCTGGGGAGGAGCACCCTGTTCTCAAAGTTACCAAAAATGATATGAACTGGAAGCGGCGGTTCTTTTTTGTGAAGAGAGATACCATCCCTGATGGGAAGGATTTGCCCAAGAAGTGGGCTACCCATGGTAGGATAGAGGATCCTGGAAGGATCACCGTAGGACTTATCCTTTAGCATAAGGATCACTGATGTTCTTTTGTTTCCTTGTTGTGCAGCTATATCCGTTTCTCATCTTAAGTTGACTCCTGCTGCAAAAGAGAGACTCTTGGCCTTTAGGAAGCTTGATCCTGAAATAAGAACTTTCCAGGTCGTCACCCAGGGTTCTCAAGAAGTATCCTCTGCTTCTGTCACAATGTCAAGTAAGTATCCTTTTTTAAGGAGTATTTATATAATGAGAGTCAAATAAAATTAAGATACTTATCTTGTTTTGGTTGCGCAGGCGCTGGAAAATCCTCTAAGTCTGCTTCGAAATTCGGTATCGCTGATCTTGCTAACGTCAAATCCTCTAGGAAGAAGACCCCTGCTGCTAGCCCAACTGCTTCGGCCCCTAAAGCACCTATCAGGGGAAAAGGAAGCAAGAAGAGAAAGGCCTCTGAAGCTGAGGATTTGCAAGGTCTGCCCCTGCTCCGCCAACAGTGTCTGGATTACATCAAGGAGGTAAGGATCACTGTCCTGCTTGTGTATCCTGCTAGTTTTGAGGATCACTTGTTTCTGATGTTATGCCTTGTCTTCCTTGCAGAAATTTGCTGAGATAGAGACGTATGTTGGCCACGTCGAGGATCAGGATCGCCAGATTGCTGACCTCCAACAAGTTGCTGTGTTGAAGGATCTCAAGATAGCTGATCTTGAGAAGGAGCTCCGAGCCACCAAGGATGATGCTGCCAGGATGCTGATCAACTTTGACTATGAGAAGCATGAGATCACCCAAGATGCCAAGGTCTCTGCTGCAATAGCAATGTACAAGATCCAGCTGCAAATGGCTATGGAGGCTCAGGATCCTACTTTCGACAGGAGCACATGGGACGTAGAGGGCTGGAAGGCGAGGCTGGCAGAGCTGGATGATGATGAAGATGCTGAGGAGATCCCGATGCTTGAGGGTGGAGGTGCTGGCAAGGATTATGGTGGTGAGGCAAGCGGAGCTGGTGGTGATGGTGCAGCGAAGGATTGAGCTGCAGGATTGGGCAATGATGGAAATTTCGAGACTTAGCCGGAGCCCATTTTTTTTTGTTTGTCTGGTGGTTGTAATGTTTTAAAACAATTATGGTCTGTATTTGAACAATAGGTTTAGGGTTGAGGATCTAGGATCCTGTGAACAATAGGTAGGATTACATATGGTGGAGGGATCCTCTATTTGGGGGATGAAGCCATTGTGATCCTGCCGCCTTTAATTTCCTGCACTTGCTATGACCGCATGAACAATGGACACCCTTTGCCAACCCATGTGGACGGGCCACGTTTTGCTGGTAGAAACGTGGGTTGGCAATTTTGACAACTTTTGATGGTTTAAACTTTTGTTAATAAAATAACTCTAATCTTTTTGGCTTATCTTGTGTTGTTATCCTTGTTTATCCTTTTAACTTCCAATCGTTTTGATATATATTTGTCTGAGTAAGAAAAGTTAAGCAAATTATGTTTAAGAAATTTAGGATATAATCCAGGATCAAGTATCCTATAGTTGAAAACTTCCAAAAAGTAGTTCATTTTAAGGATGATAGGTTCAGTTGTCAAGGTCTAAGGGTTATTCAAATGAATAATGAATGAAATTAGAAATAGTTAAGAATCATACCTGAGGATCCAAGTTAGCATCTTAACCTTTAATCAGGATAACCATAAGAACAACTTTAATGGATAATAAGGATCGAGGATCCTTAATTGTTTACCTTCGAGAACCTGAAAGTAGAATATAACTTGGGACTAAGCCAATATAAAAGATAAGTTAGTAACTGGGGACAAGCCCAAAGGATAACTGGGGACAAGCCCAAGAATAACTGGGGACAAGCCCAAAGATAACTGGGGACAAGCCCAAGGATAACTGGGGACAAGCCCAAGGATCGTGTGTAAACTGGAGTATGGCCCTCACTGGCGACTATCCAAACTTAGTGACATGAAAATGCCAAAACCTTAGCTAACGTGAAAACGTTAGAAACCTTAGGAACGTATGTATGGTACGTCTACCATTATACGTAGGATCCTAGGTATAGCCAGTACGATGGAATTATCAGCCCCTAAAGCGAGTACTGGTCCCAAAGACGTGAACTATACCAGGATCATCGTGCGCTACAGGCGAAACTGGGGACAAGCCCAAGGATAACTGGGGACAAGCCCAAATAACTGGGGTTGAACCCAAGGATCTGAGTTGCTTCTGAAGATTGTCGACAATATGCTAAGGATATCTGGACTATCAGAACTCAAAATCTCGTGAGAGAAGGATGAAGGATACATGATCCTTATCCTTAAATAAGAAAATATGTAAATAAGAGTTCGAGCTTAGGACATTACCAGAGTAAGGATCATTGATGCTTCAGGGATCCTTGAAGGATACTTCCAATGTAAGGATCATATATGCCAGAAGGATCCTGCTCACATGAAATATTTCTTCAAGTGGACAGCGTTCCAGGCTCTTGGTAACAGATTACCTTCCATGGTAAGCAATCTATATGCCCCCTTTCCTGCTTCGGCTTCGATCAAATAAGGGCCTTCCCATTTTGGTGCCAATTTCCCATCAGCAGGATTGGTGGTATTTTGGAATGCTTTTCTCAATACCATATCCCCAACTTAGAATTTCCTTATCCTGACATTTTTGTTGTAAGCACCAGCCATTCTTTGTTGGTAGCTAGCCATCCTTATCCTAGCCAGATCCTTGATTTCCTCAATAGTATCCAAGTCTTGAGCCAGGTTTGCATCATTCTCCTCAGGATCACGGGTACTTGTTCTAGCAGTTGGAACCACCATCTCTGTTGGGATCACTGATTCTGCCCCAAATACCAAAGAGAAGGGTGTTTGATCAGTAGCATTCTTGGGAGTTGTCCTATCAGCCCAAAGCACATAAGGCAATTCCTCTGCCCATTTCCCCTTCTTGGATCCAAGTTTCTTCTTCAGATTGTTGATGATGATCTTGTTGGATGATTCTGCTTGACCATTGGCCTGTGGGTGGACTGGTGTTGATGTTATCATCTTAATCCCCCAACTGCCACAAAAGTTAGTAGTACTGCTCCCAGTAAATTGGGAACCATTATCACATACAATTTCGGAAGGAATGCCAAATCTAGTTATAATATTTCTCTTAATAAAGGATATAACTTCCTTCTCTCTGACTTGGGCAAAAGCTTCAGCCTCTATCCACTTGGAGAAGTAGTCAGTCATAGCAAGCATGAACACTTTTCCACCAGGTGCCTTAGGGAGTTTGCCAACTATATCCATCCCCCATCTCATAAATGGCCAAGAGGATGGTATAGGATGTAGAAATTCAGCCGGCTGATGAAGGATATTGCTGTGTCTTTGACAAGGATCACACTTCTTAGCATACTCCATAGCATCCCTTTTCATAGTTGGCCAGTAGTATCCTGTCCTAAAGATCCTTGAGAACAATGCCCTGCCCCCAGTGTGGTTTCCACAATCTCCTTCATGGAAATCCTTTAACACTTCTTGAACTTCAGGATCCTCGATACATCTTAAATATGGTCCTGCAAGAGATCGCTTATACAACATATTATTTAAGATTGTGAATTGAGATACCTTAATTCTGAAAGCCCTAGGGTTTTCTCCCACAGGGATCTCTCTATGTTGTAAGTATCTCATGATTGGTGAGATCCATGATCCTGAAGAAGATTGAGTATCCTCACTAGGGATCATTGCAGAACCCTCTTCTATTTCCATGGCCACCTGATTTTCAATAGCAGGAGCCAGGATATGGATGATGGGGATACTTATATCCTCTGGGATCTTCAAAGATGATCCTAGATTGGCCAATGCATCAGCTTCTGTATTTTCTTCCCTTGGTACCTGTGTTAAACTAAAGAAAACAAAGGAGAGTGCCAATTCTTTGACTATCTCTAAATATTTGGTTAGTTTTTCACCTTTAACAGCATAGGATCCATTAAAGTGATTAGTGATTAACAATGAATCCACGTATACCTCAAGATACCTGATCCCCATATGCTTAGCAATTTGCAAACCAGCGATTAAGGCTTCATATTCAGCCTCATTATTAGTGGCTTGGAACTCACAAGCTATGGAGTGGGGCATTATGTCCCCCTGTGGCGATTTTAGTAGTATACCAAGCCCCGTGCCTTTAACATTTGAGGATCCATCAGTATGTAGTATCCAAGGATCCTTGGTTTCATCCAGCTGCTGGACTTCCAATTCGGCTTCCTTTTGTAAATCACTACTGAAATCAGCCACAAAGTCTGCTAATGCTTGAGATTTGATGGCAGTTCTAGGCTCATATCTTATATCATGGGCACTAAGCTTTACTGCCCATTTAGCCATTCTTCCGGACATCTCTGGTTTCCTGAGGACATTCTTAATTGGAAAATTAGTTCTGACAACAATAACATGGGTTTCAAAATAATGTCTTAGTTTAGTAGATGCCATAATTAGTGCAAGAATAAGTTTTTCAATGTGTGAATACCTGGATTCAGCATCAAGTAAACTTTTACTTACATAATAAACAGGATATTGTGTACCTTCATGATCCTTAACAAGGACTGCACTTACTGCTTTTGAGGATACCGCAAGGTATAGGGATAACACATCTCCTTTTTCTGGTTTCATTAATGCTGGAGCTGAGGACATGTATTCTTTGAGGGCTTGTAAAGCATTCTCATGCTTTTCAGTCCATTCGAATTTCTTGTTCTTTCTTAGGATATCATAGAATTCTTTACACTTTTCTGAGGATTTGGATATAAATCTGTTTAGAGCTGCTATCCTGCCTGTTAGCCTTTGCACATCCTTAGCGTTGGCAGGGGATTTGATATTCACCAATGCTTTGATTTGTTCTGGGCTTGCTTCAATGCCCCTCTGGGTTACCATATATCCTAAGAATTTACCTGCTTTAACACCAAAGTGACATTTTGAAGGATTAAGCTTCATGTTATAATTATCAAGGATATCAAATGCTTCCTCCAAGTCCCTTAGGTGATCCTCAGCTTTTTTGGATTTCACCACCATATCGTCTATGTACACTTCCATAGTTTGTCCAATTTGATCTTTGAACATCATATTCACCAGCCTTTGATATGTTGCACCTGCATTTCTTAGTCCAAATGGCATAGCAATATAACAATATAAACCGGTTGGGGTCATAAAAGCCGTATCCTCTTGGTCAGATGGTTCCATCTGAATTTGTTGGAATCCAGATGATGCATCCATAAAGGTTAACAGTTCATGACCCGCCGTTGCATCCACCATGGAGTCAATGTGGGGTAATGGGAAAGGATCCTTGGGACATGCCTTATTCAAATCAGTGAAATCGACACATACCCTCCATTTTCCATTTTTCTTTTGAACAACAACCACATTAGCCAGCCATTTTGGATACTTCACTTCTCTAATCATACCTGCTCGTAGTAATCTTTCTACCTCTTCCTGGATAATGGCATTTCTTTCTGGTGCAAACTTCCTCCTTTTTTGATGGATTGGTTTAATTGACCTGTCAATGCCAAGTTTATGAGTGATAATATCCTTAGATACACCTGTCATATCCTCATGTTTCCATGCAAAGGTAGATTTTCTTCTTTTGAGGAAGGATACTATGTCTTCTTTCATTTTATCAAGAATCCCTGATCCGATGTAGATTTTGGATTCAGGATCATCAGGATCCAAGAGGATTTCGTCCACATCCTGCTCTCTTGCCTCCAAGACATCCCTTGGAGGATACTTTAATTGCTATTGCTCCCTTGATTTCGAGGCCGGTTTCATTGATGAGGTGTAACAATCCTTAGCCTCCTGCTGATCACTGTCGATCTTGATTATTCCCCATGGGCTAGGGAGCTTCACACACTGATGGTAGGTGGATGGGACTGCCTTCATATCGTGTATCCAGGGCCTGCCAAGGATAACATTGCAACAAGACAAACAGTCAATAACACAAAATTTTTGATAATTATGTAATCCTTCCACATAAATTGGGAGTTTGATGTCCCCCAGGGTTTTCTTAGTTTCGCCACTAAATCCTACAAGCACGGAGGATCTTAGTGTGATATCTGATTCAGGGATACCCATTTTCTTCAGAACATCAAGCTGGATAATTGATGTGTGTAAAATGCAACATATAAAACACATCAATTAAGGCATAAAACTAACCCTTTTTAAGTACTAATGTTGGAAAAAGAGTGTTTATGTATTCCTTTTGTATTTTCAGGATGAAATGAGCTCAAAATCACAAAAGAAGCAAAAAGACCACTAATTCTACCATAAATACAAGAAAAGGAACAAAAGTAGACTGCCCGGACCCTCAACGGCACCTCCCAAAGCAAAAAGGAAGAAACAGAGTCTGAACACGCCCCGTGTCCAGCGAACACGGGGGCGTGCCCAGGAAGCAGCAGAAAAGACAAACCAGTAGAAGCTTCCATTGCCCACCACGGGGCCGTGTCCAGCGAGCACGGGGGCGTGGTGAAAGTACAGCAGGCGCATTAATTGTAATTCGCAATTACAATTAATGAGGAGAGAGAGTGTCAGGCGGGCACGGGGCCGTGTCCAGCGGACACGGGGCCGTGTCCAGCCTTCTGTTCAGCCTATAAATAGAGGAGCTTGGATTCATTCTCTCTCATCCCTTGGCACACCACCTCTCTCACACCTCATCCACCACCCACCACCACCATAACACCATCATCCACCACCATCATCCATTGTCCATCGTAGAGTGTGTGAGTCGTCTCGGGATCCAAGATTGATCGTAAGAGTTCTTGACAATCAAGGCCATGTTTGCCTAAGTCTCTTACATCACTTGGTGAAGACAAGTGTTTAGTATAATACTTTTTATTTTTAATCTTTTGCACTTTTTATTTGGTTTTGTATTAATGACTTTAATAACTAGTTACTTATGTTGAAGGTGATCTTTCCTTATCGTTTGTCCGTGGTGTCTTGGCGTTATTTTACTGTCTATATAAAATAAAAGATTTTCACCATTCATATCTCCACGGTCTATATGGAGGTATGTTGGCTACCTGGTCGGGGGTTAAGGGAACGGTTTGGTAAGGGTCTTGCCCTTGTTCAGCGTTTAGAGGTCCTGCTTGGGACCTGGGTCAAATTTAGTAGGATCTCCTTCAATGCCCATAGGTATTGGATGGCGGGGATCCAAACTCTTTGACCCCCTCATAAGTTAACTACTATTAATACTATAACCCGGCTATTTAGGACTGTATCCCTGCTGACTCAGACTACTTAGCCGAGGGTAACGTCACCGCCAGAAGCGGGGCCTACCACAATTTGCATTAATAACTTAATTCATTATCTTTCAATAATCCGACCCTTTAGGATTGTATCCTTGCTGACTCAAACTACTCGGTTGAGGGTAACGTCGCCTTCAAAAAAGGGGCCTACTACAATAACTAAGATAATCTCTTAAACAAGTGCAAAAGTGCGAAAATAATCAATGGTTATACTAATACACGTGTCGGATCCAAGTGATTCATCTTGTCTATCTATTTTTATTTTATTTTTATTTTCAGCATTTAGTTAGTTTTTATTTTTCTTAGTTTAAAACATTTTTCTAACCTTTTTGATTTGATTAGACGTTGAGGATAAACCGGTATTAAAAGCTCTTGTGTCCTTGGACGACCTCGGTATCTTACCAACACTATACTACGTCCACGATGGGTGCACTTGCCCATATGTGTGTTTAGTGTTAGTAAATATCGTGTTTTATAAATTTAAAACTTGGCTAAAAGTGTAAAAAGGGTTTAAATATATATCTAAAAACATATGTACACTAACACGCATCAAGTTTTTGGCGCCGTTGCCGGGGACACAAGGATTTTAAGAAAGTTAGGAATCAACGGCCTAATCATATTTTTATTTTTCTTTAATTTTTTAGGATTTTTTTTTAGATTTTTAGCTTCTGCAGAGCTCAACACGGGGCCGTGCTTGCTGAACACGCCCCGTGCTCAATCATTGGAACTGGCAATCCTGTTTTAAGTCAGACAGTAGGCTGAACACGGGGCCGTGTCCACTCAACACGCCCCCGTGCCCAAGATTCAGTTGCTGAAAACAGAACCGTTAGATCCCGGCGGTTGGTAATTTCTGACACAAACATGAGTGATAGTAATTCTTTTTACTTTCGGCACTCTTATGGTTTGTGGTGTCGAATATGTGGAGGCGAACATGAGGAATTAAAATGTTTTTTCCTCACTTATAGGCCCCACTATATAGACCCACCGATTCCTTGTAACCTTAAGAGGGGCGAAAGTAAAAATAAGCACTATTTCTCCCTCGAATGCGCCCAGCCAGATATTCTAGGAGAAATGCTCCTTGACGAGCTATTTCAACTAGAAGAACTACTTCTTAATTGGTCAAAAGAACTTAGGAAGGATTTTTTAGATCCATCCCAAGATGATGACCATGAGGAAATGTTGGAACCGCATTCCGACAACCTCGTTGCTCCCGAAAATACCTTCTTACCTAGACAAGACGCGGACGATAGTCGTCCCTGTGCCGATTGTGCCGTGAAGGACTCCCCATCGACTTCGTTCGGTGCATACATAGACCTAAGCGATTCGGCATACACCTTCTTTAACGAGAGCCCGGGAAAGGGTTGGACTTGTCCACCTAGAATGAAAATAGGAATTACCCTCACCGACAACCTCTTGCGTTCTCGCCTTAGTATAGGACAATTAAGGTATATTAGGCACTTTGGGGTTGTTCCAACAAGTCAAGAGCCACCCGATTTAGATTAGCTCCTTAGTAAAGACAAAACTTCATAAGACAGCTTTCCGACACGGGGCCGTGCCCGGCCAACACGCCCCCGTGTCCACCAAAAGATTCCCTCTGATCAGAATGTCAGAATACGGACAAACTGTGTCAGAATTTTATCTGCACACGGGGCCGTGTCCAGCGGACACGGGGCCGTGTCCAGCAGGCTGTCGTTTTCTATAAATGCAGCCAAAAATCCTGCACATTTGGACCAACTTGGGGACAGAGATTTGAAGGAATCTTCTCTCAAACAATCCTAGGTAAGTCTAAAAGAAGTTTCCAACAACCCATCTTGTCCTTTCCTCTTCTAGACATTTCCTTCTTCTTCATCTTTCTTCAAGAACTACCATGAAAAGCTTGGATTTTCAATCTTTGTGGTAGGGAACAATGAGTTTTGATCATAGAATCTTGGTAAAAACATGTTATGTAACATTGTTTAGAGTTATTTACTGACAAAAAGCTTGCATAAATTCAGAAAATAACTTAAAAACCCAAGATTCCTTGCTCCAAAATTCTGCAGAAAGATGAACACGGGGCCATGCTCAATGAGCACGGGGCCGTGTCCAGAAACTGTTTCGTCATATAAACTGCTTTTGGTTTATTTTTCGTAGAATGGCGAGTGAAAACAGCGAAACATCATCCGTTCATTCCTCAAACAGCCGAAGGGGAAGGAGGCCTTCCGTTGAAGCTACACTTGTGCACTACGTTATAGCGCTAAGGGAAGCTCTCGACGAAATGACGTCAGTGGAGGAGGTCCTTATTGACCGTATTAACGATCTTACAATGGGACTTGAAAGCAGCTTCCAAGAGATTAACCTTTTGCACCAAAGGTTAAACATTTTGGTAGCACCCCCTATGGAACCAGTCATTCCACAACAAGACTGGAACTTGGCACTCGGTGTTAACAACCCTACCGGGTGGGGAGACTTTCCCGCAGAACCTCCTATGGAAAACCCACAAGAGGTCCCAGCGGAAGTTGAAACTCCTCAAACCAATGCAAATGAGCCCTCTTTTCTCCTCCCAAGGGAGGTAGAGGAGTGGCTTGCCGACATATGAGGAGAACCGTACCCGAAAGGAGGAGTTCTACAAAGCCTTATCTAACCAAGACTAGTATCTTCTTGGAAATTTTGCTAAATTAAAATAAAACATAGGGCTAGAACTCCATAAGCTTAATATCTTTGTAGTTTTTATCTTTATGTAATATCTCTCTATGATTTGCAATGTTATGATGGTTTTTATGATTGACGGTTATAAAACACACTCATGATGGTAATGGATGAAAAAGGGAACGAGAAAAAATGGAACCATGCATGAAGAACAGAGCAACCCGACAAAAATCTCCATCACAGAAGGCTCAACACGGGCCGTGCCCAACCAACACGGCCCCGTGCTGAGCCCCTGCAGAAAAATCACCCAGTTCAGGTAACTGGACACGGGCCGTGTTCAGCGGACACGCCCCCGTGTCCAGGCTTCTGTTTCAATTCTGAAATTTTTGTTACTGGCACTTGACCACTTGGCCGTGCCCGGTGAACACGAGGCCGTGTCCAGAGTGCCAGTAACATAAATATTTGCTTTTTAACACACTTTTATACATTTTAATCAACCAAAAATATTGTTTTTGGACACATTGAGGACAATGTGTAATTTAAGTGTGGGGGGGATGCTAAAACCTTGAAATTTTGCAAAATCCTAAACACAAGCCTTACACAAAACTCTATTGGAACCGCTAAACACCCCAAATTTTTTCAAAAACTTTTTCATTTTTTTTTATTTACTTGTCTTAGTTTAAGTTGGGAAGAACAAGTTCTAAAAAGGTTATATTTTTACAAGTTTACAACCGATAGCGTCGTGATAAAAAAGGAACCAACATAAGAAAATTATGAAACGGCATAACAAGTCTAGTTTAAAATTCGATTATATATGCTTGGTCACATTTAAAAACCCATTCCCACAAAAGTGAGTTTTGAGCCTTTATTGAGCATAAAAATACACATCTTTAGATTAAATGCTCATTTTTCGTTTCTTGTGTGAATAGCCGCTCGGTTCTTACAACGCTAGAACTTGCCACGACGATACATTCCCGGTCCTTACCAACTTAAACCCAAGTAAGTAAATGATGGAGGCATTAGGACTAACTATTTTTCTTTCAAAACCATTATTTTTCATTTTTTTTTAACCTACCCAAAATCCCCCTAGAAAACCCCTTTGAGCCTAAACCTTTCATTTCATTACCCCAAAAACCATTTTTACCCACCAAAAACCTTTTTCATTTTTTTTTTCACCCTTTATTTTAGTAACAAGCTCGGTTTTTCGTCAACTTGCCCTTTCATGTGACATCAAAAAAAAAAAAATGATGAAGTCAAAAACAAACAAAAGCTATAAAAAGCTTGTTTGGAGAAATACTTCAAAAATAAAATAAGGTACTTCACGAAAACCGACGCTTGTTACGATTTTTCGCCCTTTTTACTAACCACTAACCAACCACCCACCTTTAAACCCAAGCCTTCACCCAAAAAGTCCTCTTGATATTTACAAAGGTAAAAAGTTAAAAAGGAGAAGGATTGATTGCTTGGCAAGCCTATGGAAATACGTAAGTTCCGTGCCGCTCTCGAGTGATTCACTAAAATATACACCTTCGGCCGAGTGTTGAGTGATCTCCCGTGAGGTATGTGAACTTGTATATAAATGGAATTTTAATAAGGCATGTTATGCCCAACTAAGTAGTTTATCTTATGAAAAGTTCAAAATAAATCATAACGAATAGGATTGTAAATAAATAAAAATAAAACCTATAAAAACCTTGGATTCCCGACACTCTAGGACAAGCTAAAAAACTTCTCTTCTACCTATTCCATTTGGGAGTGTAAGCCACATGTAAAGAGTTTTGCTTGAGGACAAGCAAAAGTTCAAGTGTGGGGGTATTTGATGTGTGTAAAATGCAACATATAAAACACATCAATTAAGGCATAAAACTAACCCTTTTTAAGTACTAATGTTGGAAAAAGAGTGTTTTTGTCTTCCTTTTGTATTTTCAGGATGAAATGAGCTCAAAATCACAAAAGAAGCAAAAAGACCACTAATTCTACCATAAATACAAGAAAAGGAACAAAAGTAGACTGCCCGGACCCTCAACGGCACCTCCCAAAGCAAAAAGGAAGAAACAGAGTCTGAACACGCCCCGTGTCCAGCGAACACGGGGGCGTGCCCAGGAAGCAGCAGAAAAGACAAACCAGTAGAAGCTTCCATTGCCCACCACGGGGCCGTGTCCAGCGAGCACGGGGGCGTGGTGAAAGTACAGCAGGCGCATTAATTGTAATTCGCAATTACAATTAATGAGGAGAGAGAGTGTCAGGCGGGCACGGGGCCGTGTCCAGCGGACACGGGGCCGTGTCCAGCCTTCTGTTCAGCCTATAAATAGAGGAGCTTGGATTCATTCTCTCTCATCCCTTGGCACACCACCTCTCTCACACCTCATCCACCACCCACCACCACCATAACACCATCATCCACCACCATCATCCATTGTCCATCGTAGAGTGTGTGAGTCGTCTCGGGATCCAAGATTGATCGTAAGAGTTCTTGACAATCAAGGCCATGTTTGCCTAAGTCTCTTACATCACTTGGTGAAGACAAGTGTTTAGTATAATACTTTTTATTTTTAATCTTTTGCACTTTTTATTTGGTTTTGTATTAATGACTTTAATAACTAGTTACTTATGTTGAAGGTGATCTTTCCTTATCGTTTGTCCGTGGTGTCTTGGCGTTATTTTACTGTCTATATAAAATAAAAGATTTTCACCATTCATATCTCCACGGTCTATATGGAGGTATGTTGGCTACCTGGTCGGGGGTTAAGGGAACGGTTTGGTAAGGGTCTTGCCCTTGTTCAGCGTTTAGAGGTCCTGCTTGGGACCTGGGTCAAATTTAGTAGGATCTCCTTCAATGCCCATAGGTATTGGATGGCGGGGATCCAAACTCTTTGACCCCCTCATAAGTTAACTACTATTAATACTATAACCCGGCTATTTAGGACTGTATCCCTGCTGACTCAGACTACTTAGCCGAGGGTAACGTCACCGCCAGAAGCGGGGCCTACCACAATTTGCATTAATAACTTAATTCATTATCTTTCAATAATCCGACCCTTTAGGATTGTATCCTTGCTGACTCAAACTACTGGGTTGAGGGTAACGTCGCCTTCAAAAGAGGGGCCTACTACAATAACTAAGATAATCTCTTAAACAAGTGCAAAAGTGCGAAAATAATCAAAGGTTATACTAATACACGTGTCGGATCCAAGTGATTCATCTTGTCTATCTGTTTTTATTTTATTTTTATTTTCAGCATTTAGTTAGTTTTTATTTTTCTTAGTTTAAAACATTTTTCTAACCTTTTTGATTTGATTAGACGTTGAGGATAAACCGGTATTAAAAGCTCTTGTGTCCTTGGACGACCTCGGTATCTTACCAACACTATACTACGTCCACGATGGGTGCACTTGCCCATATGTGTGTTTAGTGTTAGTAAATATCGTGTTTTATAAATTTAAAACTTGGCTAAAAGTGTAAAAAGGGCTTAAATATATCTAAAAACATATATAACTAACACGCATCAATGGCTTCCATCTGCAATCTCCTGGATATGTTTGACTACCCCTGGAACACTTGATATCATATCCTTCAGTTTCTGCAGTTCTCTAGCCATAGCATGGTTGATACCTGTATCCTGCATGAATCCATGGTTAGTGGTAAGAGAATTATTAAAAGTGTTACCTCCCATCGGGTTCAAGTTAGGAACATTGGATGTGAATCCATATTGCTGGGATTCTGGGATGATGGAGGGACTAGTGGAAGCAATGGTCTGCATTGGAATAAAATCTCCTTGATGGACATCTGGACTTCCTGTTTGCAAATTCTTCAAGGATCCTGGTATCTGAAGGGATCCCTGAACATGGGATGATCCTGGAACAAAGAAGGATCCTTGAACCTGGGATGATCCTGGAATGAAGGAGGATCCTTGAACCTGGGATGATCCTGGAATGAAGGAGGATCCTTGAACCTGGGATGATCCTGGAACGAAGGAGGATCCTGAGTTCATGAAGGATCCCATATGCTGAGTAAAGGATCCTGCCGGCTGGAAATATGATCCTGATGCCTGAGTCACTGTTGCTGGGCCGAAATGCACTCCTCTTGATCCACCCATATGTTGAATGTCTGGGACCTCTGATGGCTGAGAAATAATCATCGGGGTATCAAAATTCAAAGATTTGGGCATCAGTGGGGAATGATCCTCTGCCGTTTTCTTTTGGCTTTTGAGATCTCCGATTTCTTTGAGGATCCTGTCATTAGTTTCATCCTGCTGCTGCATACGATCCCTCATCTGCAAAATCAAAGTAAATATATCACTAGTACTGGGAGCAGAAGAAGTTAGAGCAGAAGAAGATGAAGGTTTAGAGAAGATAGGAGTTGGTCTCTTCTCAGCATTTTTCTGAGATCCAGCTGGTGGTGGAGGCAAAGGTGGAACGCCATTAGATGAATTGACTGCAGACATCGCTGTGGAGGTATTCTTCAACGATGAAGCCATGCAACACTCCGGAATGATCACCAACAGAAAAACTTTCTTATGAATGAAGCACCAATTGCCCCACGGTGGGCGCCAAACTGTTTTGGTCAAAAATCACACAAGGATAATGCAACCAAACTCTTTGTAAACGGGGAATGATGCTTGGTATGATGAACAAAGATAAGGATCACTTAAATGAAAATTGCACAAGTGACACAAGGATTTATACGAGGAAAAAGCCCTTGATCAATGAATGATCTCCGGCATAAAAAACCTCGGGTGATGGAAACTACCGATCACCAAATTTCAATATAACAAACAATGTTTACAACTTCGGATGGTAACGAGCTAGGTACAAGGATCACTATAGTATCGTATGCTAAAAGTGTGTGAGAAATGTGTTGTGTCTTCCAAATGCTGAAGAGTGCCCTTTATATAAGTGTGTGTGGTCGTATTTTAGGCAAATCACCTAACTACTAGCTCATTACCCCTTTAGGAATAGAAGTAAATTTAGCCTAACTATTTGCCCGTAAATTGTGCTAAGTTTCCATATTCTTCATAACGTCTATTCTTGGTTATGCATGTGCGAAATCAGCGTGACAGATTCCTTGATAACGTTGCTAAGACCAGATCCAACTCGTAATTCCTGCAAAACAATATTAAATTAAAAGAGAGTAATCGTTAGTATGAGGATCCTTAGGATGATCCATGATCCTGATCCTGAAGCTCTTCTGAGAATCACTATCTGCCAAAGAAACAAGGATCACTTGTTAGGATATCATGTAAGGATCACAGGTCATTAAAATCCTGCCCTAACACTCGTATAGGCCTCGTATAGGTCTATATGTATGGTATAGGTCCCGTATAGGTCTCATATAGGCCTATAGGTGTAGTATAGTATAATATCGTTTACTATAGTATCATTTGGTATCGTATAATATTGTGTCGTATCGGGATATACTATAACACACATACATACATAAGGATATACGATACTATATTACTATATTACACACAAAATAACTTATTATACTTTAAAAAAATAACTAATTTAAAAAAACCTGCTAAAATGATAAAACTGTATCGAAAAAACTAGGTCTATACGCCAGATATAGACCTATACGTGGCGTATAGACCCAACAACCAGACATGATATGACGTGTGCATAAATTTTTTAAAATTGAAAAAACTTTACATGTGTTGAATAGACTAGGGGTGTCCAAATAACCACGGGATGCCCAAATAACCAAAGCCTAATAAGAATAACAACTACAATGAAGGTGTATTGAAAAATTGTCCATCCCGTGTATTTGATATTCAAGTCCATAATTTTTTTTAATCAATTTTGAGAATACTTGTTTTTTTATAACTTTTAAGATAAGATGTTTTATAAAATTATGAGTATGTCGCTGAATGTGTTTTTATCTACATCCTGATATATATTTTTTATGAAACTGAGTTGTGAATAGTAAAGTCCAAGTAATTAAAACACAAACCCACATGTTATTAAAGTTGCCTCTTATTTAGTTTTTTTTGTTTGACGTGGTTTACCTTTTTTTATTTCAATAATATAATATAACGCTTTATAAAATTTTGAATGCGTGATTTATTTTTATCTACGTTTCAATAAAAAATGACATTTAAAATCGAACAGATCAAATATAATTACTTTTTTATTATTTTTCATGACGAACTAAAACAATACTGTTCGAAAAACTTCGCTAGCAAAACCTGTGTTCATTTTTATGGTTTCTAGTATAAATCTGGTTTCGATTCCGTCCAAACAATGTTTGTATTAAAAAAAGAATATTTTTTTATCGTAACTTTCACCGAATGCTAGTAAGTAATGGGTTGTGACGAATTGAACCGACTCACGACTTCTATTTTTAAGTTTTCCCTTTTAGCAATATTGAGTGTTGTTGCGAGTCAATACCGACTGAATCCTCGTCGTAGCCGTAACACGCGAGGATTTCCACATATGTTATTTTAGTAAGTAATAATTATTAAATAAGTAACCTATCACTATTATCAAATATCCTAAACGGAAGTGATATCAATCACCCCAGGATTCACAAATGCAGAAAATGTGTGTGGCTGCAGAACGAGTATAGGCTATGGCAGCACCACCGCTACTGGGCAGAGCCATCCCTCATCTCCGCCTCCACCTCCACCTTCACACAACTCTTCCGGCCGCCGTCTGTCTACTCATACGGAGACCCTGTTACACAACAACTGCCTCAGAGTCTCCTAAGCCAATTAGAAAGCCACCTTCCACTACCACATACGACGACAAAGCCTCCTTGCTAACCACAAAACGGCATCCACCCAAAGACCCCAGATGGGAGAATGATCCTGATTATCGCAAATGGAAGGATAAAGAAGCTGAAATTTTTCTGGATATCGACCCTATCACTCTCCTTATCAAAGACATCCTTCACTCCGACAGGTTTTCATTTATGTTTTCTTATTTATATTTCATTTGTTTATAAATTAGGAATCTGTTAGGTATTTTAGGGATTTAATTTGGGGATAATTATGTTTGGTAGAAGTTAGTTTTGTTGAATAAGGTAGATGGTCTTGTATTGGATTATAGAGAGACTTTTTCATAAGGAATGTAGGGATAAGATTATGAGAGCTAGAGTGTGCCATTATGCAACTTACAGTTGTTTACATTATGTTACTTTTGATGATCAAATAATGGGTATTTCGGATATAGGAATTGAGTCTTTTTTGCGTGACTTTCATCTTCGTCCAGGTAAAAGAAAGGGACCTTTTGGTATGGAGCTATGCAATTAATGGTGATATATCGGTTATATTGGTCCCCTAGTAAGTAGTAAAATACCGGTCAGAATATCGGTACCAATATTATCGGCGATATTGACCGATATATCACTGAATTATTGGTGTTAAATTGCTATATATATAAATTCTGCATTATATTAAAATTATCGATATCTCACTGAGATAACCTATATCTCAAATATCGGTCCTTGACCGATATCCGATATTTTACCATATTAACTGCATAGGTATGGTGTGGAAGCATAAACTATTACAAAGATGATTCATTGATTTATGACAAACATTATTCATGGTTATTCTTTGTACATGTTTACTTTCAAAACATGGATATGAAATGTAACAAAATATATGAAATGGCACTAATTCTTTAGGGTTTGGACTATAATAAGTTATAAGAAACCGTGTTTTGTTTTTTTTGTTGTTATCTTCTCAATGAGCGACTTAAGCTTCTGGGCAACAATTAGTAGTCTAACTAAGTCAAGTTAACTACAATACATGCTACAATTTATGCGACTTATAGAGGAACGCAAGATTATAAGAACAAGAACACTTCTATTGCTTTAACTAACACTTACAAGAGAACTTTACAAGTTTCACTCAAGGTGTCTTATGCCAAACGAGGCCACCCCTTTCTTTACTAATCAACCTACTAAAGGAATTTCAAAAATTGAATATCCCTACTCTCTATTATTCTACATAGGACTTGTGTAAGGGACTTCCACGGAAGTCTCTACTTATTTTCAAGAAGTTCTTTATTCCATTCCAAAGAACTCACCATAAAGTTTCATGAGAAATCGAGATTTCTAAATTCTTCCCCATAGGCTCTTTGATTCAAAATAAGGAATTCCTGATCCATATTTTAGGCGGGTTGTTACATTAAGTTACCATCATGTCTCATGTAAGGCATGAAGTGCACAAATGAGACGCCTTAATAAAATCCTTGCATGACATAAAAATGTTGTTTTTGTAGACGCTACTAACGTTTCTCACGTTGTTCTAGCATGAAAACGTTATTTTTCTTTCCTTGGGCTCTTCTAAATCTCTATTCTAAAGATGCATCATGGCTTAGATTGCCATATTGAGGCACAAATATTTTTTTTGGTGTGACCTTTGGGAGTCAACAAAACCTTTACTTTGTTATGTTTGATCAAGTTTTCAACTTCTCATGGTAGGTTAAGTAATGGCTGCAAACAAGTTGAGCTTTTATCGAGTTATTTAAGTTGGGCCTTGACTCGAATTCTTATGGGGCTTTTGAGCTATGTGTGATAGAGTAACTCTTGTTACTTATAAGTACTATTAGATATTAGGGTTGCAAACAATTATGAGTTATTCAAGCTCAAAGCTCGTCATTTAAGTTTAACTATGTGTATTGAGCTTGAGTCGAGCTTGCATTTTGAATCCTCTTCGAGCTATCAAATAGTTTGATCTTAGGCGAAGGTGAGCTCGAGCTTGGCTTAACTCGTTTGCAGCTCTACGTCACAACTACATCATACAACCTGGATGAACCTAGGTTGGATTGTCAAAGTACACAAGTATGGCATCACAATACATGAAACCTTACTATGTTAGCATTTCAAATTTAGCCTAAAGATTTCTCATCTAAACCTAGGTTGGATTGTCAAAGTTGACTTTTTGGTGAAGACTTAATGAGGTGCGCCTTTACTCTTGATGTGCACTTGGATATTAGTGTTGCTTCTTTATTCATCATTTTTTAGAACACCTAACTCACACACCCACTAATTCTACTAATTTAGACTTTTTTTTTTCCACCACGGGACTCGAACCCTCAACCTTACGGGGAGGGACACCTTTCCATCACACCATGTTACGATGATACACTTTCACAAGATTAAGGTTTAGATCTTTGTACTTTAGATATCTCTTAGCTCTATTTAAAGTATATTATGTTCTTGTTAAACACCACATAATGTGTGTAGCATTTACTTTAGAATCAAAGTTAACCCTAAGTGAGATACTGATGGGAATGAGCTATGAATAGGTATTCTTAAGGGGCTAAAGTGTAATATGGAGGGTAGTATATAGTGAGAATATTGTTTTGTTGTCTTTCTAGCAAATAATTACCATGTCTGTTACGTGCAAAGGGGGAGTGGTGGTGGGTTAAGTCATGCATAATGATAGGTTAGTTATTTCATGCAAGCCAGCCATGTTACTTTGTTTCCTAATAGATATGCAAAATTGATCTTAAATTCTCATGTTCCCTCTTTATCTTCTTGTTTCTAAAGAAAGGTACACAGCAACCTGACTGACGTGTATCCAACGGCCACAGAAGAACACATAAGAGAGTATTTTTTTGGAACATTTTTTCTGAATAACCTTAAGAAACACATACGTCTGCTTTTTAGCGTTACAAAACAGAACGATTTTCTTCAAACTTGCAGGTTCCAGCCTTAATGTTTAAAACTTGCTGAAAACAGCCTTTACGTTTATTTTTGTTGCGGGTTCAATCCTTTACCACTAACCAAGTTAGTTATCTCATCAATTAAATTCCCTCACATGCCTAACATGTGAGGGTATATTTGTCATTTTAGTTTTACTTCTTATAAAAGCCCAAAAAACCTACAAGACCATTTTAATTCTCTTCACCACCTTCAATTAAAAACCCTACCCCCATTCTTAACGGGTCAAAACAAGTCCGGTTTAAATACACTGTAATTAAGAATGAAACTCACTTGGTGCATTCATTTAGAGCTGTAAGCAGCTTTGACAACGTCGCAGTAGTGATCTCAAAGACGGATGTGGCGCTATTATCTTGAATTTCAGCAAGTGCTGCAACCGCGTTTGCGACTACCATAGGATTATTATCAGATATCAGATCCTTAAGAGCATCCAGAAAACCTCTATCTTCAACGAACTCGGCATTAATGTCGTATAGTTTAGCAACACATATAGCTGCTGTTTTTCGAACATAAGGATCGTCATCATGTTCATAAAGTACTAAAGTGTTTTGTTCGATATTAAGGAATATATAGTCCATGTTATAAGACATTTAAGATGTGTATAAACATCGATAGAATTCAAAATAGACCTAAATGCTACACAAGTTATAGAAAGTGACGATCTTGTACATGCTAGGGTGCAAACACATCTATCAAAAGTAAATAAGCACCTAAATACAATACACATATATACATGGTTCTCTCCAAGAATAAACTAAGTCCACGATTATGCTAACGAGTCTCTCTTATTAAGTCCGACTTTAGAGAGTTTATAGTTACAAAAGAGATATATTTATAATTGTCGTAATATCCATGTGGAAATGATAGTAATCTATAATTTTCTTTCAAGGGCTCTTATCTAGAAACGATCTACATTCTCAATAATATACAGTGTACCGAAAATAGGTTATCATAGGTTACGTAGATATAGTTATCTAGTGTTTATAGTTACTAATTAGGTTTGTTAGTATATGGCCCGTAGGTCCAACTTAGGCTTCTATAGGGTTTCTGGTTTCTTTCCTGTATATATTGAGGGTTCCCCCTCCATTGGAATTACATCATCTATATATATATATATTTCCCAATCGCTATTACACCTACAAAAGTTATGGCGTTGACTAATTGATGTCACTAATAATCTCGTGATCTACTAAACAAAGACTATACTGTTACCACATATAACTTTCAAATTATCTAAACACCTATTAGCTTGACAATCTCAAGGTTAAAACCCCCAAATACGGGCATAACACATACACTCCTAATCTAATGATATTATGAACGATGAATGCACTGTTCCTTTCATTTAATCACTCACTTCCTTACATACGTATTTCAACAGTATTGCACAAACTGCTCCCAATATCAGCAGAGCATTTAGCAGTCATACTTCCATTTCTCAACTAAATGAAATATCACATAACAGTATTTAGCAGTCAAATTAATCATATTCACTAATTAATTAACCAGGTATATGGATGGACAACAACTTACACCGACAGATGAGAAAATGGTGGTACAAAAGCTTCTTGCTTTTCATCCTCACTCTGAAGATAAGATCGGGTGTGGCATCGATTCTATTATGGTAAGTTTTATTAAATCTTTTGTTTATTTGGTTTACCGTCTAAGTGTCATCCCAGCTAATAACAGTCTCACACAATTTTATGAAGGCTTTAATAGTTGAGTGCGTTTTAGTATTCTTTTTTATCTATTATACAAATTATTGGTATCTTGTTCTCATATTTTCAACCAAGTATACAATATGTGTGTATATAACCATATATATTTACGCCCCGCTTGCGGTATGCACATATAATGTATATATGTGTGGGCACTCAGGGGCAAAAGTGAAAGTGCACTAATGTTAACGTTATGTTACTAATTTCGTGAAAATAACGTTAAAAAGCGAGGGACGGTTAATCATGCATCATGTGGTGGCGTTGATAGCCGAAAGACAAGGGGGTACATGCCCTAATCGGCTTTTGTCTCAATTGTTGATTGTTATGTGCCTTATGTCCAAGGCTTGATGCAAAACTACTATCGAGCCGGGGGTCTCACTGGAAGAACTATATATATTTATCCAGTTTGCTTGATCCTTGTCAATTTTACATGTTATATTATCTGTTTAAAAAAACAACAATAATGTAGCTCTGTGAAAGAACATTCTTTTATAGCGATTTAAGTCCACATGGAGCAAAGAACTGGTCGTCCTATGGTTAGTTATTATACCTTGACATTTGCTAACTATTTAATTATTTATACACCTTCCATGACATTCTTTATTAGTAACACCAAATAAAGTTGTTGATTAAATCGACATTAAGTCTAATTCACTTAAAGTCTTTTGTCTTTAGAAATCTTGAGCTGTTATTGGCCCACAACAGTTGTCGTTTAGATCCCGTATCAACTATCTTGACTGGACTTGTTTTTATTAAATTTGTTACATGTATTTATTACTTTTAACCGTAAAGATTTCTTTCTTAACCTTGAAGGTTGATCGGCATCCACAGTTCAGAAATTCAAGATGTCTGTTTGTTGTGAGAACCGACGGTGTATGGATCGATTTTTCTTACCAAAAATGCATTCGAGCGTACATTAGACAGAAATACCCTTCTTATGCAGAACGATTCATCAAAGAACATTACAAGCGCAGTAGTGGTTGAATATAATGTATAAGTTTATCAGTACCCGAAATTCAGTGTCGGTTAGTAACCAACGGACGTCGAACGATCAGACACGATTTTGGACTTTGCTCAGCCACCCTAGTCCAGTGGTGCACACATTTGTCAATGGTGGTAGATAATGGTAGTTGAAATGAAAACAATATAGTGAGGAAAGTGATTGAAGTTGAAAGATTTAATTTTGTTGACTTGTATTGATGTTTGTTTGACTTTAAGTAAACTTTGGTTTTTCTATGAATTAGTTGGAAATATAGAAAAGGAGTATATGGACTCATCTGTTTGGGAGGCAGTTGATGGTCATAAAAGACGAATATTTAGAGCTTTATTGAAGCCATGAACCTACCTTGTGAATGTTTGTTGGGATGTTACAAATGCCATTATTCTGGGCACTTTTAAACTAGTTACTATTAGTTTTGAATTAACTTTAGTTACAATTTAGGATGTGAATTGTGTCGGATTGACGGATCTTTGGTTAGCTGGTTAAATTCTTCAATTTGAACATGGCCCATATTTTTATTCGCATAATAAACATTTGCCCTAACTTGCACGCTTAAAATCGTGTAACCGTGTAACCTCGACTTGACATAATTAACTTGGTTATCTAAACATGGCAAATGGATTGACAGTGGTAATCAAGTTGTAGGGTCAAGTTATTCTACAAAGACTTCTAATTGTAAGAAATGTAAGAAGAATTTATAGAGTGACAAGTGTCCAATAAGCTAAAACTAAACCTATTACATCACCACCAAAAACCTAAACACCCACCCCCACCCCACCACCACCCAAAAACCTAACCCCCCCCCCCCCCTGCGGCAAAAAAAGAAAAAAAAAACTATACCTCACCAAAAAAACCCCTAAAAAACCTAACCCCCCACCCCCACCCAAAAACCTAAACCCCCACCCCCTCGGCAAAAAAAAAAAAAATTGGGGTGGGTGATGTGGGGGGGGGGGTTAGGTTTTTGGTGGTGGTGGATGTTTAAGGGTTTTTTTTTTTTTTCTGTAGTGGGGTTTTTTTGTATAGTGGGTTTTTTTTTAGGTTATTGGACACTTGTCACTCTATAAATCCTTCTTACACTTCTTACAATTAGGATCCTTTGTATTTGATCCTAATCCTCAAGTTGTAAATGTGTTAATCAGATTGGTTGGTTATAATAATGGGGTAAACAGGTCATACACGGGTTAGCAACTCTATTTAATTAAGTGGGCTAAATAGATCTACTCATCACAGCTTGTATGTATAAATAGGTCATCCTAAACACAAAGTATGATTATTTACGTGTCGTGTAAGGAAATTATCACCCCTAGTTTATATATGATTAGTTTCATTTAGGGGTTAGATACGACAACTCAAAGCCTAATTGTTTGTGTATCAAATCGTGTGGAAAATTTTCTTTTTAACTTTAAGATTGACCTCATTTACTTGTAAAATTGACTTTGTAACTTTTTTTTTTTACCCAAACCCACCACCCCACCCTCACTCAAATAACAATAATTCTCCAATATGCAATCATTCCATTGGAGGGAAGCCCACTCGTGGGTCGCATGCCTCCTATGAATTGTTCATTTGTTTGTTTGTTTGCATGGAACAGCTTTTAACCATAACCCACTCGTGAAATGTTGTTGTTTTTGAATTGGTTTATAAACATGTTTTTTTCCAAATGTTTCCGGTTTTGTTTTTGGGAATGAAGACGAAAGTCGAGAAGTAAGTCTATTGACGTATCAAACTCATATTCCGTGACCTTTTGGATTCTTCGTACAGATTTATAAGCTTACTTCCACCATAACTGAAATATCGAACCCTATCTTTCTTACCAACAAATTTGAGATCTAACTTGTAAATTTTCAAACTTTTTAAACTTAATCTTATTCCCTTGCACTATAAATATTAAATCTTTAACTTTTACAAATATTAAAGAATAGATATAAAAATTCTTCTATAAAGATGTGAGAAAAAAGTATATGTTTAGTATAAGTCATAATCATATACATGGTTGGCATGTACCATGAAACTAGGTTTGTTTTGATGTTGTACAACGATAAAGATGCGAAAAAAAGTATATGTAGTATAAGTCATATACATGGTTGGCAATCAACCACTTGTGGCCTAATGGTATGGTGGCTTGTGTTCTCTATTGGAGACCCATGCTCAATCGCTACTTGTGTCACTTTGGTGGATTAGTCAATAATAGATAGAGCCTAGTCTTCTTGCACAGGCGTCAGGTTCTATCCTAAGCTCATCCGGGTTTTCGTCCCATATCATATGTTATGCCAGAGAGTGTTCAGCTCTTGTGGTGGCACAACGGCTGTCAAGTGGCAGTCGACGGTATGGTTTCCCACTTTCCCCGGGTGAATGTCTAAGCCAAACTCTAAAGCCAGCGTGCTGCCGGTTAAGACAACATAGTCTTACCGGTGTAGGGCAACAAGACTCTTCAATTTGAAAAGTGCGATAGCCTAAGGCTGCTGGGTATGGTGCGGCGCCAAGAAGAAAGAAAGGGGGCCCACCTGTTTGGTCCGTCGCAAACGGCGAAGAAAGGACGAAGAGAACGGGACGGGAGGGGGGCGGCGTGGAGGGACGTCGGGGACGTGGCGTCGCCGGGGCTGAAGACGGCCCATACCGTCCAGCCTAATACAATAAAGTTATTCTAAAAAAATATACAAGGTTGGCTTGTACCATGAAACTAGGTTTGTTTGATGTTGTAAAACGATGGTACTCCCCAATTAGGAACCGGATATTGAGGGTAATAACATTAAGTGGTGGTGGTGGTGTTGTGTGCTGGTATCCATCATCCATAAGCTACACTTTCAAACGACCAATCATCAATAATAATCACAACCCTTTGGTAATTATTTTATTCAAAATCTCCCAATATTTGTACCTTATGCTACAATACTTGTACGATGGAAAATAGGTTGCCAAAACCAAAAACAAAGGCTTTGATATGATTATTATGTGACAAAAGCCATGAATATTGATCTTGCATTATGTTTTTGATTTGAGTGGGTCCCTTTCACATGGTTACCAGTGGTAACATAATCTCATTTTCATTTTTTAGTTGAGTCATACCTCCAATATGATGATGGTCCCACACACTAATACAGTCAACAACTATATAATATGGTCAAATGCTAGATTTATTGCTTTCTAACATTTACTTTTATTTATTATTATGTTGGGAAATTTAATTTAGAAATGAGGAAATGAAAGAAGATTATTTGTATGTATTGGAGGGAAAAACAAACAATAAAGTAAAAAAGAAAAGTAGATGGCAAGGTGAAGAAAAAGAAAGCAAGAAATCACATCATGTAAACAATTCACATACTCACCAACATTACATTTAATTTGATAGTACAACTCCACATTGCTTAATGTACAACATCTCTATTCTTCTTACCCTACACCAATTCACAGAGGATCTTCAAGATTTTTTCACCTTTATATATCCCATAAAAAATAAGAAATAATGGATTTCAATAATCAAATCTAACTATTGCTCGTTGGCCGACAACGGTCCCAATTTTAAAAATTCTCACCGCGGTCCCATCTTTTCACATATTGGCCTTGAATAGACCATGACTAACAGAACCCTAACACCGTTAGTCTCCGGAAAAACATTTTTGGTTGGAAAAGAGTCCCTAAAGGTCTGATCTATGGTTACAAACAGGTTTGGACGAAAACTTTGAGTTTTCCTGCTAAAAAGTTCAGTTTTCCGGCGAAAAAGAAGTTTTCCGACGACCTTAATAATTGGGGTTTATTTACTAGAAAAGGTTCATAATGGTGCGTAATAAGGTTTTAAAGAGGCTTGAAACGAAAAGGTTGAGTTTTCCGGCCAAAAATTTATTTCCAGAGACCGGAAACTAACGACGTTAGGGTTCTGTTAGTCAGGGTCTAATGAAGGTCAATATATGAAAAGATTGACCGCCAGTGAGAATTTTTAAAGTTGGGACCGTTGCCTACCAACGAACAATAGTTGAGATTATTAAAATCAATTATCTAAAAATAAAAATAGGTAAAGAAATTTCACTGTTTACCCACAAGTCTACTAGCCTTTAATCTTCATTCATCCAACTTCTTTTCTTCAAGTTTCTACATGGATAACTTGTTGGATAGAATTTACAATAATATGATAATATAAAATTGCAAGTAAGTCTTTTTTTTTTTAATTCGAAGATAAAATAAATCAAAATTATAGGAAAAAACAAAGATTTTATAAATCAAAGCTCAAAAAGGTGAAACTTAAGCAAAAGTAAAAAAAAAAGTAATAAACAAACTGAAATAAATAGTAACTATATGAAGGGAAATAAATCAAAATTATAGGAAAAAACAAAGATTTTATAAATCAAAGCTCAAAAAGATGAAACTTAGGCAAAAGTAAAAAAAAGTAATAAACAAACTGAAATAAATAGTAACTATATGAAGAGAAATGAGTGCATCCAAAAGATTTTTTACAGTGAGTAACTGAACAGTTGGGAGGACAGTGAGGCAGCATAGCAGAATCAAAAAGGGTGAAAATGATGAGACATTTTGACAGTTTATATCAAAATAAATGGACCACAATACACACACCAAAATTTATATACTCTCTTTTGTCTTCAGTTACATATTTAGTTAATTTTTTTTATAAATATTTCTTTTAATTTCAAAATAAGTTTAATATAAAATTTTTGTTTTAACCGATGCAAGCTATTTTTTACAAGTTGTAAACGAGTCCAATTTTAAAATCTGTCTAAAGATGAAGATTGACTTATGATTCATAAGTCTAGTCGTTTATTATTACTCAATTATTTAGTTATATACATATGAATGAATGTGTATATATAATGTATATTATATTTAGTTATTTTTATTATAGTTTTAATAGTTATTTCTCTTTTAAATATAAGTTAATAATATTATATAAAAATAGACTCGTTGATGATCATGAGTCTGATCAAACATATTATATAAAGCTCGTGTTTGAGTTTGTCTATCTAAATAAGTTTCAATTTAGGTTCAAGCTTAGGCTCTAGCTCCTTTAAACTCGATTCGATTTTGAGTTTTTTGTTAACCAATCTCGAGTAGCATAACAGTTTGACTCGTTTAAACATCTACCTTTGAGTTACGTGAAATCTTTTTACATTGAGTTGATAAAATACCCCTGCAAACAAAATGTGGAAGGCTAAGGAGTAAAATTGTTAGGTTTTTATATTTTTATCATCCGTACAAAGACATAAAATCATATACGACAATAACAAAAATGTTACAAATTAAATTATAGCTATATGCTTCTCATTCTTCTACTAGTTGGGTAGGGGTTAGACTTGCTTCAAAAGCATATGAAGCTACTGCAGCATGCGTATGGGTGTCAACTTTTTTCATGCTTTTTTTTTCTTAATTTTCCTTTTCTTTTTCTCTTTCGAATATTTCTCTTTCTTTTGTTAAAACAAAAATATAATTAACAAAAGAATTCGTATATGTGATATGTGCCTTTGCTAAAGGAAGGCAGAAAAAAAGAATTTCTTTTATTTATTTATAATTGTTTTGTATAAAGTTGTGTTGAAAATACCCATAAAGCATAATGAGATATCCCATTAAAAAGAATTTTACCATTGTTATCACCCAAAGTGAGACTGGAATTTGGGATTTACGAAATTCACTGCACTTTGCGATGCATGCTTAGTGTTATGATTATTCTGATGTAAAAGTTGGTATAAATGTATAATTATTTGACGTGAATGCTTATGCATTTTAACCATACTTTATGGATAATTAGTAAAACTCATTCTCCACACCTCTACAATATATATTGTATTTTTGTCATCTCTCAATAACAATTCGAAATCTTCCCGAATCAGTCGGCAAACTCCTCATGACGCCGATGAAAAAAAACACCCCACTCATAATTCAAAAGCTTTTGAGTAAATTGCCATTTTAGTCCCTGAGTTTTGTCCAAATTTGCTATTTTAGTCCAAATAGTTTTTTTTTTGCCTCTAGGTCCCTGACTTTTCCCTTTTGATGCCATTTTGATCACATACACTAACTCCATCCAAAAACTCCATCTTTAACCTGGGGTATTTTGGGGATTTTCATTTTAAATGTTTTCAATTGCCATTTTGATCCAATTCCAAAAAATCAAAAAAATTCCAAAAATTCCAAAAAATTCTAAAAAATAATAAAAATTCTAAAAAATCATAAAAATTCTAAAAAAATACAAAAAAACCGTTTCGGCGTGAACCGTTTCCAAGCCGAACCGTTTCGACGCGAAACGTTGCGACCCGAACCGTTTCGAGCTGAGCCGTTTCGACGTGAACCGTTTCGACCCGTACCGTTTCGACCTGAACCGTTTCGAGCTGAACCGTTTCGACGCGAACCGTTTCGACCCGTACCGTTTCGAGCTGAACCGTTTCGAACTGAACCGTTTCGAGCCGAACCGTTTTGAGCTGAACCGTTTCGAACCGAACCGTTTCTAGTTGAACCGTTTCGAACCGTTTCGAGCTGAACCGTTTCGACGCGAATTCGACCCATACCGTTTCGAGTTGAACCGTTTCGACGCGAACCGTTTCGAGCCGAACCGTTTCGAGCCAAACTGTTTCGAACCGAACCGTTTCTAGCTGAACCGTTTCGAGCTGAACCGTTTCGACGGTACCGGTTCAGCTCGAAACGGTTCGGGTTCGAAACGGATTTTTTTGGATTTTTTAGAATTTTTTAGAATTTTTATGATTTTTAGAATTTTTATTATTTTTTAGAATTTTTTGGAATTTTTTTATTTTTTGGAACGGTTCAGCTCGAAACGGTTCAGCTCGAAACGGTATGGGTCGAAACGGTTCAGCTCGAAACGGTTCGCGTCGAAATGGTTCGGCTCGAAACGGTTCGGGTTCGAAACGGTTCAGCTAGAAACGGTTCGGCTCGAAACGGTTCGGCTCGAAACGGTTCGGCTCGAAACGGCTCAGCTCGAAACGGTTCGGGTTCGAAACGGTTCGCGCCGAACCGGATTTTTTGTATTTTTTAGAACTTTTTAGAATTTTTATGATTTTTTAGAATTTTTTGGAATTTTTTTGATTTTTTGGAATTTTTTTTATTTTTTGGAATTGGATCAAAATGGCAATTGAAAACATTTAAAATGAAAATCCCCAAAATACCCCTGGTTAAAGATGGAGTTTTTGGATGGAGTTAGTGTATGTGATCAAAATGGCAACAAAAGGGAAAAGTCAGGGACCCAGAGGCAAAAAAAAAACTATTTGGACTAAAATGGCAAATTTGGACAAAACTCAGGTACTAAAATGGCAATTTACTCAAAGCTTTTTGAGAAACGAGAAGTTTTTTTTTTTAAACGAAGCCTCTAACGGCTTGTAAGAATAGGAGGTTTATATATTTCAAACAATCAACATAGAATCGTAGATATATTATTGAGTAAACTGTAATTTTACATCTTGTGGTTAGTGGGCTGGATCAGGTTACACCCTATTTCTAAAACCAATCTAATTTACACATTACACCCCCTCGTTTCAAAAATGACTTAATGTTGGATGTTCCTCCTTAACGCCGTTGACTGTCAACGTTTAACATTAACGGTCAAAGGGCATCGATGTCTTTTCACATCTTTTTACTTAACCCAAGCTCGACTCACGTGTAAAACCTAAAGCTCGAGCTTGGCTCGACTTAGCTCGAACTCTTTTGAGAACAACCTTACATGACATATAAGCTCTGCTCGAGCTCACTTCAACATCGCTTAAACGAGTCAAAGCTCGTCTCGACCTTGGCTCATCAATATTATCATTATTATTGATATATAATATATAAAAAAATTAAATTTTTTTTGGGCACGTTTAGGCTGGTGAGCGTAAACGAGCTTTGTATTTCAGGCTCGAGCTCGGACTCAATAACAAAACGAGCTCTATTTCAAACTCAAGCTCGGACTCGTTAAGGCTCGATTCGTTCGAGATTTTAACCGAGTCGATCACGAGTAGCTCTCGAATTACTGGGCTTATTTACACCCCCAATATTAATAGACTACAAGTTTATAGAGTATCCATCCTCTTAAAGGATTCATATTCTGTCCACCATCTTTCACCCTATCTTCAAAACTTACAAAATTCAACAAAAACATCACTACATCATATTCATCATCTTTATATTCATCCCCCCACACACTCCTCCCAAATATAAAACCCTATTGTTAACATATATATATATATATATATATATATATATATATATATATATATATATATATATATATATATATATATATAGGACCGCTAGAATGAGAACCAACTCAAGTTGTAAGAACCGCGAGAACTACACCCCACGGGTGGCCGTTCACCACGATTTTTTTTACAACTAGATGTGTGTATTATAAACACAGCCGTAAAAAAAAATTTAAACGCCGCGTCCGAGGGGGTAGTTTTTACACCACAAGTTTGGTGTTTTTAATTTTTTTTTCTTTTTTCTTTTTTTTTACACCAAACTTGTGGTGTAAAAAACTACCCCCTCGGACGCGGCGTTTAAAATTTTTTTTTACGGCTGTGTTTATAATACACACATCTAGTTGTAAAAAAAAATCATGGTGAACGCCCACCCGTAGGGTGTAGTTCTCGCGGTTCTTACAACTCGAGGTGGTTCTCATTTTAGCGCAATTATATATATATATATATATATATATATATATATATATATATATATAAAGAGAAACAAATAATGAGATCGATTTTTTTTTTAAACTAGAGATAAATTTAAAAAGTATAATTTTTAGTTAAATTATAAAAAGGGAGAGTATAAAGGAGATGTGAATGCTTTTAAAGTGGAGTAAATTAGTGTTTTGACCCATGTGGTTTAGCCGGTTTAACCATTTCAACCAAAAAAGGAATCTTTTGACATATTATACCTTGAGGTTGTATTTTATAACGGTTTTGGTCTATGACACTAATTTTGTTACTTTTTTGCAATTAAGTGTAAGGGTATTTAGGTAATTATATACCTTAGGGGGGCTTTTTTTAATAATTACAAAGTTCTTTTAATATTTAAAAGATTATTAATGCAATTACTCGAGTTTTTTTTATTATTTAACAAAGTACGTTTTAAATATATAAATAAATATGATTTTCATTAACCGTTTGTTTTTTTACATACGTCGTTTTTAAAATCATTTGTTTTTTAACCTTTCTTTTTAAATCGTCTATCGTTTTTAAAATCGTTCATTTTAAAACCTTTTGTTTTAAAAGCATTCTTATTAAATTCGTTTGCTCTTTAAAGTTTTTTAAACAATTCATTTTATATTGTTTTTTTAAATCATTTTTTACCTTTTAAATAATTTTTTAAGTCGTTCATTTTTAAAAGCGTTTCTTTTTAAACCGTTCATTTTAGAACAGATTTTAAAATCGTTTGAAACTTTGTATTCAATTTACTTATAACAATTAGGTAAAAGAACTTAAAAAATGAACGATTTCAAAAATCGATGGAATATCAAAACGATCGATTATAAACGAATAAGTGGTTTAAAAAAGGCAAATTGGATTTAAATAATCCCAACTTTCTCAATTGGCCGATAATAATCATAACTCGGTTATTTGCCGAAAACGATCCGAACTGGTCCACTTTTGGCCGATAATAGTCCGCTGTTAAAAATAACTTAACGGAGTTAAGTTTTTTTTCGAATTACAAACCGATGTTTTAGGGATTTTGATCAGAACGAGGATACGAGTCGATTTAAGTAAAACTTACCTCAAAACGGTGCTCTAAACGGCTTGATTTTTGTTAATAGGAAGTTTAAACACCCTAATTGAAGCACCGTTTTCTTTGTTTGGGGCAATATTTAGAGGTAAATTTTACATCAATCAACTCGTATCCTCACTCCAATCAAAAGCCCTAAAACATCGGTTTGTAATTCGAAAAAAAAACTTAGCTCCATTAAGCTAGTTTTAACGTGGACTATTATCGGTCAAAAGTGGACCAGTTCAGATTATTATCGACAAATAACTGAGTTAGGATTATTACCGGCCAAATTAAGAAAATTAGGATTATTTAAATCCAAATTGCCTAAAAAAGAAGATTTAAAAAAACGACGTTTATAAAAAAACAAAACCTTAAAAAATAAGTTAACAGTTAAAAAAAAAACAACGTACGAATTTAATAAACAAAAGGTTTGAAAAACAACTAATTTCAAACAAACATACGGTACAAAGAAATAGAAGATTTTGAAAAATAGACAAACCATTCTAAAAGAGTTTGAAAAATGAACGATCTTTTGCAAACTCTTTATTATTATGGTTCATCTTTTTTCAAATATTCTATTTCTTTTGTTTTTTATACACGTCGGTTTTCAAGATTTTAAAAATGAACGACTTAAAAAAGCGTATTATTTAAAACAGTTTAAAAACAAACGATTTTAAAAAGAAAGGTATAAAATGAATTGTTTAAAAAAAACTTTAAAAGACAAACGAATTAAAAAAGAACAATTTAAAAAACAATCAGTTTTAAAAGGAAAAATTTTGAAAATGATAGACAGTTTAAAAAAAGGTTAAAAAACTTGTGATTTTAAAAACAATGTTTATAAAAAAACAAATGGTTAAAAAAATACATATTTATTTGTATATTTAAAACGTGTTTTATTAAACTATAATCGTGAAAATAACGAAGTAGTAAAATTGAATAACTGCATTAATAATCTATCAAATATTAAAGGCAAATTAGATTTAAATAATCCTAGTTTTCTCAATTTGGCCGATAATAATCCCAACTCAGTTATTGGCCGATAATAATCCGAACTGATCCACTTTTAGCCGATAGTAGTCCGCCGTTAAAAATAGCTTAACGGAGTTAAGCTTTTTTCGAATTACAAACTGATGTTTTATGGATTTTGATCAGAACGAGGATACGAGTCAATTGATGTAAAACTTACCTCGAAACGATGCTTCAAACGGCTTGATTTTTGTTAATTGGAAGTTTAAACACCTGAATTGAACCACCGTTTTTGTCGTTTGGGGCAGTATTTCCAGGTAAATTTTACATCAATCAACTCGTATCCTCTTTCTAATTAGGGATGGCAATGGGTCGGGTATTGGTAATCCCATACCCATACCCGGTTATAAAATCGTGTCTCATACCCGACCCAATACCCATCGGGTATTTGTCGGGTAATTACCCTTCGGGTATCGGGTATACCCGCGGGTTTCGGGTATACCCATTAATTTGTTAAAAGATATACGTTGGGATTTCTAAATACATTTTTTATGATTATAATTATTATATAAATTTATTTATACAATAACTATTATAAATAAAAAATGTACATTACATACATATAAGTTTTATCATAAATTAATAATAACTTTATTATACTTATACACTTACATGTATATACTTCAAAACATACAAAATATAAATACTATTATCAAATGCATATACTAAAAGAAAATTTATTTTTTCACATTATGAACATACTAAAATAAATCAACAATAGACAAGTGTTAATGGAAAACAAAAATATAAATTAAAAAAATCGGGTATATGGCCGGGTTATATAGTTCGGGTAAATGGGTATGTGGTTTCGAGTAATCGGGTCGGGTATCACCTAATCCCATACCCGACCCATATCCGCGAAAATTTTTAAAACTAATCCCATACCCGTGCCAATACCCGTCGAGTATCGGGTATACCCGTCCCATTTGTGTCGAGTTTCGGGTATACCCATCGGCTCGGGTATTTTTGCCATCCCTAGTTCTAATCAAAAGCCCTAAAACATCAGTTTGTAATTTGGAAACTTAACTCCATTAAACTATACTTAACGCAGACTATTATTGGCCAAAAGTGGACCAGTTCGGATTATTATCAGCCAATAACTGAGTTGGATTATTGTCGGCCAAATTGAGAAAGCTTGGATTATTTAAATACAATTTGCCGATATTAAAAGAACTTTGTAATTATTAAAGCAACCCCTAATATGTATAATGACCTAATTACCCTTACACTTAACCGTAAAAAATAACAAAGTTAGTGTTAGAGGTAAAAAAAAAGTTAAAAAATGTAACCTCGAGTTTTGATATATCAAAAAGTTATTTTTTTAGCTGAAAAAGTTAAACTGATTAAACTACGACCAACAGAGTAATCTACTCTTTAGGGTGTCCGGGGCACCCTCGGTGACCCCATGCGGGGACCGGATTCACCGATCAGTGAGGGTGCCGCCGAAGGCGGGTGGAGGGTGATCGGGGTGTGGACTCGGGGCATATTCACCGATGAAGGAGAGGGGGTGATGGTGGGCCAACCTCTTCTCAAACCAATCAAATTATTATTATTTTTTTTTTAATAAAAAGCCAAGTCACCTAATAGGGGAGTGGTGCCATCAAATTGGGGCGTGAGAGGAGTTTAAGAGGGGAGTTGACGTGGCACACGAGGATTGGTTATGCGTAAGAGAGGGGACTCCCCTCTTAAGGGAGTGCCCCTTAGGGTGTACGGGGCGCAATCGGGGAGTGGTGCGGTGAAGGATTTCCCCGATCGGGAACACCGCCGCCATCCCCGCGGGGTCCCGAATCGGGGTTCATTTTGGGTGTGGGGTTACCGCTTGAATTTGCACGTTGATTGAGGAGATGACCGTTGAACGGTCGACTTTTTTATAAAAAAAAAATCACTTTTTTTAAACTAATATAAATACCCAACTCATTCTCACCCTTTTTTTATACACAACCCATCTCATTCTCACCCTTTTTTTTATACACAACCCATCTCATTCTCACTCTTTTTTTATACACAACCCATCTCATTCTCTATATTTTTTTAAACTCTCCAACCACAACCATTTCACTTTTTATTTTTTATACTCTCCAACCAAACCCCCTCCACTTTTTATTTTTTATACACCGAGCAATGGAGAACCGACCCCGCGAGGCCAAGAAAAAAACTAAGGGACGGGTCTCGAAACCGTCTCGAGATGGTTCGAGCGGTGCAAATGCTCAACCACAACCCCCTTTCGACACATCGAGGCGTGGGAGGTCGTTCGAAAACACGAGAAATGGGCCCAAGTCCCATTGATGGGCGAGGAAGGTGAAGGTTCGGCACATAAAAGAAAGCCGGTTGACGTAGACTTTTCAATACCGGATATGAACGAAGATCCCTCGCCACAAAGAGCACAACGGCGAGACAAGCGTCAAGCTACATCGTCCGAGGGAAGCTCGGCCGAGTTGGCGGCACAATTCAAAGTGTACACCGCCATGAAAGAAGCGAAGCAAGCGGTAGAATTGGAGGCGATCGAATTGAGGAAAAAAAGAGAGTCGGAGGCTCGCGAGCTCATATCGGTACAAATCGAGACGATGAAAAACTACAATTACGATCGAGATATGAAAACCTTCCTTAAGCCGCACGACGATGTTCCGCCAAGTATGTTGCCGATCATCCTCGCCCGAAAGCGAGAAATCGCTAACAAGTACGGGTGGCCATGCGATTTCTAAAATTTTAATTTTCTAGTTTTAATGTAATTTTTATTTTCTACTTTGAATGTGTTTTTTTTTTTCTAGTTTGAATGTGTTTTTTTTTTCTAGTGACGATGTATTTTTTTTTTTAAATTTAATGAAATGTCTTTTATATAATTTTTAAACATCCATAATTTTACCAAAAAAAAAAAAAATAATTTTCAACTCACCTAATAGGGGAGTGCCGCCATAAAAAATCGGTATTAGGGGAGTGTATTAGGGGAGTTGACATAGCACCATGTGATTGGTTGTGTGTAAGAGGGGGGACTCACCTATTAGGTGAGCACCCTTACACCCTTAGAGTAGAAATACACATTTTTCCAAAACTTTATCTCCATACCAAAAGGCCTTTGCTATTTTTATATTAGATGCATACTAAATTGAATAGTAGACTGTATTTGTGTATATAAGCAACAAGACGCTTGCTTTGTATGGATAAAACAAATGTATTTGTTTATACATTAAAATAAAAAAAAAGTATATTAAAAATCGTGTTTATAGAATGCAGATACCTAGTGAATAAAAAGCACAAACCTCTGGTCACTGCTCACTAGTCTCTTCTCCTCCCATCCTCTACAAACACAGGTTTCTTCATCTCATCTCCATCTTCATCCACATGATGATGAGTTTCAAACTCTAATTCTTCACTCTCATACAACATGACAACTCTCTTAGACTCCCTTTACTGTGAAGAGAAACACCAATGGGAGGACGATGAAGATGAACCACTAGACAGCTACAGTTGTGTTGTTGATGATGATGATGATGACAATGATAATAATAATATTCACCATTCTCAACACACACTACTCCAACAAGACCTCTTTTGGGAACACCAAGAACTACCCTCTTTAATCTCCAAAGAATCCCACTGCCACTTGAACACCCACCATGTCCTCTCCGGCAACCACCGCCGGCACGCGGTGGAGTGGATGCTGGAAGTGGTTTCACACTACTCATTCTCCGCTCTCACCGCCGTTCTCGCTGTAAACTATCTTGATAGATTTTTTGAAAATTTTGAAGAGTTGGAGACTGAAAAGAAGCCATGGATGACCCAACTGGCTGCTGTTTCTTGCCTTTCTCTTGCTGCTAAAGTTGAAGAAACACATGTCCCGCTTCTTCTAGATCTTCAAGTACGTCTGTTCATATATATTTCTACACGTTCTTTTTCTAATGTTTGTGTTGTATAAATATCTCAAACTTTTGTTTTGTGTTGAAGTTGGACGGAAGCAGATATGTTTTTGAAGCGAAAACTATTCAGAAAATGGAGATTTTGATACTGTCAACTCTTGAATGGCGGATGAATCCAGTCACTCCCCTCTCGTTTGTCGATTACATCACGAGAAGACTCGGGTTAAAGACTTATCTTTCCTCCGAGTTTGTGAAAAGATGCGAGTGTCTGCTACTATGCTTCCTTCCTGGTAGAGATTAACCTTCCAAATCTTGTATTGTTAGATTTATATATACTTAATGTGGGATGTTAATACATTATTATTATTGTGCATATATGCAGATGATAGGTTTAGGTATTATCTTCCCTCAGTGATAGCAACAGCAACAATGGTGCACGTAATCAACAGCATTGAACCGTGCATCGGAGTTGAGTTTCAGTCACAGCTGCTGGGCATTCTTGGTATCAATAAGGTCAAGATTTTTAACTTTTTAACCCTTCTAACATAAACATGAATTTAGTAGTTTACTAATTTATTACTACCCATTCATTACCTTGAAAAGAAAAGTTGAACAAGTCAAAAGTTTAAGTAGTAGTTGACTTTTCTTTTTTCATTTACTTTACATTATTTAATATTATATTTTTTTATAAACAGGATGTGGTGGAGGAGTGTTGGAAAGATATCCAGGAGGTAACATGTGGTAGAAAATCGGGTCGGAGTTTCTATAAACGGAAGTTCGGGTCAGTACCCGGCAGCCCGGATGCTGTGATGGATCTGTCGTTCAGCTCCGACGAGTCATGGTGGTCGGTGGTGAACCCGAATCCGAACCCATCGGTTTCATCGTCACCTGAACTAGGAAGTAAGAAAAGCAGGAAGGGTGCAACCTGAGGCAGCCAAGTGGTGGGAAATGTTTAATTGAATTGAATTGATGTTAAATTGGCAACCATCTTTGCAAAATGCAATTAGCCCCACCGAATATGGAAATGTGACTTCTCGAAGATGTGTGGTGAGTTTTGGAGGTAAAGATGGTTGCCATTTTATCCGGAAAACAAAAAAGAATCAAGAAATATTATTAGAGCAATGAGGGGTTGGTTGGTTGGTTGGTGCTATTTTAGTAATTTCTTTCATTCTCTTTGTAAAAGAAAAAATGAACATATATGTTAATGTCAATAACAACTTTCTCATGGTCAAAAATTTCCATTATGCTCATCTAGAGTTGAAGTTGATTGCCAGCAAATATATTTCCATGATTTTTTTTATGTTTTAATATTAATTTTATTAAATTATACCATATATATATACACCATATCATAATACATGTATTATTAAGTTGATAGTAATGTAATTTTACATCGTTTGAAGAGTTTAATTACTTTTTTAAAATATTGCTAACTTTTAAATCAAATTTTCCTCACAATTTTTGAAGGCCGTGATTTTTTGTACCTTATTTTTTTTTAATATTACACAAGAAAAACAATCATTTTGTGATTTTTAATTTGAATATGATATTGTTATGAGTTTTTTTTTTAATTTAAAAAATTAACATGTTATGAGATTACTATTTAATTTAATTTATAGTTTTCTTTCCGTCCTGTTTCCTTTCAATATTTTGGTCATTCATTACGCTGATTTTTTATGTATATAATCATAAATTGATATAATAAATAATCAAAATGTATTTAAGTTGTTATTCATTAAAACTCTTGAAGTTAGATATAAGACCATAGGGAGTGGTGCGGTAAGGGTGAGCGGTAAGGGGGTTTGTCGCGCGGGAACACTGCCGCCGACCACCATTTGTCGCTCGGTTTCAATCTTGATCGGTGACCAAATGCTGCTGCGGTGAAGGGAGGCAGGAGAGAGAGGGAGTGTGTGTGGTGGGGTCCATGCCATTTCTCAACCAATAACACCCTTTTTTTTTTTTTTTTTTAAAGTTTACCACTTCATCAAGTGTCTAACCATTGTCAACACTTTTCAGCATAGTTTAAACACTTTTCACTGATTGACGTGACGCACTCTGATTGGTTGATTTTTTAGTTTCCTACTCTCAAGTGTCTAACCACTGCTTATACCCTAATTATTCTAAACATGAAATAGCAATGGAGTAGGGTTATCATGGATGCATACTCTAAAACATCATTTTAACTTTTATGTAATACACTTTATCCATCAATGCATAAACAAAAATATTTTCACAAATGGTGTAGACATACAACATAAACGCAAACATCAATAACGATATAGCATAGTGTATGCAACTAGGTGTCATATAATATGCAACAGTACATCTAATAAACTTTAACCAATATCATCTATTTATCTCCAGTGTAATTATCAATGGATAACATATACCATGTATGAAACAATGCATATACTAAAATGTAATTAGTAATATGTGTACTCTAATCACTAATACACCTAACTAATAATTTTCACTTTTTTATTATATTGAGCCCGTTGAATTTACATCTTTTAGTATATGCATCACTCCACGCATTATCCTGTTGAAGTTCCATTTATTTACAATAATATCATCATATGGTTTCTTTTTACCTTTAAAGTATCCATATGTGATTGGTATATAAAAAAAGTAGTTTATAGAGTTTTTGGCGTGGTCCTAATTTAAACATATGGTTCTCAATCAGGTTGTGTTGATGGGTTGTGAAATGGCGGGTCGAATTTTTAACGCGAAAACGACACATCTTTTAAATTTGTGTTAAAAACATCCACCATAATCTACACAACAAATGTGTAATACAAACACAATCCGTTTTGCTCATTTATCTAAATGTGTAAATACGGATCAGAGGGTAATAATCAAGTTGGTAAGTTATAAAAAGAATAGTTAAAGGAGTAATAAACGAATTAGTGTGTTGATCGGTTTAATAAAATATATTAAACTGATTAATAGAAACACAGCCCAATTTATTAAAGAAGGTATATATTGCAAACAAAAATCTAATTAGTTTTGCATGGTGTTGAAAATTGCCGCCAACCCTACATACTTGTAATTATAACATATCAAAATCTTTTGAACCTGTTTAAGAAACAAGTAAGTGTGAAATCAATAGTAAACACCAATTATAAGGACAATAATCACATATTTAAATAGTTTTTCTTTAGTGTGAGCGTTACATTATCAAAAGTTAAAAGCTTTGTATTTAAAAATAATATAATTTTATATTCTTTTTACAATAACTAATTCACATACTCTTTAAATATATTTTTAAATTTACACCCGTGTTTACAATGAGAAACACTTTCATAGCGCTAGGCTTTAGTATATAGGGAAAAAATCAAATAGAAAGTTAATTTTCGTTAGGAAGGATAGGAAGCCATAGGATTATGACATGTGGCAAATTTTAAAATAAAGAGAAAGGGTATTTTAGTCAATCCAACTCCTTCTTCTTCCTTTTTCAAAACCCAGTAAATTAAAAAACCCACCATTTTCAAAACCCACCATCTTCAACTATTTCTTCACTTTCTATCTCAATAATCACTACATTATAGTGCGATTTTCATCACCAATCAATGATTCAGACCCCGATCAACGTGTTCTTCAGCTTTTTTTGAAGAAAACCCAGTTTAATTTCATAAAAAAATCTCGTTTTTTCCGGTGATTTTGGAGATAATTACTCGATTCGTTCGATTCGAGCGTTGATAAGTGTTTCTATCTTTCAAATTTCGTCAATTGATGAAGAAATCGGCTTCGATCCACTTTAATTTCATTTTCACGATCTAGGTTTTTGATTTAGTCATTGCGTTTTACGATCTTTGCGGGGGTTCGTGGGCGGCCCCCGGTAGCGGGGTCCCAGGGGCGGCAGCCCCTGGCGGGGTCCAAGGGGCAGAGCCCCTGGCTGGGGTTGAATTGCTGTACTAAAAACGCATCAGAAAAATTAATTTTCCAGAAATTGGCTCATTTCGAAGACAGTAATTCGTAGACAATTCAGACAGTTCACAGTGACAGACAATTTTATGTGTCCATTGCGTTTTAGAAATAAGAGAGTTTTATGTGGTTTCTGGCTATGCGTTTTAGAAAAAAACACATTTTTAAGTGTTTTTAGTTACTGCGTTTTAGGTAAAACACATTTTTTAGGTGTTTTCAGTTCATTGCGTTTTAGAATGAGTCATTTTTAAGTGTTTTCTGGCCATTGCGTTTTATATATAAGACATTTCTTTGTGTTTTTGGTGCATTGCGTTTTAGGTAAAACACATTTTTATGTGTTTTCTAGCCATTGCGTTTTACAAATAAGACATTTCTGTGTGTTTTCTGGCTATTGCGTTTTACAAATAAGTCATTTCTTTGTGTTTTTGGTGCATTACGTTTTAGAAAAATGTCATTTTTTAGGTTTTTTTTTCATTGCGTTTTACGTAACTGGTGGTTTTTTTATTGCGTTTTACGCAACTGGGTTTTAATTTTTTTTTTTAAAAAATATAGCAATAGTATACTCGTTTTAAAGATAAAAAAACGCTCGTTTTTTTGGTGCAATTTTTATAAAAAAATAATGTTGTATGAAATAGTTATTAACGTTTAAAAAATGGGGGGGAATTGGAGGAGAGAGAAACTATTGGCTTGGATTGACTAGAATGCCCTTGAACAAACTCACGCGTCTCTTTTCTTCCTTTCAATTTCCCTGATTTAATCTTAGCCCTTAATTAACTTAATGGATGGTCAAGATCACTTCCTATCCTTCCTAGCCAAATAAACTTCCTATTGTTTCTCCACCATTAGTATATAATCTTAAAAATATTATCCATGTTTAGTCTAAGAGGTAACAAGTTCTTAATAAAAAGCACAGTTATAGATATTTTTAAAAGCTTTAATATATAATAAATAAAGAGGGTTTTTATATAGATTAAGAAAATGTTGTTCGTTTAGTGTGATATTAACCCTTTAAAGTATATAAAGTTGAAAATTTGATAAATCGTTTGATGCAATTTGATGTCTGAATTGATAAATCGTTTGATGTAATTTGGTGTCTGAAAGTCATATTACTAACAATTAATGTAATTACTTAACAAAGTATATAAAGTTGAAAAGTTGATAAATGTTTGATGTAATTTGGTCATATAAGGGTTAAAACGGTTATTTATTATCAGGAACGTTTGATGTAATTTGGTGTCTGAAAGTCATATAAATAACAAAACATTATTTTCTCATAAAACATCTATTCTAGACATATTTCACTTATCCGAAACACTTTACTCATACTAGCACTTAATAAGAAAAAATATACAGTTAACATTTCTTTTTATGTTGGCCGTTTAAAAAAAAAAAGAAAAAAAAACACGTGTTGTGGACGTATCCCCACTCCACATTAGCAACAAATCTAGTTAAACACCATTATGACTAGATATTGCAGGGTGCCAATGAAGCTCATTGCCAAATGATTAAAGTGCGTGATATTGCAGGTCGCCAATGAAGCTCATTGCCAAAGGATTAAAAGGCTTGCACGGGCAAGGGATGGTGTCGGTCCACTACACACCAACCAATCACCTATTTTTTATTTGTTTAATTTTTTATTAAACCGCAACATCTAGTTATTGTGTCTTTGCTTACGTGACAGTAATTATTGCGTTTTTTAGTTACTCCACTACATTCTGTTTTTTTTAAAAAGAAAAAAGAAAATCTTTTCTAAACAACTAAATTTTAGTACTAACATAATTCTGACTATTATAGAAAAGTTATTCAGTTATTTATGAATATGAAATGAGCTCTAACTAATCTTGAATCCTTCTTAACCTGCATCATAAAGATTTGTCGTCTTTCTTAGACTACATCACAAAGATTCTTCGAGTTACCGATGTAACCTCATATTACATGATTAATAATTTAATACATATAAGATTCATCATTTCATGTTTAACGAAAAAAAATGTATGGAAAAAGGAAGAAAGCATCATTGCATTGGTTTGACCATGAGACAAGTGGCTACATCTTTAACCATGTGTGAGACTACTACTTTCAAAGCGAGGTAGTAATACCATCGGCGGAAATTATTCTAAATTTAAATCATATTATTATTGCAATAATGCATTAATCCTATGGTTTTTTAATCGGAAAACATAATATAAGTAATTCTAATAATAAAGATTTTTGTGAGAAGACATAATAATAAGTTCATAAAATGTATTAATGTTAAAAGAGACGTGTTGAGATAAGTATGCAAACTAAATTTGATATCTATTTATGATGAGGAAAAAGTACATTGAAAGAAGAAATTAATGGTATTTATTAAACAATAATATACATATAATTATGTAGAGTAAATTGGGTGATATGACGAGGGTGATGATTTCCAATAACAAGAGAGAGGAGAAGCATTGATGATGATGTTTGACTCAATAGTCAATATGTCTACTGTTGTATAGTATGTTATGTTATGGGAGGTCGTAATATACATACTCAAAATTTGTTTCATACACACACAGATTCCCCTTTTATATTATTTTGTCTTGTGTGTAAATAAGAAACTCTTCGGTCTAAATAGCACTTCTCATGTGTAATAGCTTGCAAACGCACTCAATGGGTCCACCGACGGCCACCTCACTTATTTGGTTTGACTAACTTTAATAAATACTAGGTGTAGTACCGTGTAACCACACGGGTAGGTTTAGTAATGATCGAAATCAAATACTAAAAAACAGATTATAATATATCATTTAAATTTTAGTCTTTATTTCTATATCTTTATAAAGTAATGTTGAAGACAGTATGTGTGACCACACAGGTAGTTTTAATAACCATCGAAATAGATTATAATGCATCATTTAAATTGTTTGTATTTATTTCATGTTTTATATTGTCTAATAATTAAAGCCTGACCTAATTCAAATAACCAAATGTGATGTGTTAATCATATGAAAATGCACCGTGGGCCAGTTGCAAACATTGTATGGATTACACTAAGCATTTTGTGATGCGTTAACCATATGAAAATGCGCTTTAACGTATTCGATTTAACTCGATGTGTGGATCAAAGTTGCGGCGGGACTGTGTGTAGCAGCGCGTTTGCGAACTTCATTATACTCATTGCGACAATGGCATTAGCGTGTTTAAGTACATATACGAAACATATTAAAACCATATTATGCCTCACATGTTACGACTTTATAAAATTCAAACAGGTATTTTAAATGAAAGACCTTAATTACCTCTCACTTGTTGCAACGAGGCCTTACAATGACACTAAGGTGATTAAGGGCACATTTGCAAACTTCAAAACCAACGTCGAAACGTTGTTGCGAACCTAGTTACGGCTGTGAAGTCGATGTGGCTAGACAATTTAAGAGAAACATATGAACTTGAGTAGGTTCTGTTATGAAAATCGAAACATAAGATAAAAAATTGAAAGTAACATTTTTTTTTGAGTCGTAAGACGATTATTACGAAATACGACTTCGATTATTTTTACTCGCACGTTACTACATAATAATAATTTAATAAAGTAATTTAAACTAAAAAATATTTGAGAAATTAAAGGAAAAAAAAGAAGAAGAAAAAACCACGCGCATAGATCGAAACGTGGTATTTAATAAACTCAAGCAATTAACTCTACGTAATTTCTATCTACCTAATTTCTATAGTAAATGTTTTGACTTGTGGTGGTAAAATGTAGAATACAGCAGGGGTGGTCGGTGGCTTTGGCCATCGACATTTGTGTTTAATATATTATATAATATATAGGGGAGGGATAGAAAGAAAACTCATGTGAGTTCAAGAAACTTAGAAAACCCAATCTTCACCATCTATCTAAATAATCTATGGTAGAGATTGACTTTTTACAAAAGCTACTTTTCAGAAACATGTTGCAGACTACAAAAATGTGTGACAGCGTTTTATAGTTTTTCTCTCCTGTCAGATACAAAAAGGTGCAACAGTTGGATTTGTCTCACAAAATTTTTTATGTAAAACATGTAAAATATTTTTTTTCATGCACTACTAATTAAAAAACTTGTAAGATCTAACTTCGAAAATGTTAGACCTAATGAAACCAAAAAAAGTGTAACAGCTGAAGTTACATATAATGTAACGAGTGAAAACGTGTAACATATTCTTTCTCTCTCTCTCTCTCTTCCTAAAATAAAAAAAATACAAAAATTAGAATATGAAAAAGCTGTTACACTTGGCAAGTTGTTGTCCATCCATTGAGTTTCATGAGTTTTTTCAACTCATATTGGATTTCTCCCTATATATTCAAAGTGTAGGATACAAATTCCCTAATCGTACATTACATACGCGACTGTAGTGGCCGTACACGTGTCCTGATTCGTTTTTCTTTGATAAGGTTAAATCAGACAATTAATTCAATCATCTGAGGGCAAATTCGTCTCTTCATTCAATCAGCGAGAAGTTCGTTACACTAATATCCCGGTAATTATCATTCGAATCAGTTTCAAATTTTTCATAATTCTCAAATTGCAGTTTTCGTTCTTCTGTGTTAGTGTTTGATTCAATTGTTTTTTTTCGATGGATCCACAGAGCAGCACCGGACAAAATACAGATGTTGATTTTGAAGAAACTCGACCGATCGGTGATCATGCTCAATTATCTGCATATCAGAGAGTTTCGATTGAGGATGTTTTAAATCCGCAACCTGCAAATCCAAATCCAAATGCAAGTACAAGTGCTGTAAACGAGTGTTCTAATGGTAATTATGTTAATTCAGATCTTTAAATTGTTCGTAGACTTGTTTTTTGTTTAATCGTAGCAATGATTTTGCATTGTTGTAGCTGTTTTTGAAGTTTGAATGTTAAGTATATTTTTGACATGAAAGCAACATGTACAAGTTCGCATGTTATGAGTCTTTCAATTCGCATTTGATGTTTATTCTGTTTACGGATTTTCGCATGTTATGGTATAATAAATCGCATGTGTAAAACATATTAATCAAAATCATCATTTTCGCATGTTATTGTTCATACAATTCGCACGTGTTGTTGTTCTTACGATGAAATTATGTAGTTATTAATATATCGCATGTAACGAGTCCGATAATTCGCACGTGTTTTTGTTTTTTTGATTTGATTTATGTAGATGAAAGGGTTTACACTCCGGAGGTTCAAGCATCAGCTACACCTGTGGTTGGAATGCAATTTATCTCTATTGAACAAGCATATGCGTTTTACCAATCATATGCTAAGTTAGCTGGTTTTTCTATTCAGAAAGATGGTGAAGTACACAGTGCTGGTATAATCAAAACTAAGTATTTTGTTTGTTCTAAAGAGGGACATAAGCCATTGTGTATTGACGATCGTTATTCGAAGTCAAAAAGCCATTCAAATCAAGGAACAGGGAGACCATTAGAACCGGATGCAAAGCTCAACTTATGATTTGCACGGTGGATGGTAGATTATATACAGTAAAGAGATTTGTTGATGGACATAATCATAAGTTTGTATGTCCACATGATATTCATATGCTGCCAGCGTACAGACAATTGTCAGATGTCCAGGAGGAGATGATATGGGAACTAGGCACTTTAAACCTTGGTCCTGTCAAAGCTTTCCATATAATGAGGAAACGTTATGGTGGTTTCGAGAACGTTGGCGCCACGGTTGATGATTGCAAAAATTTTAGGAATCGAATTAACAGTTATATAGGAGAATATGACGCTGACATGGTGATTAATAGGATGACCGACAAAAAACAGTATTTAGTTGATTATTCATTTGAATATCCTGTTGATGATGACAAACGGTTAACTGGTTTGTTCTGGGCTGATGGGTTATGCAAGCTTAACTTTATGGAGTTTGGGGATGTGATATCGTTCGATGTAACTTTCAAGACAAACAGGTAAGTGTTTCAAGACAAACATGTTCTTTATTTATTTTTCGCATGTTATATGATTTTCCTAAATTGCAATATCGCATGTTATTATATATTGAACAACAAGTGTTGAATATATCGCATGTTATACTATTTTCGCATGTGATATCATTCTATTTCGCATGTTTTAAATGTGTACTTTGTATGCGTTTGTTCAGGTACAAGATGGTGTTTGTTCCGTTCACTGGGATTGACAATCACTGTCGAAATGTAACCCTTGGAGCTGGGTTGTTGGCATCGGAGAGCATTGAATCCTATAAGTGGCTTCTGAATTCATTCGTAAAGTCATTTGGTCGGCAGCCAAAGGTTGTAGTGACGGACCAAGACCCTGCTATGAAACAGGCTATTGAGGAGGTCTTTTCTACCAGCAGACACCGATTGTGCATGTGGCACATAATGAAAAAAGTGGCAAATAAGGTATAGCATGCTATATTGTCTTTCGTTAGCGTTTTTTTATAATATAGATTTTGTTATAGGCTGATATAAAAAGCATTTATCGGTATATGTGAGTTTAAAAGGAGGATGTGCGATATTGTATGGACTGATTCCATTGAGCCTGAAGAATTCGAGAGACAGTGGAAGTTGGTGATGATTGAGTTCGGTCTCACTGAAAACAAATGGATTGATGATATGTTTTCGATGAGATACATGTGGATTCCGGCTTTTTACCGGCAGGAGCCCATGTCTGGTCTCATGCGAACAACTTCGAGATCAGAGAGCGAGAATCATTTTGTTTGCCAGGTGTCAAATTCACAACGCACTCTTGTAGAGTTTATGAATCATTTTGATGGTGCAATGGATGTCCAAAGGTTCAATCATAGAAAGAATGATCATATTTCAAGATATACTGAGCCTGCTGATTGGAGCGAAACCACTTTGGAAAAAGATGCTGCTAAGATATACACCAAGTCTATATTCTTTGATCAGCAAATAGAGATATATGGAACAATTACCGAATGTCTGCCGATGGACACCAAAATGGAGGGTCCACAGATCAGGATATCGTTGAAAGACTTTAAAGCTCATGGAGATGGTTTATTAGAGGTATTATAGCATATATATTTAAAACATGCGATTTTGAAAACCTATATGCGAATTTCATTTCAGAACATGATTTTGCAATATGCGATTTTGATGTACGCATGCGATTTTAAATTTATACAATTAAATGATTTTTTAGACATGCGAAATTGTTAATTTACACATGCGATTTTAATTTTTAATATATATTTTTTCTTTTGGTTTTCTTAGGTGTGGTTCAAAAATCTTGAAAATGATGTAACTGCACAGTGTAGCTGTTTGCATTTTGAGCAGTATGGGCTCCTATGTAAACACATCTATTTTCTTTTCAAGATGTTTGGTGTTAAAGAAATACCAAACAAATATATTATGAAGAGATGGACAAAGGATGTGGTGCCGAATGAATTAAATGTGAAGTTCGATATAAAGGTGGGTGACAAGGATGTGCAACACAAGGCTAAACGGATTGCTCGTGAAATCATCCACACAGGGGAGTATTTGGTTAGCAATTTGATTTCCGACCTTGATCAACTTGTTTTAGTGAGGGATCAAATGAGGCAGCTTAAAGAGAGAGTTGATCAGAGTCGTATAACCAAGCAACTTGATCCAAATTTTGACCGATTTTCAAAGTTGATTGGTTACCAACAACCAGTAACTAATGCACCTCCTACTGTCCGTGTGCTGGCTGGTATAAGAAACTGTAACACCCGTCTCAATTAATCAAGATTTTAATAATAGAATACGCATTTTAATGCTAAAAATGCGACTTTACAAAAACTTGTCAAGCCTACATTCCCATATGTTTTACTTTTCAAGACATAGTTGTAAGTGTTTACATAATTCATTTATAATAAAACAAAACAAGGTTTAACGCGGAAGCTTCAATTAACGTGTGTTCGGTTCTTGTTCGTCGCTTGATCTTCATCCGGGACTCTGGACATTCACCTATGATCAAAACCAACTTAAAAGTTAGTTTTGATGGTTAAATAGCAAGTACAACAAGGTAATTGGGTCAAATAATCAAAATAAACAAAATTTTCAAGATTTTACCCTGTCGCCGCGCGCGACGGTAAAGCCCTTTAGGCGTCGCACGACGCCACGCCTTCATTTCGACAGGATGTGTTGTTGCTGGTGCTGCATATGCCCAACTATAATTTTAATCGAAAAACGAACTTCAAAGTGTCATAACTTTTTGTCTACTTATCCGTTTTACACGATTCTTTTTCCTACGCGTCCGTAATTTAATTCTCCATCACATGGAGTTAAATTCTGACATCCGGATTACAAATTTTCTAGATTTTAAGCCCTCGGTCTTATTTTAACTATTAAACCTTTAGCAAAGCTTTTGACCCATTTCATACTTTCATCAAACCAACTAGTTTGATACACCTAAATTACTACGGACATCATATATTAAAATGTTTTCCCATCACACGAAGTTCAAATCACGGGTTGTTATACATCATTGACCCGTTTATACTTATGCGCTTATTTTTGACCCGTTAAGGGTATTTAAGCGCTTTAATGCATAAACCTCACTCATTCACTTCTAACTTCATATTTTCACGTTGCTTTTCCGGGGGGGGGGGGGGGGGTTTCCACCACAACTACTATTGTGGTGGATTTTTTGCGATTCTATTGTTTATCCTGAATTTACCCCTTTTGTATTTTCAATTTACGGCAAAGGCCGTTTTGATACATTTGACCAAAAAAACTTATGCCTATAACTTTTATGCTTCTCTATAACTTACATGATCACGACATATGTTCTTAAACCATCCCTAAGGGTCGTTTGCCCGATTTACCCAATAAGGGCGTTTTCGTCAACTTTAGCCCCTCATTTTACGTCGAAGGACTTTCGCTACATTTGACCAAATTCGTATATTTAGCTAAAAGTTAGTCATGCATACCTGGCTCGGGTCAACCTATTAACCCGTTTCGATACCTTGTGTCACACCCCGATCTCCACGTGTCACCGGTGGGCCCGGTGTGGGGTATCGTGACGTAGTTGATAACATCATAGTCAAACAACACAATTTATAAATGCACAGCGGAAGCAAAAGATAATATTTTACAATCCGAATATAAAGTAATATCAAGTATTACAACGGATAGTAGAGGATCCACAGGCGGATCTTAAAAATTAAGTATTGTTCAACAGACTTTAGACGCCTAGAATTTGCAAGATTCCTTATTAACGCCCTGAGCAGCTTCCAGCCTATTACGTACTTGTACCTGTCACTTAGACTTTGGAAAATACGTCAGTTTTCACTGGTAAATACACTCAACTGACTCATTTGAAAAGAGTTTATGAAAATTAGTTTAGGCGCACAAGGCACAAAACTATTTTGACACTTGATTAAGATGCACAAGGCAAGATTAATCTTTTATACTTGGGACAAACTATATCTCATGTTATCAGTTTTACATAACTTGCTCTACATACGGGGCCCGGTCCTATGCCGGTTCAAGATTAACCGACACACCACTATTCCCATATTGGGAATCCCTTATTGGGTATAATCAATTAATAGCATAAAGCATCTGTCAGGTGTATGCCTACACCCCGTGCTTAGGTCGTGGCCATTGCATTTAATGAGTCAAGGATATCCAGGACACGGTCGCATTAATCCCCAATGTTTCAGTCAAGCAATACGAATTAAAACAGGTTATTTGGATTTCCCGACACATTGGTCTTCGAATCCCATACCTGACCATGCGGTATTTATATTACCGTATCCCAAGCCCGTAATAGGGAAAATAAGTTAAGAGTATTTACCTGAGCTAGCTCCTGTCTTAAATAGCAAGAATTATAATAACTCAGCCGTATTCACTTAAGTAAGCGTAGGTACAATTTACCGGAAGGCTCTAGTCTGGAACGATGGTATAAATAACCAATTAGAATACTAACGGGTCTTTAATTAAGCCTAAGCTTAAACCGGTTAGTTTTAAGGAAATATACGGTTCAAGCGCATGATTAAGCGAAGACCGGATAGAGTGTGATTTAGACCCGACAAGTTTGAATACTTGTATAATATGGGTATACTAAATACATTCTGGATTTTGAGATAAAAATGATAACGTTTGACCCGTTTCGGTCAATTTACGCAAACTAGTTACGTAAACCGAACCGAACGCAAAAAGGGCGTTACGGGTAACCAAAAGAGTCATATGCAAGTTCCTGAGATAATATGCTTTAAATATGATATCATATCAGCAAGTTATGTCCTATCATGCCCCGAATGTATTTAAACTCAATTTACGCATCATAAGGGCATTTTGGTCATTTAAAAGATTATGAAAGAGTCAATTTGGTAATCTGAGTTACAGGTCTGATTTATACAGTAAATATACTTAATTTGCCATATTATAACAGTAGGGTATGACCCATATACCAAACTTAACATTTAAAAATCAAACTATGCGCCGTAGGGGTATTTTAGTAATTTCACAAGGGCTAAAACTGCCAAAACTGGAAATCTGAGTTCATATACTTATACTTACTGTTATTATGTGAAAATATGCTAATTACATCAATAGGTATAAGTCCTATATGTTTAAAATGAGTATAACGCTTACTATGCGCTAAAAATGCTTAAATTGCGATTTAACGCCGTTTTCGGGTTTCCAAAATAAATCTGGGATTTTTATATTTCCAGAATACTTAAAATAATTTATTTAACATATAAAATCAGTAGGAAAAGGTTTCGGGTCAAAAGCATGCATAAAACTCATTTTATGGCCTAAACGGTCAACACCGGCATTAACCGAATCGACCTAGCGACGTATGATCCGATCAGCCAAAAATTAAATAAAAATCATCAAAAATCCCAAAATATTATATAACATTAGTGGGTAAAAAGTTTTGTATCAAAACGTGGCCTGAAATGGGTTATATGCGAAAAGGGTCGTTTATGTAACTTAAGAACATAGTTTTACGCTAATGGCCATAACTCAAAATCTGGACCACCAACTGATCCGAAATTTTTGGTGCAAGTTTATATATTAGAAATAAAGATTTCTACTCTTTCACTTTTCCAAAAATCACGTTTTATATCAAAAAGGGCAAAATAGTCAACTTTTAAGCATAATCGGAAACATGCAAATGAAGCGGCTAAGCATAGACTCAAACAACATAAATTCCAGAAAGTTTTACCAAAATAAAAATGGTCAAAAATACTCTCCAATACAGATCTCGAACATGCATGTACGAATCCGAATCGATGGTCTACGAAAAAGTCGTTTTACAAGACTTTCGGTTCCGATTCGTATTTATACTATGGATTGTCGAGTTGATCATGGTAAAACACATTCTTATATTCATTATAAAGCTATTTTTAATGATCAAACGGATTGCATGTCATCAACATTACCATTTAAGCTATTTTTCACAAAAATCATTTCTGTTGACTTTTTAGAACCAAGTTTGACTCGACAATTAGCATGCATAAAGTGGGAATCAGAGAATACCCTTTTGAGGGTTTGTTTCCCACATAAATACCAACATATATCTAGTTTCAATTTGAGAAAAGACTGAGTGAAACTCGTTTAATCAGAAAGTCAAAGTGTATGAACAATCAGTTTGACTTTTACTAATAATCGATGCTAGAACGAATTATAGAATGATATAGAAGCTTACAAAGGTCTTAATGAAGCTTAGTTAACACTAGGAAGTGATCTTGTCGGTCAGAATTGCTCCAGAAGCTCTTGAGAGGTTTTGCAAGTTTGTATGTTCTTGTTACCATCACAAGTGCCTCACAAATGAGAACAATTGATCTAATTTATGGCAATCCAGATGTTGTAGAGAGCTTCTCAGTAGCCTAGGCATGCAAGACCACCCATTGGAGCATTTTGGAGGTGATATTAGCTGGTATCCACTTCAAATTCAGACCCAAAATGGTCATTTTCGCGAAACTCTGCTTCTGACAGTCCCACGCGGCCCGCTTGGGCATGTCCAGGCGGGTCGCCTGACCTGCTGATCAGCCAAACAACTTTCAAACATGGCAGATTTGGTCCCTGAACTTGCATGCGATGTTTCGGCTGCTTATTTTGACTCGTAAACCCCCAAACTTGGTTTTTAAGAACCTTGGGACATTTACCTACATGGTAATGTCCTCGGATAACTTTGCGCTCAACCGAAAAGCCATGAAATTCGACGTTGACGCTTTTAGTCCTTCAAGTACGGTTTTGGCCATAACTTTCTCATACGTTGACGAAACTTCATGAAATTTTTACCACATATTCTAGTGAGTATATTTTAGCTTCTCAAAGCTTTGGGTCTGCCAAAAGTTCACTCAGAGGTATAAATTCAACATGTTGACACTTTTGGCCCCTATAGTTTGCAATACTTCACTTTTGTGCAATTTCCGCGTCGTATGATCCATGAACCATCCGTTTAAGGTTATAAACATTATGTAGGGTTATCATAGAGTTTATTTATCCATTGTTGATACTTTGGACCCTTACGTTCCATAGTTTCCAATGTTTGTCACTTTTAGTCCCTCTAAAGTATGTTTTCACATACCGGAACCTTATGACACGTGTCAAGACATTATTGGACGAAATTTTTCGAGGTGTTACATCCTCACCCCCTTAAAAGAAATCTCGACCTCGAGATTTACTGAAACACATGGGGATATTTCTCTTTCATCGTGGATTCCACTTCCCACGTATATTCGGGACCTCTACGGGCATCCCATTTGACCTTAACAATAGGCACATGCTTCCTTCGAAGCTTCTTCACCTGTCGATCCTCAATTGACAAAAGTTTTTCCATGAACTTCAATCTTTCATCTATGTATATCTGTGTGCGGTATAACCAGTGATTCGTCAGCGAAACACTTCTTCAAATTACAGATGTGGAACGCATTATGAATAGCGTTAAGTTCTTCAGGCAAGTTTAACTTATAAGCAACTGCCCCGACACGTTCGATGATCTCGAAGGGTCTTATGTACCTCGGGCTTAGCTTTGCCTTTCTTACCAAATCGCATCACCCCCTCCCAGGGTGATACCTTAAGTAACACTTTATCACTTACATCGAAGTGAATATCTTTGCGCTTTGGATCCGCATAACTTTTCTGCCTATCCCTGGCAGCTTTCAAACGATCGCGAATCTGAATGATCTTGTCCGTCGTCTCGAAAACGATTTCTGGTCCTGATAGTTGGACATCTCCAATTTCTGCCCAACAGATGGGCGATCTACACTTTCTACCGTATAAGCCTCAAAAGGCGCGGCCCTAATACTAGTATGGTAGATATTTTTATAGGAGAACTCTATCAAGGGTGGCGGTTATCCCAACTGCCACCTAAATTAATCACACATACTCGAAGCATGTCTCCCAATGTTTGGATGGTACGCTCACTCTGTCCGTCTGTCTGCCAACCGTTATGCGGCAGTGCTTCTTGACTTATTGGCGAAACATATCCTTTAATCCTTAGGGTGTAATACATTGCGAGCTCCACCAAGCTCCTTAAATAGGTTTTAGCTCATAAGTTATTTGATCCTGATATATTCGATTACTTCGAATGATTTCATATATTCTGAGCTTACTAGCTTGACAATTAACAGATTGGCACACCTTTCCAGGGTGATATCTTTTGTTGAACCTTATTTCTTAACAAGAACTTAGGAGGTTTGCTATTTCCATGAATCCTTGATTCTCTGCCGATTACTGGCAACTTATAGATGGTTATGGATTTGATCGATCTTATTCGTTGTTTCCAAGGCAACTTTTAGATCCCGATAATTGGACTTACCAATTTTCTGTCTAGCAATAGATGTTTAACATCTTATCTATACAAGGTCTCCCAAAGGAGCAGCGTTGATACTTATATAACAACTATTACCGAAAAGCTAATCTTAGGGTGAGATGGTTATTCCAATCATTGCTTAAAACTAACCTTAAGGGGTAGCTAATCCTTTAAGTCAGTCGAATAAATCGACGATCCTGGCAGCAATTTGGGGATTCCTAGTTATTGCCTAAATAGGGTTGCGGTAATCAATGCATAAGCAAGATGAACCGTCTTTCTTATTTACTAAAAAATCGGGGTTCTTAGAACCTCGAATTTTGGCTTTACGAAACCTTATCCAAAACTTATTTATTTGGCTCTTAGTTCTTCCTATTTCGTTGGTAACAACAGATATAAGATTCTTACAATAACTGCAGCCCTAAGCGGGATGTTTGTCCTAACATCCTCTTGCTTCTCAGAAGGTAACCATGGTAATTCTTATAAAGAAGGTAATTATGATACATAGAGATGTCAGAGATTTCCGTATTCTCAGACTTTGGCTCATCTATCGCTGCCGGTGTCAGATAAATGACACATTCCCTTTACCATTGCAAGGATGTCCTAAGTAGCGATACTTATAAGGACATTTTTATATTGGATATCTTCTTTGAATACTACTAGTCGACTTTAGTACAATATGATCATTGGGATATCTTCGGGGATCCCATGCATTAAACCTCCATACTGATCAGGCATGGAAGCAATCTATGGGACGCACTAGGATACGCAAATCCTCATATGGCACTCTTATCAAACATAGTTTGGCATTCGCAGACGATAGAAAACAATGAGAAAAATAATAAAATAAAATAAATAATATATATTGTCGTACTCTTTCTGGGGAAGAGTACTCCAGATTCTTATGAAAGGATTTTCTCCGAGGATGGGAGAGAGGTCATCAAAGATTCCACTGGTAAATTATACCTCATATTTAATATATGAAGTCCTTATGAATGTAATCCAGAGTTTGCTAAGCTTATGGTTTGCTAAAGGTTTATTATCCCTTGCATCAATGCAAAAATACTTGGCAGTCATTATCAATGCTAAATGGTATAGGACGTACCTATTGCTATTATCGATGTGCACTGTCTCAGGTATTCAACCGGTAGTCTAGGCGGTTCCTTTCTTATCCTTTCCAGACCTAGCTGCTCCTTTCTTGGCAGCCTTAGGGCAATTAGTACTGATGTGCCCCTTTCACCACAGCTGAAACAGTTTGCATCCTTCATGTCCCTACATTCGTGGGACTGGTGGCCAGTTCTTTTACAGATGCCACATTGCTTTATCTTTTGGCTTAATCGACACTGCCCCCAATGTCTTCTTTTACAGGTTTTGCATGTAGGCTTTTTGTTGGAATCCTGTTGGTTATTGTTGAGCTTGGATTTGCTCTTCTTAGGATTCTGAGAGTTATCCTCCTCCCTTTGTCTTTTGTCATTAGTTTCATTCATGAACGACTTTTGTCTCACTACATCTAGAGTGAGAGACAAGGATAGATCTACAGCTGATCTGTAGTTGGTTGGCCTTGAAGCCTTAACATCCCCTTTTATTTTTGGTGCCAAACCACCGATGAAACGCGCAATGCGTTTTGGTTCCGGGGTGATTAAATAGGGTACTAGTCTAGATAGGGAGTTGAAGTCGGTAACATATTGCTGGCAATTTAGGTTTTTCATTGAGAGGTTCAGAAAATCTGTCTCCACCTTTTCCACTTCGTGTTGTGGACAGTAGTTCTCTTTGATAAGGTCCGCAAACTTGGACCATCCCATAAGGTATAGGGGAATTTTCCCCGTGGACTGCATCATGGCCTTCCACCATACAAGAGCCTCTCCTTTAAAAGATTGTGAAACAAATTTTACTACGTCCTTATCAGCACAATCGCTGATGTCCACAACCGTTTCCATTTCCTCAAGCCATTCCATAGCATCAATTGCTCCTTTTTCGCCATTGAAATCTCTGGGTTTGCATGAGACGAAATATTTGTAGGTGCACCCGCCCTCAGTTGAACGGGGCTTATCATAGAGTACTAACTCCTGAGGTTCGCTCTTTTCATCTGAAGAGTGAACGAAGCTCTCCTTTCGAGCTGATGTATGCGTTTCCGTATGGATCTTTGAGTGAGTGACACTCGGTTCCTTTTTGTTCTCAAGTACCTTATCCACAACTTCACTAATTGCTGCGCTAATCAAGGCCTGAAGAGTAGTGCCATTAACATTTATATTTATACTTGCATTCTTGTTTTTAGCCGCTGCACTGCTGTGCGCTTCGTCGGAAACCTCCATTCTGGAGCTTTGGTACTAACACCAAAAATAACGTATGCTTAGATGCAAGTTATTATGAGATCATCGTAATGGATGATTTATAAAGTCATGGTATTACTAAACCATAATGGCTGTTTGGTTTATAACTTCCTTATAGTATGCTACTAGAAAGTATGTCAATTATATTTAGCCTAGGTCAAAAGGACCATCAATTGAGTTTATGGTTTGGACCGAGTCCATCACCTTTTGACTGGGGGTCACAATGTCACAACTGTCTTTGTCATAACGACAATCTTTAGATAGTTGGAAGGCTTGTCATGAAGGACATTAATAATCATAGGCCCGAAGGCCTTGTCACAAAGGACATACAAAATATGGCACTTAAGGTATTAATATATAAGCTGCAATCTTATTGGATCAGAGATCTTAAGGTTCGAACATAGTTCTTTACCTTTGGACAGAGAGTCAAAGACTACAACCGTCATCTTGTGGAAGATAATTTATTTTGCCACAAGGCTAGTCAATGTACATCATTCTGACTAACTAGATGATTGTGAGCCCTAGAGGAGTCAGCCATGGCGAAGCTTTGAAGGCTAACTAACCATGAAGTCATAGCTTACTTAATTATAGGGAACTGTCGAACTTGATAATTTAAATAGCCATGGTGCAAACAAACCATATAGGCCAATAGATAGTATTTAGTTTATTTGATCATGTTTTGCCTAGATTTTTAAATAAACCATCTTTGGCGTTTTAAATGGAATAAATCCTTTATACTTACTAGACAGGGGACATAAGTCACGACTGTCAATGTCATAGCGACATCTTATATAGCACAACGGCTTGTTCCATAGGACTTTTCGATGGCACAGATGCCTTGTCACTAGGGAAATTTTAATACATAATCAATGATTCCTCTGGATCGGAAAATTTCATAATTCATTGTCTTGACAAGAAGTTATGAAATATAACTATCGTTTTCATGCATGCATCTTTGCCCGTAGGTATACATCCCAGGTGGATGTTTAGATGTGTACATCATGTTCGACGTTTATTAGCCAAGATTCTTATTGATCATTTAGGCTAAAAGAAAGGTTAGAAAGATTTCTAATATAAGGATGACAAGTGTGATTTCATCGCATCACCCATTGTCAGGAGTGTTAATCACGTTTTCAGGTGTTTAACAAGGACCTGAGTCTCTTTAAGCAGGTCTTACCATCGTAGCCAGGTCCCTAACGACATTCAAGCTAGGTTATACCTTTTGAGACTCTTTTTAATATAATTGCAGGCAGGAAAGGAATGATATTTATTTCATTCAGGATTATAATTATCCCAAATTTATTGAAAATATAACGTTGGCATAAAAGCCTAGTCACGTAGACAAGTTTAATCTATAACCCATGATTTCTGAGAGTCGAGGCATTACAATTTATCCTAGTTATAAAACATTACGGATATTGAGGTGGCACAAAGGCCTAGTCACAAGGACATTTATAAATTATAAGCTAGGATTTCAGAGAATCGAAGCCTTGAGGTTTGAACCTAGTTCATTACCTTTTTCTTGACAGGGAGTCATAGACCACCACTGCCTTTTGTCTTATATGACAATTAGTATGGCCCGTAGGCGCTACATTACTATTGGATGTTTAATAAGTTTGGCCCGTAGGCACTATATCACTAATGGATGTTTAATAAGTTTGGCCCGTAGGCACTACATCACTAATGGATGGCTATTTTACTTGCAGGGAATTTTAAATAAATCCCAATTTTCAAATTTATTACCCGTAGGCATCAAGTCATTATCAGACTTGTATACAGATATAATCTGTAGATAATTTATAAAAAGAGTGGCTTGTGTGATTTTACGGTCACGCTTAGCCAGGAGTGTTAACATGTTTACATATGTTAACAGAGATTTGAATCTTTTCAACCAGGTTTTACCATATTGGCCAGGCCTTTTATTAAGACATTCAAGCTAGGTTTTGCCTTACTAAGATTCTTGTTAAATGGCAAATCAAATAAAAATTGATATTTTCCATTTATTTAATATTTCTTATTTAGAATGAAAGTCCAAACGTAATCATTCCATTATATAATAGTAAAAGTATAAAGTTGCCCTAAGCGGGACTTGAAAGGAATAATGTTGTCCTCGCAGGGACTGAAAGATAAATATGTCCTTATAAGGACTAATAAGGAAACGATCTTCAGTAAAAGGAGCTTCTTCTTCATTTTATTTCTGAATGCTTTCTCATTGGATGTTCATTTCACTTTAGCCGTGGTACGAAGCTCAGAATCTCGGGACTCCGGGTGTGGAGAACTCCTATTACGGCTCCTTCGCTTGGCGACGTATTCAATATATAAAATAATTGGAAGCAGTAAATTCCAGATTAGAATCGGGAGTATTCCTATGTTAAGTCTAGACTCAGGAGGTTAAGGAATGTGCTATTGTGTCATTGAGATTAAACACAAAAGGCTAGTGTTTAATTCACTCAATGTTGGCTCTGATACCAACCTGTCACACCCCGATCTCCACGTGTCACCGGTGGGCCCGGTGTGGGGTATCGTGACGTAGTTGATAACATCATAGTCAAACAACACAATTTATAAATGCACAGCGGAAGCAAAAGATAATATTTTACAATCCGAATATAAAGTAATATCAAGTATTACAACGGATAGTAGAGGATCCACAGGCGGATCTTAAAAATTAAGTATTGTTCAACAGACTTTAGACGCCTAGAATTTGCAAGATTCCTTATTAACGCCCTGAGCAGCTTCCAGCCTATTACGTACTTGTACCTGTCACTTAGACTTTGGAAAATACGTCAGTTTTCACTGGTAAATACACTCAACTGACTCATTTGAAAAGAGTTTATGAAAATTAGTTTAGGCGCACAAGGCACAAAACTATTTTGACACTTGATTAAGATGCACAAGGCAAGATTAATCTTTTATACTTGGGACAAACTATATCTCATGTTATCAGTTTTACATAACTTGCTCTACATACGGGGCCCGGTCCTATGCCGGTTCAAGATTAACCGACACACCACTATTCCCATATTGGGAATCCCTTATTGGGTATAATCAATTAATAGCATAAAGCATCTGTCAGGTGTATGCCTACACCCCGTGCTTAGGTCGTGGCCATTGCATTTAATGAGTCAAGGATATCCAGGACACGGTCGCATTAATCCCCAATGTTTCAGTCAAGCAATACGAATTAAAACAGGTTATTTGGATTTCCCGACACATTGGTCTTCGAATCCCATACCTGACCATGCGGTATTTATATTACCGTATCCCAAGCCCGTAATAGGGAAAATAAGTTAAGAGTATTTACCTGAGCTAGCTCCTGTCTTAAATAGCAAGAATTATAATAACTCAGCCGTATTCACTTAAGTAAGCGTAGGTACAATTTACCGGAAGGCTCTAGTCTGGAACGATGGTATAAATAACCAATTAGAATACTAACGGGTCTTTAATTAAGCCTAAGCTTAAACCGGTTAGTTTTAAGGAAATATACGGTTCAAGCGCATGATTAAGCGAAGACCGGATAGAGTGTGATTTAGACCCGACAAGTTTGAATACTTGTACAATATGGGTATACTAAATACATTCTGGATTTTGAGATAAAAATGATAACGTTTGACCCGTTTCGGTCAATTTACGCAAACTAGTTACGTAAACCGAACCGAACGCAAAAAGGGCGTTACGGGTAACCAAAAGAGTCATATGCAAGTTCCTGAGATAATATGCTTTAAATATGATATCATATCAGCAAGTTATGTCCTATCATGCCCCGAATGTATTTAAACTCAATTTACGCCTCATAAGGGCATTTTGGTCATTTAAAAGATTATGAAAGAGTCAATTTGGTAATCTGAGTTACAGGTCTGATTTATACAGTAAATATACTTAATTTGCCATATTATAACAGTAGGGTATGACCCATATACCAAACTTAACATTTAAAAATCAAACTATGCGCCGTAGGGGTATTTTAGTAATTTCACAAGGGCTAAAACTGCCAAAACTGGAAATCTGAGTTCATATACTTATACTTACTGTTATTATGTGAAAATATGCTAATTACATCAATAGGTATAAGTCCTATATGTTTAAAATGAGTATAACGCTTACTATGCGCTAAAAATGCTTAAATTGCGATTTAACGCCGTTTCCGGGTTTCCAAAATAAATCTGGGATTTTTATATTTCCAGAATACTTAAAATAATTTATTTAACATATAAAATCAGTAGGAAAAGGTTTCGGGTCAAAAGCATGCATAAAACTCATTTTATGGCCTAAACGGTCAACACCGGCATTAACCGAATCGACCTAGCGACGTATGATCCGATCAGCCAAAAATTAAATAAAAATCATCAAAAATCCCAAAATATTATATAACATTAGTGGGTAAAAAGTTTTGTATCAAAACGTGGCCTGAAATGGGTTATATGCGAAAAGGGTCGTTTATGTAACTTAAGAACATAGTTTTACGCTAATGGCCATAACTCAAAATCTGGACCACCAACTGATCCGAAATTTTTGGTGCAAGTTTATATATTAGAAATAAAGATTTCTACTCTTTCACTTTTCCAAAAATCACGTTTTATATCAAAAAGGGCAAAATAGTCAACTTTTAAGCATAATCGGAAACATGCAAATGAAGCGGCTAAGCATAGACTCAAACAACATAAATTCCAGAAAGTTTTACCAAAATAAAAATGGTCAAAAATACTCTCCAATACAGATCTCGAACATGCATGTACGAATCCGAATCGATGGTCTACGAAAAAGTCGTTTTACAAGACTTTCGGTTCCGATTCGTATTTATACTATGGATTGTCGAGTTGATCATGGTAAAACACATTCTTATATTCATTATAAAGCTATTTTTAATGATCAAACGGATTGCATGTCATCAACATTACCATTTAAGCTATTTTTCACAAAAATCATTTCTGTTGACTTTTTAGAACCAAGTTTGACTCGACAATTAGCATGCATAAAGTGGGAATCAGAGAATACCCTTTTGAGGGTTTGTTTCCCACATAAATACCAACATATATCTAGTTTCAATTTGAGAAAAGACTGAGTGAAACTCGTTTAATCAGAAAGTCAAAGTGTATGAACAATCAGTTTGACTTTTACTAATAATCGATGCTAGAACGAATTATAGAATGATATAGAAGCTTACAAAGGTCCTAATGAAGCTTAGTTAACACTAGGAAGTGATCTTGTCGGTCAGAATTGCTCCAGAAGCTCTTGAGAGGTTTTGCAAGTTTGTATGTTCTTGTTACCATCACAAGTGCCTCACAAATGAGAACAATTGATCTAATTTATGGCAATCCAGATGTTGTAGAGAGCTTCTCAGTAGCCTAGGCATGCAAGACCACCTATTGGAGCATTTTGGAGGTGATATTAGCTGGTATCCACTTCAAATTCAGACCCAAAATGGTCATTTTCGCGAAACTCTGCTTCTGACAGTCCCACGCGGCCCGCTTGGGCATGTCCAGGCGGGTCGCCTGACCTGCTGATCAGCCAAACAACTTTCAAACATGGCAGATTTGGTCCCTGAACTTGCATGCGATGTTTCGGCTGCTTATTTTGACTCGTAAACCCCCAAACTTGGTTTTTAAGAACCTTGGGACATTTACCTACATGGTGATGTCCTCGGATAACTTTGCGCTCAACCGAAAAGCCATGAAATTCGACGTTGACGCTTTTAGTCCTTCAAGTACGGTTTTGGCCATAACTTTCTCATACGTTGACGAAACTTCATGAAATTTTTACCACATATTCTAGTGAGTATATTTTAGCTTCTCAAAGCTTTGGGTCTGCCAAAAGTTCACTCAGAGGTATAAATTCAACATGTTGACACTTTTGGCCCCTATAGTTTGCAATACTTCACTTTTGTGCAATTTCCGCGTCGTATGATCCATGAACCATCCGTTTAAGGTTATAAACATTATGACGGGTTATCATAGAGTTTATTTATCCATTGTTGATACTTTGGACCCTTACGTTCCATAGTTTCCAATGTTTGTCACTTTTAGTCCCTCTAAAGTATGTTTTCACATACCGGAACCTTATGACACGTGTCAAGACATTATTGGACAAAATTTTTCGAGGTGTTACACCTTGCCACCATAATATGCTAATTCGTAGCATTTTTAATCCATAAACCATTATTATCCTGTAAGCATCAAGTACTTATTAGTCGTCATTTGTCAATTGGCGCTAAAAATCACCCTTTGACCCGTTTGGTCTAAACGACCAAACATTTTGCATTTGTATTTAGAATGGTATATATATATATATATATATATATATATATAGGGGAAGGTTCATTTGAGAAGAAATTTAATGTGAGAAGAAAAAGAAGAAAGGGCATATTAGTAAAATACTATTTCATTTATAAGTCATATCATTAATTTTTAACTTTTTAATTAATTAGTCAACTAATCATTAATTATCCTACATATAATCTACAAAATCTAGACATATCAAAATTTTCCTACATATACCCTACACATTATAGAAGTTTCTCCTACACAGTCAAAATTTATCCTATACACCTCGAAATATATGCTACACAAGTCGTAATTTATCCTACACAACTAGTAATTTATTCTACACTTTAAATTAAGTTTTTTTTTAATTTGGAAAAAGTATATATTTTGAAAAGGAGTTACAAATTTAATTTAGTTAGTTATTAAAGGGGAAGAATACAAATTAATGATTTTTGTAAGTTTACCAATATACTCTTATATTAAAATTAAATGCAAATATTAAATGAAGTAAAATGAAACATTCTTATTGGTTAAAACTTCTTCTTTGTTCTTCTTACAACAAATTCTTCTCATTTGAACCCTCCACTATATATATATATATATATATATAGATGTATATATTTACCATTTCGTTATTTAACCCATTTCGGCTTACGCCGTAGGGTGTCTTATAACTTTAACTTATGTTTGTCGACACGCGACTAAGTTACCATTTTATCCCTATCCTTATTATGAGTTACCCCGTACGGTAACATCTCAAGATTCATTGTATGTTTGTCATTCCACGGCTATATTACCATTTACCCATGTTTACCATTCATCATGGTTTTTATCAATTTTGTATCTGTTCCGACTCGTATCAATCGCGTCGGAATCCATATCTCCAATATTATCTTTATCGAGTTTATAAATTATAGAATAATTAAGTATTCTACAAAAAGGTGTAAGTTTCACTTACCTCTCATCCAGTTTACGCTTTTCTTCTCGTGCTTGATTCGTTTGACCGCTTATTTCCCAAGCCTCCACCTAGCTCGTTAATCGTCAAACTATTGTCAACATTTACAAGGTGGTTAGACTAGTCATTAACAATCACGACCATTCCACCCTACTTGTTCTCTATGTCGAAACTACCATTCGACTTCATCATTAGTTAGATTAACTTATCAAAAGTTAACTACTTTCAATCACATGGTTTACACAATTTAGTCTACATCAATATGATATTTAGAACCCTTATCACTTCATATTACGCATAGTTGCCATATCATTCAAATACGTGTTTCACTCTAAATTTCAGCACTTTAGTTCTCATTCAGGCATTTTAACAAACACCTAATGTGCATAATTTTACATATTTACTAACTAGTTCATAACTAGTTATTTTTACCAAGATTTACATCAAAAATCAAACCTCTATGTCTAGTGTTCATGAACTACATCTAGAACTTATATCATAACATCAATATTCATCAATTTAACACTCTAATCCGAGTGTTCATCATATTGTCATAAAACCCACTTAGCACATAATAGGGTAATTATCAAATCCCTAGTTTTGATACCAATTCATCAAGTTTTCAACTAGAGTTTGTTTCTAAACGAAGATTTCATCACAATGACACTCATAGATTCAACATTCATTCCCGAATTTCGATTATGATTGTTCATCATAATCTCAAAGTATCACCAAATCATAAAATTCAACATATCTTGTGATCCCCATGACTAGGTGATCATTTATATGTGTTTATGCATTGATATGGGGCTTGAATTGAGCTTCAATTTGTTGATTTTGTTGGATTTAGGGTTAGAGCTCTTGGATCTCATCTCCTGGTCGAACATACGTATGCACACACTAGGTGTGTGTGACTTATGTCTAATTTTCTAATATTAGACTCAAGTTTCTATTTTTACATCTTAAGTCCCTCGAGTTTAGCTTTTATTTAACCTCCTTACAACACTTAATAGAAATAAACCAACCCTCATAACTAGGGTCAAATGTTCCTAGTTACGTAAAGGGTTCGGGGAGGTTTACGACTAATTTGTTTTAAGCCTCGTTAACTCGGGCCTTTTTTATAAACTTTATTATTTTTTTTCCTCAAAAGGATTTGTTCAACCATTATTTAATATTAGGTTTATTTATTTAAATCCTAATATTTACCGGCTTACTTTCACCAATAAGGGTATTTTACCTGTCTTTTAGTATTAACGAGGTTTGATTACCAAACCCGTTTTCGGGGTGTTACAGAAACAAAGGTCGTGGCTCGCATAAAAGGATTAAATCCAAGAAGGAACAAATGATCAGCCGCAAAGGAAAAAGGTCAAGGACATGTAATGTATGCAATGAAAAAGGTCATGATATTCGGACTTGCGAGATATTGAAAGGCAAACAATAAGGCAAACAACAAAAGAAGATGAAGGGCGTTCAGATTGAAAAAGATCCCAGAGACAAAGACGACGATTGTCACACCTCAACCGCTGGCGGAAACATCGGAGTAAGACGGAATAGGTTGCAAGAGACTTCATAACACTATTTGTGACAAGTATTTAAATAATAAGTTTTCATTTCAATTCTAAAGATTCAATTACAAGACTTTGAAACAAATACAACTTGAATAATGAAATACAATACAATAAGAATACAATATTTAAAGCGTGTATCTAGGCATCCTACTAGATTCCATGCATCACCAACATCATCGCTAAACCTGCAACATGTTTTAAAAGTGTAGTTCAATACAACAAGTATTAGCGAGCATACAAGTTTGGTGCGTAGTATAAGTATAAAAATAATAAGGAACAATCCACATGGCAAACCTAGTTATCAAGATTAACGTATAAACTGGCATGCGATTTACAAGTCAACCCTCTGTTTACGCAAGTATGAATGAAATTTAACATGACCACTAGTCTACGGGCGGTGCGTTACTCCTATAGCACTATACATGTTAAATGGAGGCTCGTATGAAGCTAATGACAAGTTCATCACATAAGTATGGTCCAGAAAACACGAATCAGGCATAACAAATAGTAAGCATGTATTGGATTGTTTGTTTGTACATTTGCATAAGAATATGTATAGTATGTGTGTTTGTATATAATAACATGTTACACCCAAAAGTGTGAAAACGGTAAAATGGGTCAAATATACTCACATAATTGCTAAGTCTTCCGATTATCCAAGTGTTGACGAGCGTAAGAGATTAGGAGGATGGAACACCGAGGTCACCCTATATGGGCAAACGATGGTGCATGAGTAAACGGAATTACGACGGAGGATTTGAATTGGAATTCCGAGTATAACCAGTTGACATAAATATGTATATATTCATATATATTTTATATAGTTTTTGTAAAAATTATAAATCAAGTCTATCAAGAGTAAACCAACTGGGGTGTCCCAGTTGGCCAGCCTCACCCCTACTCTTCATAGAGACCCGGGTTCGAGTCCAGGCACGGGGACAATCGGCCACCTTCTTCCCAGAAGGAAACGGACTCAGCTCGGGATGGGGTATTCACCGCCAGGCAGCTATGGGGCTGAGCTAGTTTGTGGAGTGGGATCACTCCAGCGGTTGGGAGGACCGTGCAATATCCCCCCCCCCCCCCCAAGTCTATCAAGAGTATTGTTGAAAAGTTGTCAAAATATAAATAATCATACATTTATAACTATTTTATAAAAATTAATCGAATTTGATAGGTTTCGATTTATAAAAGTATCGCGTTTCGTTTTACAAAATTTTTACGAAAAACGGGCAGAGTTTCCTCTGTTTTTGGACGATCCCGACAACACAAATTGTCGATATATTTGTCAAAATTCAACAATAAACAACAACATGTACGGTATCATTCGATTGTAAAAAACGTCACTTTTTGTCTCATAAGTTCAATATTTATGCGTTTATAAATATTATTATATCGCTTGTCGGCGCAGTTTTGACTGACGCATAAAAATGTTTTATATATGAAACCCGTTGCACAAAATACAATTAATTTCTTTATTACGACACTTATTAATCGGTTAAGTTTTTAAAGCTCGTTTTCACATTCGAAACAATATATACATATATATAAAACAATATAAATGAAAACGCGTCATTATTTTACCGAGCTCGCGTCGACCGTCGCTAACCACGTTGACCAGGCTTGACCCGAGTAGGCTGAGCCGAGACCCGAACCCAACTAGTTCTGCCGTTGACCAAGTTTGACCGACCTTGACTACGTTGACTTACGTTGACTAGATTTGACTGAACCGAAACGAGGTCCGAACCTACTGAACCGTGTTAACCCGAACGATTAAAACAAACGGACTTGAAACGAAACTTAACCAAAACAAACTGAAACGAAACTCGAATCGAAACTTACCTGAGCTGACCCGGTTTGTTGACCCGAAAACATCGAACAAAACCTTAGGTTTGAACCGTATTGAACCGTCTTTGACCCGAATCCGAACCGTAACAAAACAGAACTGAAGGACCCGAGCTGAATCACCACCACATCGCCTGAGATGTCGGCGCCGGTAACCTGAACCGACCCGAACCAAAGCTGTCGTCGAGCCCCTTCTCCGCCGTCGCTGGTGTCGCAACCCCCGTCCCCCTAGACAAAGACAGGAACCGGCGGCCGCGGCCAGTTTCAGTGGTATCTTGTTTTTGTCTAATTTGGCAGCGGAATTTACATTAGGACCGTAGTTAGGAAATATTTTATCAGAGTAAAATACCACACTTTCATAATATTGAATACATGGGTAAAACCCAAGTTTTCAGTACACACTTTTTCATAGGAATAAATCCTATTTTTATTTAATAAAAACATCTATCCGTTTTAGGTAACTTTATTGCCACTTTTCCAAGCCTTCAATGCTGTCTAGCTGGCTTCTATTTGGCTTTCACATTTTGTTACCTAAAATGCGTTTAAAAATGTTTTGTCATTGGGAAATACTGGTGAGTGAATCCTAGTTCAATCAAGTTTTAATAAAAACCATTGTACATTATTGAGGGCGGTCTCGCAATTACATTTGTTTCCAAGTCATACCAATTACCACCCACGGTACTGTCAAACCTGACTTGTGGAAATGTTACTCCTTGACCAGGTGGTAACAAATTTTGTATACAAAACCCCAACATACCGACGATAATTGTATCCTTACAAATACTCAATAACTGCTTAATATATAATTTATTAAGTGAGGTTTTGTAAAAACAATTTACAAAAAGGAGATTACCTACATTGCTGTCTTAGATTATCCTTTTGGGTTTCCTGGTGACAATCTATAAATTACACAAATGCACGCGTGTTAGTATAATAACCCATTTTAACATTAGTAATACCCTCCCCGAGACGACATTCCAACGACTACATCGGGCAGAACCACGACAGCCGTTACGGAACCCTAGATCATCGAGCAGAGTATCTAATACGTATCCAGGGGTTATAATACTTACAACGGAGCCGAACCTCGTTATTTAGAGGGTATTAGACCCGAGTATAATGCCTATAATGTGAAATTTAAGAGAGAAAGAAAGATTTGGGATGAAACAGACTGAAGGCCCGAGCTCCCATTATATAGGGGCTGATCTTGAGTTTCTCGCGGCCCGCGTAAGAGTAGCCAAGGGGCTACGCGGCCCGCGTCAACGCTGGTCAACAGCGTAGCTGATCCGGGCCAGCTAGTAGGTTCGACGGGTGTTGGGCCACGTGGCGGCCCAGGGTTTCGCCACATTTTACCTTGTCGCGGCCCGCGTAAGGTTTAACAAAGGGCTACGCGGCCCGCGTCAAACCCAAAAACTTGATTTTTAATTATTTTTAATAATATTTAGGGTATTCGGGGTCCGTTTTCACGTATGGGGTGTTTTTAGGGACATACTGGGATATTTTAAATATTTTTAGGGTGTCGAAAATTATTACGAGGGTGTTAGTTTAGGGTTGCTATATCCTCCCCACCTTGTTTTAGAACTCGTCCTCGAGGTCTACTGGAACAGGTGTGGATATTTCTTTTGCATTTCTGATTCAAGCTCCCATGTGTACTCTGGTCCTCTTTTGGAGTCCCACTTCACTTTGACCAGAACTAATCTCTTGTGCTTGAGATTCTTAACCTTCCTGTCTTCAATCTGTAGAGGCCTTTCTACAAATTTGAGTTGTTCATTTACCTCTATGTCCTTAAGAGGTACTACGAGTGATTCATCAGCTAGGCATTTCTTGAGATTTAGATACATGAAATACATCATGTATTCCTGCCATTTCCTCTGGCAGTTGTAGTTGATAGGCTTCAGGTCCTATTCTTCTAATAATCTCAAAAGGTCCAACATACCTGGGACTTAGCTTTCCCCAATTGATGAATCTTACCACTCCTTTCCAAGGAGAGACTTTTAATAATACTTTGTCACCTACCTGGAATTCTAACGGCTTACGTCTGCTATTAGCGTAGCTCTTCTGTTGATCACGTGTTGCTTTAAGTCGTTCCTTGACTTGAATGATCTTGTCGGTTGTTTCTTGTACTATCTTAGGTCCAGATAGTTGCTTTTCCCTAATTTCTGCCCAACAGACTAGGGTTCTGCACTTTCGTCCATAAAGTGCTTCGAATGGTGCAGCATTGATACTTGAGTGATAACTGTTATTATAAGAAAATTCTATTAAAGGTAAGTGATCGTCCCAATTACCTCCGAAATCAATTATACAAGCTCTAAGCATGTCTTCCATTATCTGAATTATCCTTTCCTTTGTCCGTCCGTTTGAGGATGATAAGCTGTGCTTAGATTTAGCTTGGTTTCCATTGCTTTTTGGAAACTTAACCAAAAATGAGAGGTAAAACGGCTATCCCTATCAGAAACAATCGATAAAGGAATTCCATGTAATGAAACGATTTCATTTACATACAATTTGGCTAATTGTTCCATATTGAAAGTTTCCTTCATTGGTAGGAAATGAGCTGATTTAGTTAGCCTGTCTACAATCACCCAGATTGTATCATTACCTTTTCTCGTTTTGGGTAATTTGGTAACAAAATCCATTATTATCCATTCCCATTTCCAAATTGGCATTTCTAGCTGTTGCAGCAATCCCGAGGGTTTCTGATGTTCAACTTTAACTTGCGAACAGGTTAAACATTTAGAAACATAAGCTGCTATATCTTTCTTCATTCCTATCCACCAGAAATTTTTCCTTAAATCCTGGTACATTTTATCATTTCCTGGATGCATCGTATATTTAGACTTATGGGCTTCTTCTAATATACGATGATGTAGGTTTCCTAATTTAGGTATCCATATTCTCTTTTTATGGAATCTCCAAATTCCATCTGTTCCTTGTTCTAATTCCTTAATCATTCCTTTTAATTTTTCAGTATCATCCTTGATTACTGATTCTTGTGTTTTTCTAATTTGATCATTTAAATCTACTTGTAGATTCAATTTAAGAGAACGTACTCTTTTTGGCTTTTCATGATATTTTCGGCTTAAAGCATCAGCCACTACATTAGCTTTTCCTGCATGATACTATTACTGGATATTACAATCTTAATCACTAAGTATCTCCATCCAGCGTCTTTGTCTCATATTTAGTTCCTTTTGCCCAAAAACATACCTTAGACTTTTATGATCAGTAAAAATGGTAAACTTACTACCATAAAGGTAATGTCTCCAAATCTTAAGGGCAATAATTATGGCTCCTAATTCCAAATCATGGGTTGAATAATTTTCTTCATGATTCTTAAGTTGTCTGGATGCGTAAGCTATAACCTTTTGTCGTTGCATCAATACACATCCATAACCTAATTTAGAAGCGTCACAATAGACTACAAAGTCTTCAGTTCCTTCTGGTAACGCTAGTATGGGTGCGTGGGTTAATTTTTGCTTAAGGATTCTAAAAGCTTCTTCCTGTTTTGGTCCCCATTCAAACTTAATGGATTTACATGTTAACTTGGTTAAAGGAATGACTATTCTAGAAAAATCTCGAATAAATCTTCTATAATAACCAGCCAATCCTAAGAAACTTCTAACCTCGGTTGGTGACTCAGGGGTTTTACATTTGGTAATTGCCTTGATTTTTGTGAGATCCACATGAATTCCTTCAAGATCGACTAAGTGCCCGAGAAACTGTACCTGTTCTAACCAAAACTCGCACTTTGAAAATTTAGCATAAAGCGTTTCGTTTGTTAATAGACTTAGAAGTGCGTGCAAATGCTTTGCATGATCTTCTTTACTTTTAGAATAGATGAGAATATCATCAATAAAAACAATTATGAATTTATCCAAATATGGCTTGCATATTCGGTTCATCATGTCCATAAATGCAGCTGGGGCATTGGTTAAACCAAATGGCATGACAGTAAATTCATAATGGCCATACCTTGTTCTGAATGCGGTTTTAGGAATTCCTCTTCATGTACCTTTAATTGATGATATCCTGATCTTAAATCGATTTTAGAGAAAAATCGAGCTCCTTGAAGTTGATCGAACAGATCATCGATTCTTGGTAATGGGTAACGATTCTTAATCGTGACCTTGTTCAATTCACGGTAGTCAATGCACATACGCATTGATTCGTCCTTCTTTTTGACGAATAAAATGGGTGCTCCCCATGGCGATGAGCTTGGCTGTATGAACCCTTTCTCCAACAATTCGTCTAACTGTTTCTTCAGTTCCTGCATTTTGGCGGGTGCCAAACGATAAGGTGCTTTGGCAATCGGTGCCGTTTCTGGTAGCAATTGGATTCTGAATTCAACTTCTCTGTCTGGTGGTAATCCTAGCAATTCTTCTGGGAATACATATGAAAACTGAGAAACTACTGGAATGTCTTTTAGTTCTTTTCCTTTAGTGTTAGTGATTATAGAAATCAAATACACTATAGATCCTTTTCTTATACAACTTGTAGTTTTCATCACAGAGATGAATTTAGTGGATCTAGATGGCTTATCTCTCTTAATTGTGATCTTTTCACCCCTTGGTGAATTTACTTGGATTGACTTTTGATCACACAAATACTAGCTTTATTGGCTATCAACGAGTCCATTCCTAACACTATATCAAATCCTGCCAGATTCATTGGGTAAAGATTTGCAATAAATTTTTTATTTAAAATTTCTATTCTTGCCCCCTACAAGATTTCAGAAATCCTAACGGTTTCTCCATTTGCTGTCTCTACTAGACATTCTTGTGGGAGTTTAGTTAATGATTGATTTAAAAGTTTGCAAAACGAAGTACTAATAAAACTTTGGTTTGCACCAGAGTCAAATAATACTTTAGCAAAAACATCATTAACTAAAAACGTACCAGCTATGACGTTCGGAATCATCTTGGCTTCATCTGCAGTTAGAACAAATGCTCTAGCATTTTTAGTGTTCTTGTTGTGCGCAGCTGGAGCCAATTTCGGACAATTTGGCTTGATGTGACCTTTTTCTCCACAGTTGAAACACAGTCCATTACTAGATTTTCTCCTACAATCTTCTTACTTGTGTCCTGGTGCCTTGCAGAAATTGCAGTGAGTGGAGCATCTTCCTGAATGCTTCTTTCTGCAGGCTTTGCAGTATGGCGCAGAGGTAGAACCTATGTTCCTACGGTTGGAATTTCTAGAACGGAATTCCTGAGTAAGCCTTTGGGTTAGGTTTCTCCTCTAGTCTTCTTCTCTAGTACGGATTAATTCATCTGTCAAGGTATATGCTAGTTCTACAGCTTCTTCTATGGTTTGGGGTCTAGCTGCCTTGACTACATGCCTAATCTCTCCAATTAATCCCCAGATGTAACGGGAGATTAATACCGGCTCAGGTGATGCAAGGGTTGGCACTATTCTAGCATATTCAAAGAATGTGATAGTATAACCCTTACTATCTACTCAGGTCATTCTAAGGTTCAAGAACTTATTTGCTATCTGTTCCTTTTCATTGGGAGGGCAGAATTTCCTTTCTACCATATTTTTAAATTCCTCCCATTCCATGTTGTATACCCTATCACTTCCTCTTGACTGGAGGATAGTGTTCCACCACTCTAAGGCTGAGTTCTTAAACAGATTTGAGGCAAACATTATCTTATCCTCTTCCGCACATTTGTGTATTTTTAGAACAGTCTTGGTCTTTTCTATCCAGTGCAGAGCTGCAATGGGTCCTTCATTGCCCGAGAATTCTATTGGTTTGCAGGACCAGCATTCTTTATAAGAACAACCATACGACATGGTTCTTCTTCTTTTGGGAATGGGCACTTGAAGTACGGGTCCATTGTTTACGCTGTGTTCAGGTTCAGTTGGTCGCTTACTGCTATGCTTACTTTTATTATCAGCTTCTTTAATAGTTTGGATAATAAATGGCATTGCATCTATTATTCCTTGTGCCACTATGTGTTGGATAGCACTATTATCCACTTGGTTTCCATTGTTATTGTTGTTCGGATTCTCATTATTCGGGTTATTGTCATTCTGGATATTATCGTTCTGGTTTTCCTGATTCACTTCGTTGTCCATCTGAATTTTAAACATTTACCACATATTAATATCACAAAATAATATTTAATACAACTAATCACGCAACATACAGGTTGATCAAAAACGTCGAGCATTGCGACTTTTACTCTTTCTTATAATATGCATCTATTACACACCAGTACTGAAATTAAAATTACAATATCGACTGAAATTTAAAGTTACACTACTAGTAATAGGCATCCGTAGTTTTTTTTTCAAACACACATATTATATATTATTACATTATATTATTATTATTATAACTTTCTCCACCATCACTTCTAAGGATATGGATTCATCCAGAAATCATATTGCGCTCGTTGTACTTCCAGACGAGTCGCTCTCCCACCTGTCGCATCCATTCACTATTTTCTAAGATTTCCTCACCAAATGTCCTAAGCTCTTGTACGTTTTCTGCACTCATTGGGGGTGCAGGTTCTAGGACTAGGTTCGGAATCTGGGTGCGGGTTCCTGGTACGGGGGTATAGGGGCCTGGTATGGGTAAGGATTTTCTAGAATCTCCCTAATGAATACGTCATTATCGTAATAGGGATCTAGAGGATCTAACCCTGGGTAGGCTCCTAGGTTTGGCATGGGCATGTCTTCGTGTATCGGGTAACGTTGCACATAGTCCCTATTGTCGTCCCACCATGGGTCGTAATTTAGGTCTAAGGGATTTGGTGCTGGTACCCTAGGTATTTCTTCTGGGTTAAAATCATGCATTTCTACTTGATTTTCAGGGTTTTCTATCTCCATTGGTTGGTCAGGAATTGGTGGTTGTGGTTGGGGTGCTAACATTTGCTCCAGGTTAGGGTCAACTGCAATGGTTGCTAAGATGTTGATATTGGCTATACCCCTATTAAGCATATCATGGGCATAGGCATCGGTTTCTCTTTTAGCTGTGGCTAGTGCTCTCTAGTCTTGTAACTTTTTCATACGCTTTCTACGCTCATGTGCTCCCCTACTGAACCATCCCCTCTTTTTATGAGGAAATGGCTCTTCAGATTGAGCCTTAAACACGAATATTCCTTCTTCCGTATCAGCAGAGTACCCCGAGAGGGCAGGCTGAGAAGAGGCACCTTCGCTTCTAGGCGAACCATACAATTGACAGTACGCGTCAGATGGTCCTTGGTCGCTCATACTGTAAACTAACAAATAGTCAATTAACACATAACAAGAAAATACAATTATGCATGTATTCCCGTAATTTATTTCCTAACACTTTGAATTTTGGTGTCAGCGGAACACTTCTGTGGCTGAATCAGTGGCTTAGCCCTGATACCACCTTCTGTCGCAACCCCCGTCCCCCTATACAAAGACAGGAACAGGCGGCCGCTGCCAGTTTTCGGTGGTATCTTGTTTTTGTCTAATTTGGCAGCGGAATTTACATTAGGACCGTAGTTAGGAAATATTTTATCAGAGTAAAATACCACACTTTCATAATATTGAACACATGGGTAAAACCCAAGTTTTCAGTACACACTTTTTCATAGGAATAAATCCTATTTTTATTTAATAAAAACATCTATCCGTTTTAGGTAACTTTATTGCCACTTTTCCAAGCCTTCAGTGCTGTCCAGCTGGCTTCTATTTGGCTTTCACATTTTGTTACCTGAAATGCGTTTAGAAATGTTTTGTCAGTGGGAAATACTGGTGAGTGAATCCTAGTTCAATCAAGTTTTAATAAAAACCATTGTACAGTATTGAGGGCGGTCTCGCAATTACCACCCACGGTACTGTCAAACCTGACTTGTGAAAATGTTACTCCTTGACTAGGTGGTAACAAATTTTGTATACAAAACCCTAACATACCGACGATAATTGTATCCTTACAAATACTCAATAACTCCTTAATATATAATTTATTAAGTGAGGTTTTGTAAAAATAATTTACAAAAAGGAGATTACTCACATTGCTGTCTTAGATTATCCTTTAGGGTTTCCTGGTGACAATATATAAATTACACAAATGCATGCGTGTTAGTATAATAACCCATTTTAACATTAGTAATACCCTCCCCGAGACGGAATTCCAATGACAACGTCGGGCAGAACCACGACAGCCGTTACGGAACCCTAGATCAATAGGGCAGAGTATCTAATAGGTATCCACGGGTTATAATACTTACAACGGAGCAGAACCTCGTTATTTAGGGGGTATAAGACCCGAGTATAATGCCTACAATGTGAAATTTAAGAGAGAAAGAAAGATTTGGGACGAAACAGACTGAAGGCCCGAGCTCCCATTATATAGGGGCTGATCTTGAGTTTCTCGCGGCCCGCGTAAGAGTAGCCAAGGGGCTACGCGGCCCGCGTCAACGCTGGTCAACAGCGTAGCTGATCCAGGTCAGCTAGTAGGTTCGACGGGTGTTGGGCCACGTGGCGGCCCAGGGTTTCGCCACATTTTACCTTGTCGCATCCCGCGTAAGGTTTAACAAAGGGCTACGCGGCACGCGTCAAACCCAAAAACTTGATTTTTAATTATTTTTTATAATATTTAGGGTATTTGGGGTTCATTTTCACGTATGGGGTGTTTTTAGGGACATATTGGGATATTTTAAATATTTTTAGGGTGTCGGAAATTATTACGAGGGTGTCGGTTTAGGGTTGTTATAGCTGGTGCTGTGGTTCACCGAGAAGACCACCACCGCACCGCCTCTCTCTCTATCCTTGTCGTCTCTCTCTCTCTCTCCATCTCCTCCGTCTTTCTCTCTCTCTAACTGATGTCGCCGCCGTGTGCCGCCACCACAGTGGTGGCCGGCCATTCAGCGAGCAGAGGTGAGGGGATGGGATGGGAGGGGGTTGGAGTAATGGGTTTGAAGGAAAGGAGAGTTGAGGGGGTATTGAGGGTGTCTCGCCAGAATTCGCTCCGGTCACCGGAGTTCTTGAGGAGGGAGAGAGAACCGAGTGAGTGTGTGAGTGTATTTTGTGTGTGTATAAAGCTCTGAGTTGCAGACATGAGTTTAGAGGGAAACAAGAGGCTACGGCTGCTTAAAGTGAATTAGGGTTTAAAAAAAAAGAATTGATTTCTGGTCTAACACTACAAATAAATAGTTAGGGTTATTCTCTTAATGGGCTTGGGCCCATGGCCCACAAGCCCGTTCTCGCGTTTAAGTGGCCCGTAATTCCTACGTATAAATAAAATAAAATAAAAAATAAAAAAATGCGAAAATACGAGGCGTTACAGTCTCCCCTCCTTTAGGAAATTTCGTCCCGAAATTTATTCAGAAGGAAGACTCAGAAGGGTTTTTGCAAATAGAAGGAGATTGTTTAAAATTGAGGCCTTGGAGTTTGAGACAACGGAGAATAATCGAGGTATAAGGGTGAACGACTGATCTAATAAACGATTATGAGTATAAGAGTAGCATAAGTAACGGATAGACGAAAGTAGTGTGTTAAGAATGAGGTCTCGTTATGGATAATCGGATATAATGCGTTTGTGAGTTGTTTAAAGTTTGTATTAGGTCTAAAAGGTATGTAAAACACCGAATTTCTCATGGCACGTCTTACGAAAGTTTGGTAACATGATGAAAACACATATATATAGGAAGTACCAGCGGTGTATCCACCATGTTTTGACCAAGTTACATCCGTTTCGTTATTTGTGTCATGTTACGTTCCATGTCTTACCATACACAGTAGTACACTCTATGATTCTCATGCGTCTATCACTATAATCCCGTGTGCACCCGCGATTATTTTGATCGTCGCATGATCCGCATAGCTAGTACTAGTTGTGTATGAATCGGATATACATAAATTTGAAAATAAGAATGCGTGTGTATAGAAATGTAGCATGTAAGCATGTTTGCGTTCTAATTAGTATAAGACCAACGTAAGCGAATCCCTCGGGTTTTGCTCGCGTATAGGTGCGAGTGTATAAATTTTGAGTAAAACGAAAAGCATGATCATGGTATAAGTTTAAACATGAATACGCATGTGAGCATAAACCCAAATCGCATGACAAGGGTATGATTACAGGTATAAGCATAACGTGTATGAAAAATGAGTATAAATGCGAGTACAAACATGAGTATAAGCATAAACACAAAGCGTATGAGTATGAATACAAGTATGAGTGTGAACATAAGATGTATGAGCATAGAGGTGAACGTGAATATAGGTGTAAAACATGAAGGTTTAAGTATGAATAAAATATATGTGTAAACAAAGTTGTACAAGTGTAAATGAAAACATAAAATGTACGAACATGAATATGAATATAGTATAAACGTGAATGTAAGTACAACGTAAATGTATAATTGTGAGTGTATGTTTAAACGTAAAACGTATGAATTTTTGAATCATGAGTATAACATAAATGTGTAAGTGTGAACATAAGTGAAGGCACAAAAGGTATAAGTATGGATGTAGGAAATAGTGATCTGGTTTATAGTATAAATCAAAATGCACGAGTTTATGTGCGTAAAAGATTAAAATTTTTGAGTATGAAAGAAAAGTAAACGAGTGATATGCGTGACATTGACGCGTTATATTGACTAAAACGTGTAAGATGGTATGCATGTGTAGTTGTTTGAGTAAACCGTGGAGTTATATAGATTGAGTTGTCATGAAATGCAGAATCTAGTTTGTGAATGTAAGGGAATATAAAACAGCTATTGGTTACGTGAAACGTACTTTGTAAAAAGGATGGAATGCTACTACGATTTTAAAAGAGATTACATAAGTTGAAAATTTGTCGGTCCTTATGAAGTTTCCTTGCCCACGTGTTTTGAATTTAATTGAGGTATCGAGTGAGGTTTTGAAAGTTCTTGGGATTAACAAGTTTGCATCGTTTTAAGTAACTTTGTATTAGAAAGTTGGAAGTTTATAGATTCTTGTGAAAAGGTTGATCCTTAGAAAAAGATCTCGGTATATGAACTTAGTGTTTTGCTGAAAAAACGTCTTCTGATAAAATGTTTTATTGCTTTTGAAAGAAGGTTTAGTTAATGTTGAATGATATTTGTAATATTTTATAGGTGTGTGCGAAAAGTTGGTTTGATTCCTAATTACAATAGAAAATCTCTAGTTTAATGATATGTGATGAGCTTGTTTCATTAGTTACGTTGAATACAAAATTTCGTGGGCAATGGATTTATTAGACCGACTAAGTCTGTGGGTAGCATTTCACAAAGTTTTGAATGTCGAGAAATAAGTGTTTACGGAAAAGTTACAAATTTGGTGCGTGTGAGCTATATGAAAATAGATTGTAAGATAAGAAGTTCGTTGATATAAACAATGCATCTTGAAATAATTAGAGATTTGACTAATGATAAACGATTTAGGTATAAGCATGATCGTGTTTACATAATATAGTCTATTAAAAGGAAGTATTGGTAACGATCACCTAGATAAAGGAATCACCCCTAATCCGTTGGTGAGGTTGTTGTAAGATGAGTAAAGAAGCGGATTTAATCGTCAAGGTAAGGAAATCGCTCCTATCTCGATGATATGTCTCTGCTCATTGTTACAAAAGCGTAAATAAAATTACGTGAAATCATGCATGCTAATAATGTATAATCGTACGAAAAGTAATAGTATGATGTATGCGTAAAAGTGACATACCAAAATGAATCAATATTGACAAGAGTGAGTTTCATCATAAAAGATCGAAAATAATCAAGCGTAAGCTTGATAAAAAGAAATTTGGATGGTTCCTAAACGAAACGTTGACTCACCAAAGTGGTCGAAAGGTCTTTTGAAATTAACAACATACTTTGGCCTAATAGGTGAAATACTCTCGCCGACGTGCCGGTTAACGGTATTTACCCTTTCCAGTTACTACACGTTCCAATTCAATCGAAAATTCGAGACCTGGCGGGATTTGTAAAATCAAGGAGTGGGACTAGTCGACGAGGTGCGGGTTTCACCCCTAACTTGACGACTTCGTACCCTAACTTGACGTTTAAATTTGAAATTTCCATTAAGATGTGGATTTCACTCCTAACTTAATGGTGAATTTCGTGCAAAAATAGAATCAAACGGAATGAAAGTCGTTTACCAAATTGTGGGTTTCACGCCTATTTTGGTAAACCTGTCTCGTCTGTATAATATGAGTGTTGTCGAATTTAGAATAGTCGAGTAAAATATATGAGAAAAGTGTATGTTAAGGATTAGACGAACAAGTATAAACATGTCAAGAATAGCACATAAAGAATGGAATAATGAAACAATTATTAACACATAAAAAGTATGTCAACAACAACACATAAGGGATAGAACAATGAAACAAATATTAACACATAATAAGACAAGTATAGCATGTCAAGTGTTAACACTTAAGTGACAAATCATGCTCAAAATGTCAAAAGAGAATAAATAAAAGCAAATAAAGTAGCATGCAAGTAGTTTCAAGCAAAACATAAGAATAAAGCTCTGAAACTATAGACTAGGTTAAAGCATTCCTACTTTTCCTAATTCCCTATAGTTATGGCTCTGATACCAATCTGTCATACCCCAACCGATGGCGAAAACATCGGAGTGAGACGAAATAGTTTGCAAGAGACTTCATAACACTATTTGTGACAAGTATTTAGATAATAAGTTTTCATTTCATTTCTAAAGATTCAATTACAAGTGTTTGAAACAAATACATCATGAATAATGAAATACAATACAATAAGAATACAATATTTAAAGCGTGTATCTAGGCATCCTACTAGATTCCATGCATCACCAACATCATCGCTAAACCTGCAACATGTTTTAAAAGTGTAGTTCAATACAAAATGTATTGGCGAGCATACAAGTTTGGTGCGTAGTATAAGTATAAAAATAATAAGGAACAATCCACATGGCAAACCTAGTTATCAAGATTAACGTATAAACTGGCATGCGATTTACAAGTCAACCCTCTGTTTACGCAAGTATGAATGAAATTTAACATGACCACTAGTCTACGGGCGGTGCGTTACTCCTATAGCGCTATACATGTTAAATGGAGGCTCGTATGAAGCTAATGACAAGTTCATCATATAAGTATGGTCCAGAAAACACGAATCAGGCATAACAAATAGTAAGCATGTATTGGATTGTTTGTTTGTACATTTACATAAGAATATGTATAGTATGTGTGTTTGTATATAATAACATGTTACACCAAAAAGTGTGAAAACGGTAAAATGGGTCAAGTATACTCACATAATTGCTAAGTCTTCCGATTATCCAAGTGTTGATGAGCGTAAGAGATTAGGAGGATGGAACACCGAGGTCACCCTATATGGGCAAACGATGGTGCATGAGTAAACGGAATTACGACGGAGGATTTGAATTGGAATTCCGAGTATAACCAGTTGACATAAATATGTATATATTCTTATATATTTTATATAGTTTTTGTAAAAATTATAAATCAAGTCTATCAAGAGTATTGTCGAAAAGTTGTCAAAATATAAATAATCATACATTTATAACTATTTTTATAAAAATTAATCGAATTTGATAGGTTTCGATTTATAAAAGTATCGCGTTTCGTTTTACAAAATTTTTACGAAAAACAGGTAGAGTTTCCTCTATTTTTGGACGATCCCGACAACACAAATTGTCGATATATTTGTCAAAATTCAACAATAAACAACAACATGTATGATATCATTCAATTGTAATAAACGCCACTTTTCGTCTCATAAGTTCAATATTTATACGTTTATAAATAATATTATATCGCTTGTCGGCGCAGTTTTGAATGACGCATAAACATGTTTTATGTATGAAATCCGTTGCACAGAATATAATTAATTTCTTTATTACAACGCTTATTAATCGGTTAAGTTTTTAAAGCTCGTTTTCACATTCGAAACAATATATACATATATATATATAAAACAATATAAATGAAAACGCGTCATTATTTTACCGTGCTCGCGTCGACCGTCGCTAACCACGTTGACCGGGCTTGACCCGAGTTGGCTAAACCGAGACCCGAACCCAACTAGTTCTCGCTTTGACCAAGTTTGACCGACCTTGACTGCGTTGACTTATGTTGACCAGATTTGACTGAACCGAAACGAGGTCCGAACCTGCTGAACCGTGTTAACCCGAACGATAAAAACAATCGGACATGAAACGAAACTTAACCAAAACAAACTGAAACGAAACTCGAATCGAAACTGACCTTAGCTGACTCGGTTTGTTGAACCGAAAACATCGAACATAATCTTAGGTTTGAACCATATCGAACTGTCTTTGACCCGAATCTGAACCTTAACAAAACAGAACTGAAGGATCCGAGCTGAATCACCACCACGTCGCCTGAGATGTCGGCGCCGGTAACCTGAACCGACCCGAACCGATGTTGGTGCATATTTGTGACAACAACTTAGATTTGGTCTTTGGATATCTTGTAATTAGTTAAACGATAAACAGTTAGCGGGTTTAGCTTTGTAATAGTTAGTTGTAATGTTTGGGCTAACTAAACCCAAGGAATTGGGTGATGGGGGCGAATTGGGCCTGTCCAATTCGCAGCCCAGGAGTCTTTAACCTAGCCCAGTTGTGAACCTTGTGTTATATAAACAAGGTTAGACATTAGGGTTAAGGTTAATCAGCCAAAACAGAGTTTGAGAGACATAATTTCGTGAGAGTGCTTGCTTGGACGAAATTAGGGTTTATGGTTAGGGTTTGATTGATTGTAATCAGTCTTGATAGATAATCAATAAAACCCGGTTTGAAAGTGATTTGCTGTTTCTGTTTCCTACACGTTTTCTGCTAATTCTGATCAAGAGGATTCCGCACTCTTGATTGTAAAGACGATTCTGTGACGATCCATAGACTTAAAGGGACCTACAATTGGTATCAGAGCGTTAGGCTCTTGATTGCTCGGTTCAGAATTGTTTGCTGCAGAAACAGGGAGTGATTTCGGAATTTTTGATAAACCTGAAAATTAGGGTTTATAAATTTTCGAAATTTTTCTTGGTTTGATACAGATTTTCGAAATTTTTTGGCTGTTTGATCTTTTGGTTTGTTTGTTTGCTGATTTGCAGGTTTTCAGGATAGTTTCTGATTGACTGTTTGAAGGATTTTGGCTGAAAAGGCTTGAAGATTCGAAGACTGTTCTTCGTGTTCTTAAGTTTATTCAATCTGTTCTTGAAAAATTTTCGAAATTTTTTGCTGATTTGCTGCTTTGATTGTGCAGAAAGTTGTTAGAAAATCAGAAAAATCTTCAAAATTTTCGAACATATCAAGTTTCCAGATTTAACTGGCGATTTTGATCAATTTCGCTGACTGACCAGCAAAATTAATTCTCCGCCGATTTTGTGACTAAGTACCTCGGTGATCGGCGAAGTTAAATCCAAAGGCGACTTTGGTAACCGTATAGTTTTCACAGCGAAATTATTACGGTTTTCGGCGACTTTACCAGTCGTCGTTATAGCGAATTTACCAGCGAATTTGACTTGACCAGCGAAATAAACTGATCAGCGAACTTGAACATCTCAGCGAACTAGACCAGCATATTTAACAGTTTGGCCAGCAAAATTAACTGAGAACCAGCGAAATTAAGTTAGATCTAGCGAAATTAGTAGAGGAGTTAAGGGGTGGAATTTCCATTGGCAAGCGTCGGAAAATTTTCAGTGTTTCGAAAATAAAAATTGATCCGTAGCTCGTTGGACAGAACCGTTTGCACCGTTGAACTCGTGTGATTTTTAGGACAAAAAAAAAGTCTGGAAAATCCCGATTTCGGTTTTTGACATTATATATCATTAGATTCGTCTTTTCGAGACGATTCTAACGGTGTAATTTGGTAACCACTGTTTTCGGACAAATTTTGTACGGTTTTCTCAGTCTGTTAACGTTAAAATGTCAAACATGTCTACTTTGAACGAGTTGTTGAAGATGGAGCATTAGGTTGGTACTACCAACAAACCACCTAAGATGATGAAAGTGGAAAACTATCTGACATGGAAGGATCGTTTTCAGTCCTTCATTGAATATCAGGATACGCGCATGTGGATATGCATCGAAGATGGTTACGTGAATCCTACACACGACTTTGAGGGCAGACCACGTCGAACAGAATATGTGAACATGCAAGATAATGATAAAAAGATGTATGAGGCTGAAAAGAGAGCCTTGGCTGCAATCAAAATGTCGTTACCTGATAGCATCAAACATACCTTCAAAAAGTACACTAACTCAAAGGATATGTGGGATGCTTTGGAGAAAAGATACGCTGGTAATGCTGATGTCAAGAAGAACAAGATTGATCTACTGAAGAAGCAGTTTGCTGTTTTCAAGTACATGAAGCATGAATCACTTGAAGACGTCATCACTCGTTACTACCATCTGATGTCAGAAATGGACAATTATGAGATCGATTGCTATTCTGACGTAGAGAAGAATGACAAGCTGCTAGATGCTTTGCCTACTAAGTGGGATATCTACACTTTAATAATCAAGGGTGAAGCAGATTATGAAACAAAAGAGCTTGAAGAGGTTGTAGGAAAGTTGAGAGCTTATGAGCTCAGCATGAAGAAGAAAGATACTGGATATGATCAGGTTCAAGATCCGGCAGTGTACAATGGGCTTACATCTTCTTCATCTCACAACGCTTCTAACGACTCTGCTACTGCGTTTTTATCATGTGAGAATGAGCAGGTTATGGTGAATCAGGATGGTGATGTGTGTTTTGTTGCTGCTTCAGGAGGATCATCAGGAGTTAAGAAATCGTCAGCTTCTAAGCAGAGTACTAGTGCTAAGTCAATGCCAATGAGTGTGAAGTCTGCTGAAGAGCATCTGGCTCTACTTGCTTCGTTTGTTGCTTCCTATGAAAACTATATTCAGGGAAAGATTTCTGATCCTGCTACTTTAGATGAAGACTATGATCAGATTGACCCTGATGATCTTGAAGAGATGGATTTGCAATGGCAAATGGCCATGATTTCTAGGCGTGTGCAGAGGTTTATGAATAGAACTGGGAGGAAGTTTGTTGGGAGGTCTGTTGGTTTCGACAAGGCCAAAGTGAGGTGCTTTAACTGTCAAAGTTATGGGCATTTTGCTAGGGAGTGTCAGAAACAAAAGCAAGAAAACTCGAGTCAGAGTTCAAACAACAGGAATGCATCAAGCAACTCTAGCTCAAAGGCGTTGATCTCTACTGCAAGAGAGGGTTCATATGATTGGAGCATTCACTTAGAAAATGATGGGGATGTCACTCAAGCATTCATGGCAGAGATTACTCCAGTCGATGATGGTGAAGCTAAAGTAGATGATGCTGAAGTGAAAATGGATGCTGAGGTGAAGGTAGAGAATAGAGCTGAAGAAAAGAAGGTTGATCAGACAACAGGTGCTGAGGATGAAAAACAAAAGTCTGAATATGAAAAAGAAGCTGAGGAAAAGGATGCTAAGTATAAACAATTGGAAGCTCAGCTTGCAGCTCTAATGGCCAACCTTGACAAACAAACAGGAGAGGTAAAATCTAATTCTGTGTGTTTAAAATGTCGTGAACTACAGGGTGAGGTTGACAGGTTGTCTGCACAAAACAAAAGTTTGGTAAACGAAATGTCTAACATTAAAGAATAAAACTTTTTTGCTAAAAGAAATGAAACGTCATACTTGAAGAAAATAAAAGGTTATGAAAGTGAAATTGAAGCCGTAACCTGCAAATTAAATGAAAAACTTCAAGTCATAGACTTAGCTCATGACATGATGGCTGAAAAAACAAAAGAGATTTCTGATAAAAACAAAGAGTTGTCAGATGCTCAACTCAGAATTGTTGAACTTGAAAAGAAATTGGGTCAATTCAGGGATTCTACTTTTGTTATGAAACATATGATGGGTGGGTTAAAGAAGAGTAATGACAAGACTAGTGTGGGATTCCAAGGCTATAATGAAGTCCCACCTCCTCTTAGTCATGATTATTCATTCCTACCTGATGAAGATGAGCTAACAAAGTTTATGTCAACAGCACCAAGTAGTTCCACAGCAAGTCGAGGTGATGAGTCTGAGAGAGGTGATGCTAAGAAGGATAATAACAGCAAACCAGCTTTGAAAAAGAACACTTCACAACCTAAGAATAAAAATTCGACTTTTGCTAAAAAGATAAATTTTGTTCAAGGAAGTGACATGAAAAATGAGACAGCTGTTATTGAAAATGAATCGAACGTAGACTTTGCTAAAAATAAAAACAACGAAAATTCTGAAATTAAGCAAACTGAACCAGATTCTTCTAAAGCATCATCATCAAAGCCTGAATCTAGTTCAAAGGCTTCAGATAAGAAGTCTTCGAAAAAGATGTCGTGCTTCAAATGTCACACCAAAGGACATGTAGCTAGCTGCTGTCCTAACAAAAAGAATGAAGCACAAGTGAATGAGAGGAAGAGAGAGAAGTCACCAGAGAAGAATGGTGATAAGCAGGAGAGAGAGTCCAACTCTCCAAAGCAATCTGCTCCTAAGCAACCAAAGAAAGTTGCTGTTGGTGTGGATAAGGCTGAAAAAGGAACTCCACAAGTTCCTCGTTTTCAAAGAAATCAACCTAGATTTCAGCCTAGATCTCCACCAGGCAGATTCGAGAGACCTAGAAGCAGTTCACCAAGAATGAACAATCAAAATACAAATAATTTCAGAAGTCAAGGTCAATATCAAAATCGATACCAAAATAATGGTGGTCGAAATTTTTATAACAATGGCTTTAGAAATTACAACAATAATGCTTCTTGGAATCAAAATCAAAATTTTCAAAGGTCAAATACTCCAAACACACATAGGAACCCCCAGGACCAAAGACCTAGTGGAACTCAAAATCAAATTCCAACAGGTCTAAGATCCAAGACTCCAGTTAGGAGTAATGGATATTGGATGGATGTTCCGGTGGTTGGTGAATTTGGACGACCCAAGACCATTAAGGCTTGGGTCCCCCAATCTAACTAATCTTTTGGTTGGTGTGTGCAGGAGCTGCTAAGGAGGATTATCAACTTGTGGTATGTTGATAGTGGCTGCTCTAGGCACATGACGGGGGATGCGAGGTTGTTGACTGAATTTGAAGATTATGATGGAGGACATATGAATTTTGCGGGTGCAAAAGGTGGTAGAATTACAGGCCGAGGAAAGGTGACCAATGGGAAGATCACACTGGACAAAGTGAACTATGTGGAGCAGCTTAAACACAATCTGATGAGCGTGTCACAAGTCTGCGACAAGGGTCACTCGGTCCATTTTACCAAGAATGAAGCATTAGTGTTGAAACCAGGTTTGGAGATACCGGACGATTGGATAGTGATGCGAGCGCCAAGGAGAAATGACACTTATGTCATGGACATGGGTGCTAAGGATCCAACTGCAGTGGTGGCGTGTTTACTATCAAAAGCATTTGAAGCTGAATCGATGTTGTGGCACAGACGCATGGCCCATATTCACTATCGCAAAATGAACTATCTTGTTAAAAATGAGCTAGTGAAAGGGGTACCATTGCGGAGGTTTCAAGTGGAAGACAAATGTCTTCCATGTCAAAAGGGAAAACAACACAAGAAACCTCATAAATCAAAAACAGTAAATTCCATAGATGCCCCTTACGAATTACTTCACATGGATTTATTCGGTCCAGTGAACGTGAGGAGCATAGGTGGAAAGTACTATTGTTTAGTTGTCACTGATGATTACTCACGTTATTCATGGGTTTTCTTTTTAGGTACAAAAGATGAGACAGCAGAGATGTTGATAGATCTTTTTACAAAATTGGAAAACGTCCATGATGCAAAGATTAAGGGGATAAGGAGTGATAATGGCACGGAGTTCAAGAATCGTATTCTGGATCTCTACTGTCTTCCCAAGGGAATTGAACATCAATATTCTGCTCCTTATACGCCTCAACAGAATGGAGTTGCTGAGAGGAAAAACAGGACGTTGATTGAAGCCGCTAGGACGATGCTTTCAGATTCTAAGCTACCAGTTCTCTTCTGGGGAGAAGCTGTGAATACAGCTTGCTATGTCCTAAACAAAGTTTTGACTGTTAAACGTTTTAACAAAACTTGTCATGAATTAATGTTTAACAAGAAACCAAACTTAGAAGGCTTTGAACCATTTGGATTACCCTGCACCATTGTGCGAAATAAAGATAAACAAAAATTCGGTGAGGTGGCTGACGAGGGCTACTTTCTAGGTTACGTACCTGGCGCACCGAATAAAAGGGTTTTTAATCTAAAAACTGGTAAAATTGAGGTTGTGTTTAATGTTGAAATTACTTCTTACAAACCTCAACAGTCAACGAGTGGACCAGCTATATTATATGATTATGAAAGTGTTTTTAAATCATTTAATATTCCTGAGTTTTCCAATGCAGATGAGTCTCAGCTGATTCAAACAGTGATAAATGGAGATGATGAAGGCGAGTTCATGCCTAGATCAAATGTTGATATGACAGATGCTCCGGAAACTTCCCAAGATGCTGCTGATACTGATTCAAGTGATGGTGAACCCGAACCCAATCAGGGGGACGATTTCGTTAATCCGTTTGCGGATCAGCATATTCAGGGGGAGGTTGGCTCAAACCTTGGTGACAATTTGGAAGTCGATGCGGTTGCTACTACACGAGCAAATAGAGATCATCCAGTTGACATGATACTTGGAGATCCTACTGCAGGTGTTCAGACAAGAAGAAGCATAGCAGCAAATACTGGGTTATTTGTTTCGATTGAGAAGACTGGGATTGTGAACGAGTGCTTGTATAGTTGCTTTATTTCCCAAGAGGAGCCGAAGAACATTCATATGGCTCTTAAAGACAATTCATGGGTTGAAGCTATGCAAGAGGAATTGGCCCAGTTTGCTAAGTTGAAGGTTTGGGAGTTGGTTGATCTTCCTAAAGGTGAAAGAGAGATTGGCACTAAATGGGTATTTAGGTGCAAGAAGGATGAAAGAGGAATAGTCACGCGAAACAAGGCTCGATTGGTTGTCAAAGGTTTCAATCAGCAAGAAGGGATAGATTACAATGAGGTGTTTGCACCAGTGGCGAGGTTGGAGGCAATTCGTCTGTTTCTAGCTTTTGCTTCTTTCAAGGGCTTCAAAGTTTACCAACTAGACGTGAAGAGTGCGTTTCTTTACGGGAAAGTCCAAGAAGTGGTGTATGTCTCACAACCAGATGGGTTCGTTGATCCAGATTATCCAGATCGAGTGTACAAACTTGATAAGGCTTTATATGGGTTACATCAAGCTCCCAGGGCGTGGTACGAGACACTGTCTACACATCTGATCAAGAATGGTTTTGAAAGAGGTCAGATCGGCAGTACACTGTTCATCAAGAGGAAGAAGGAAGATTTTCTGCTGGTACAGGTGTACGTGGATGACATCATCTTTGGGTCATCTGATGAAAGCATGTGTAAAGAGTTCGAGCAGGTGATGAAGAGCAAGTTCGAAATGAGTGCTATGGGTGAGCTGTCCTACTTTCTGGGATTACAAGTTGAACAGAAGGCGGATGGGATGTTTATTCATCAAACAAAGTATGTGTATGACATTTTGAGTCGGTTCAAAATGAATGATTGCACTACTTCCAACACACCCATATGTGAAAATCACAATCTTGGCCCAGATCATGAAAGTACTGAAGACGTTGATCCTACTCAATACAGGGCAATGATTGGTTCTCTAATGTACTTGACTGCTTCAAGACCCGACATCATGTTTGCTGTATGCTTGTGTGCCAGATATCAGGCGAATCCTAAAGAGTCACACATGAAAGCAGTGAAGCGAATTATTCGTTACTTGAAGGGGAAACCTAAACTTGGGTTGTGGTATCCAGCTGATAGTGATTTGACGTTTGTTGCTTACACTGACTCAGACTTTGGAGGATGCAAATCGAACAGGAAGTCTACAACAGGTGGTTGTCAGTTCTTAGGAGGCAGGATTGTGTCTTGGCAATGCAAGAAGCAATCCTGTGTGTCTACCTCTACGTGTGAAGCTGAATATATTGCTGCTGGAAGCTGCTGCTCTCAGGTTCTCTGGATACAACAGCAAATGTGCGATTACGGTTTGGATTTCACTCGTACTCCTATTATGATAGACAATAATGCCACTATTTCAATAACTAATAATCCCGTAAATCACAGTCGCACAAAACATATTGACATACGTCATCATTTTATACGAGATTGTGCTGAAAAGAGACTGATTGAACTTCATCGAGTCGACACAGAGGATAACCTGGCAGATCTTTATACTAAAGCATTTGACAGGGCTCGCTTTGAACACTTAGTCGAACTCAACGGGATGAGGAATCCTGAATAACTGGTTTTTCATAAGAATTTTTGTAAATAGTTTACTGCTTTTCTTAAAAATCAAAAACACAAAAAAAATTGAAAAATCAAAAACATAAAAAAAATTAGAAAATAAAAAATGAGTTATCACTGTGTGAAAAGGAGAAATGATAGTACATCAGCAAGTTAGACTGTCACACTGAACTTGAAATTAAATTCCTTAAGTGTGATAGCAGCTTCATCATATGATGTACCAGTAGGCAAAAGCATGAAATAATCAACTTATCAATGTGATATAAACATAAATGAACTGAATATGAGTGGGGAACATATCAGTGATGTATGGTTTAATGACCTTAATTCTTGCGTTGATAGATTGCCAAAATCTGAAGTTTTGGGTCTTTATACTGTTGTTTCAACTAGGGATATCTTGGCTGTCTGTCTGTTAGAACTAAAATTGTATATGACCCCAGGAAAGATAGTCACTTGGAATTAGCTCATTTCTATTTGAATGTCTGTATATTTCCCGATACACACAATTTTGATCTACTTCTGAAATCTTCTCTGAAAAAAGTCGTGTACCTCCTCTGCTGCATCCAGATATATGCTGACCTGGAGGTGCTAGGCAACGACAGCTTCTGCTGCATCCAGATACATGCTGACCTAGCTGTACGTTGTCGCGCTATAGATCTAATACACCCGAAAGAGGCCCTCAAGTGCCCAAAAGAAACCCAACAAACCTATATCAAACTGAGAAAATCTCATTTGATCTGTATATTATACCATCTCTGCTAAAGATCTATTCTATTCTCTTCTCAACCTATTCCCAGTTAAGATTTCAGAAATCTGGATTGGACTTGTGAAATATGTGGTAGGGAAGATACTTGCATGATAGAGTGTGCTGTTTATATTTCCAGGATTTGATTAGTATTTGTTTGGGTGTTCATAGTTAAGCAATTAAAACATGATAAAAAAGTTTATATGCAGAACTAGACACAGTCAGGATATCTTAAAGGATGCCATCAGTATACTCACCTACTACGATGAATCTTTGTGCATACCTTGATCGTGGGGGTATATCCTGAAGTGGGACACGCTCGTATTTCAGAAAATAAAATTACCTTAACGTATCATACGGTAATGGTACTTGAAATGTTCATGCATTTTGTTTAAATGGACAAATATACTGGTAATCGTCTTGAACTGCTGTTCATGAAAAATTAAATAAAGAATTATCTAATTGTGTGAAACAGTTTGCTTGTGCTGATATGATCTTCTTACCAGTGATTCTCACAAAAATAGAGTGTTTATTGCTTTTGTATTTACTTGCTTTCAGAAAAATATAAAAATCCAAAAATAGTGTCTTTTTCTGTTTAAATTTCTTAACGTACGGAAAACTATTATTCTTGGAGGAATTGTTACTGATAGGGGGAGACGGTGTTAGTAAGTGAGCTCAAAATTTTCAATCAGGCAGGTTCTTGTGTGTTGAATGAAAAGTTTTGCGTGTTGATGATTTTGAAAAAGCTTAATCTGTTATACAGTTTAACTATCTCTTGAAAAATAATAATTTATTTAACTTATGTTGAAAAATTCTTATGGTTTCTCGAGATGTTTGTTTTATAGTATACAGATTGAAGCGGTTTGTTGCTGTGAAGTTGCTGTGAAGTGTGAAGATGAGAGTTTGATTGGCTGCATGGTAGAACCTCCTTTCTATATTGCAGACAAGATTGAAGAGTTTGAAGATTGCTGTGCAAATGCTGAACTGGAGTTTACTCAAACGCTAACGTGTTGAAGATTTGGTGATTGGATGCATCAGCTTAGGGGGAGTCTGTTGCTGACAGAAGCTGTTGAAGCTGAAGCTATCCAAAGACCAAAGACAGTGCTAGACTACATGAAGATTGCAAGAAGACTGAAGACAAAGTTTTGACTCAAGACAAAGGTTTTATGAAGCTATTGTCAAGGGGGAGTTTGTTGGTACATGTTTGTGACAACAGCTTAGATTTGGTCTTTGGATATCTTGTAATTAGTTAAACGATAAACAATTAGCGGGTTTAGCTTTGTAATAGTTAGTTGTAATGTTTGGGCTAACTAAACCCAAGGAATTGGGTGATGGGGGCGAATTGGGCCTGTCCAATTCGCAGCCCAGGAGTCTTTAACCTAGCCCAGTTGTGAACCTTGTGTTATATAAACAAGGTTAGACATTAGGGTTATGGTTAATCAGCCAAAACAGAGTTTGAGAGACATAATTTCGTGAGAGTGCTTGCTTGGACGAAATTAGGGTTTGTGGTTAGGGTTTGATTGATTGTAATCAGTCTTGATAGATAATCAATAAAACCCGGTTTGAAAGTGATTTGCTGTTTCTGTTTCCTACACGTTTTCTGCTAATTCTGATCAAGAGGATTCCGCACTCTTGATTGGAAAGACGATTATGTGACGATCCATAGACTTAAAGGGACCTACAACCGAAGCTGTCGTCGAGCCCCTTGTCTGCCGTCGCTGGTGCTGTGGTTCACCGTGAAGACCACCGGTGCACCGCCTCTCTCTCTATCCCTGTCGTCTCTCTCTCTCTCTCTCTCTCTCTCTCCATCTCCTCCGTCTTTCTCTCTCTCTAACTGATGTCGCCGCCGTGCGCCACCACCACAGTGGTGGTCGGCCGTTCAGCGAGCGGAGGTGATGGGAGGGGGGTTGAAGTAATGGGTTTGAAGGGAAGGAGAGTTGAGGGGGGTATTGAGGGTGTCTCGCCGGAATTCGCTCCGGTCACCGGAGTTCTTGAGGAGGGAGAGAATACCGAGTGAGTGTGTGAGTGTATTTTGTGTGTGTATAAAGCTCTGAGTTGCAGACATGTGTTTAGAGGGAAACAAGAGGCTAGGGTTGCTTAAAGTGAATTAGGGTTTAAAAAAAAAGAATTAATTTCTGGTCTAACACTACAAATAAATAGTTTGGGTTATTCTCTTAATGGGCTTGGGCCCATTGCCCACAAGCCCGTTCTCGCGTTTAAGTGGCCCGTAATTCCTACGTATAAATAAAATTAAAAAAAATGCGGAAATACGAGGCGTTACAACGATGAAGCGGAAGATGAGTTTGAAGATTACAGTGGTAGTAGTGATGATGGCTCTGAAGAAGAAGATCAGTGGGAGGAGGTTTCAGATGAGAAAGATTAATTTTTTTAATGTACATGTGATTTTACAGGCAAACATGCGATTTCATACATATGAGTTTAGTTCATACAACTATGCGATTTAGTTTGTAAAAATGCGATTTCATATGCAAAATCATATACGTAGGTTACATGCGATTTTCATTTTGTTTTCAATTTAGTACATGCGATTTTGAGTTATCTTGTTTTTTTGTGACAAAGATGTGTAAATCATTCATGCGATTTATATTATAACGAAGCGTAAGATGTATTCAAAACATGTACCCAAAACATAAATTTAAAGTAGTTGTTATTGTCTATCACAGCTAAAACCATAAAACGATTAAACAGAAATTTAGTTACTTGAAGCAAAGATTTTGTCACGTTCAGCCGAGCTGAACTCCATCTTCTCCTTCACAGTGTTTAGAGCATCTTTCAGGAAAGAGAAGGCTAAGTCATTAGCTCGAGATTGTTCCTTTATGTGATTCAAAGTTGCGTCTCTGAAGCTTGATGGTGGTTCTTCAAGTAGTGTCTCCCAGATCTCTTGATTTTTCTTGATTTCTTCAAGAATCTTCCCCTGCACATCAAGAATCAAATGAGAAGAGGTGACATCGGTGCTTATTTCTGTCAATGTGCGAGTTGACAATAGTTCTTTTATTGCAATGTTTTTTATTTTTTCTGAATCTTCAGATGCCATTTTTTGTGGGTGTGTTGTGTGTCTTTTTGTGTTCTATGTCTTAATATGGAAGGTAGTTACTTGGGTATTTTATATTAAAATAGTAAATTTATTATATAGGTAGGGTGGTAAGTTCAGTAGTATTTATGGTAAAATTGATCATTACATGTCAAATTATAGTTACATCGGTAATAAATTAATTTTTTTTATATAAAATAGTTAATTTTTATTTATTTTAGTTACTAATTCGTATTTTTTTTTTTTGCAATTTTTAGGACAAACTTATTTGAAAGTATTAGCAGCATTTTATTCAAAATCGCATCTGATTCGAAAACGAATTCGCAAACTATAAGAAATCTCAAAGATAATTAACTTTTTTTGAAATCGCATGTGTAAAATCATGAATTCGCAAACTATAAGAAATTTCAAAGATTATTAACTTTTTTTGAAATCGCATGTTTCTAAATCATGAATTCGCACATCATAAGACATCTTAAACATTATTACCTTTTTTTATAATCGCATGTTGTGTTATATGATTTCGCAAACTTTACAAAAAACACAACCTTCCTTTTTGTCTGCAATGTTTTTCGCACGTTTGATATGTATTTCGCATATTTTATTTGATTTTCATCCTGCATCATCTTCTTCGATAGACGGTCTATCGATTTGTTTCAGTTCTGAACTTCCAAATTTAGCAGAAATTCAATTCGCAAAAGGAGTTGGTGAATAAGAATCGATCAATTTTTGATTACTTGTTGGATTTTCGAATACGATTTTGAATAAGAATCTTACGGTATGATTTTGAGTTTTTGTTTGCTGATTATCAGGGGTTTTTGATTTCGTAATGGACGATTTTAACCTTGGCGGTTTCATATATATATTTTAATTTGATTAATTTAATAGTTAAGCACGGGGTTTAATTGAGATGATCTGACGGTTGTGGTTATAGCGTACGTAATGTACGATTAGGCATATTGTATGCTAACCGACCTCTCTCTCTCTCTGTGTGTGTGTATATATATATATAGGGAGGGGCTCATGCGAGAACTCCATTTATTGTGAGAACCGCGAGAACCAATGTGAACACAACCTAAAATAGCTAAAAAAAACCTAACCCCCCCCCCCAAAAAAAAAAAAAAAAACTAAACCCCCCTCCCCAACCCCCCCAAAAACCTAACCCCCCCCCACCCCCCAAGCTAAAATGCTAAAAACTAAACCCCCAAAAAACCTAAAAAAATCTAAAAAATAAAAAATAAAATCTAAATTTTTTTTAATATTTTTTATGCTCAAATCACTACTTTTAGTGGCCCAAATTTTTTTTAAATTTTTTTTGGCTTCGAAAAGTAGCGATTTTTATATAAAAATATTAAAAAAAAAAATTTTGTGTGATTTTTAGCTATTTTTATGCATTTTTGGTTGTGTTCACATTGGTTCTCACGGTTCTCGCAATAAGAGGTGGTTCTCGCATGATCTTCTCCCTATATATATATATAGAGAGAGAGAGAGAGATAGAGAAACGGGATCAGGAGAAAACGCTCAAAAGTGTGAGAATGGTGAGAACGCATCCTGGCCCAACACGTGTCACGCGGCATAGAGAAGGGCAGTGGGGCTTTTTTGTCCTTTTATCTTCTCCTTTTCCAGTTCCGATTTTCACAATATTGATTTATTTTTGGGGTTTAAGATTTTTGGCGTTAACTAAATTTAATAATTATATGGCGTTTTAATGGTTTCGTTTTATTAACATTTTGGCGTTTATGCGGTTTATGGCGTTTTTTCAAATCTCTCTTAATGGCGTTTTTCAAGGCGTTTTAAACAATATGGCCCATCGTTCTATTGTTTTTATATACATTTTGGCGTTTGTGGTATCTTGGCGTTTTACAATTGTATGATTATTGTCACGACCCCCGACCCCATCTAGCCGGAATCGGTGTCGTGAGCAGTCCAGTGGTACCGGTGATTATTTTGAAAAACATTGCAGCGGAAATTTCATCAGGACCGTGAGTTAGGAAAATATCAGAGTTTAGAAACACCGGATTTTATTTAAAAGATGGAATAAATTCCATGTTTTACAAAGGTAGCTTTTAATGAAAACAATATTTCTTAAGTTGATTTAATTAATAAAATAAGCCACTTCTTGAAGTCTTTTAGTGCCGGATCCAATCCTTGCTCCGATCTACTGTAATTACCTGAAACGCGTTTTAAAAAGATTTTGTCAGCGGGAAATACTGAGTGAATTATTCTAGTTACTGAAAACGACACATTTTAAGATTATTCACAGTGTTAAGATCTTTTACGCATGTTTCTGATATCAACCAATTACCCACAGTATTTGTCACTCGACCGAATCTGTGACAGTGGTCATATCACCATTGGCTGCCCCAATGAATGACGTAAATCAATTAAATTAGGTACGCCCACCTAAAATGATTTAAACTGTAATATTGTGCACAATACCCCACATACTGGCTGCAATTTGGTGATTACATCAACTTAATCACTGGTATTATAATCTCGGAAAATGAATTTGGAGTATTGTAAATAATCACAAACTGTGATAAAAGAATTTATAAAAAGAGAATAACTCACAAATCAACATGCAGGATTTAATTAACAAACTTTCTTCCGATAATTAGGCATGCACTTTATTATTCTGGATCTTCTGATGATTTTATAGTTTGTTTGATTGTAAGGGTGTAGTTGGGAGTATTTTTGGTAGTTTAACAGAATAGAATACGTATTGGTGTAAAAACCCAAATCAAACCTTAACGGTAGTCATGAGATTCGAACCTTAACGAATTTCATAAAAACCGGGTTAATGATCAATACAGCAGTTACGATAATTTTCCGAGATCAATTTCTAATGAATGTCTAAGTGCGATACTTCGGCTCATTTATCAATAATGACAAACGATAAAGTATAATACTTCGGCTCATTATCGAATTATCGACAACGATAAAGTACAATGCTTCGGCTCAGTCATCGGATTACCGACGATAGATAAAGCATAACCCAATGTGGGCGGCACTTAAACATTCTTTGGATATATTGATCGCTTGGAAACTTAATCGTAATAGCGATCGAGTGATTATTGGTTAGAACACCAACGTATAGAGAGAAGAAGAAGAGAATTGAACAAAGAAAAATGAATCCTAAGCTTCCTATTTATAGTAAGCAAGCAGGCAGGCACCTCAACATAATTTCGTCGATGTGGGACTAAGTGACGTGCTTGCTAGCTAGCTTGACGTGCTAGCTAGCTAGCTTAGTTATTTTATTTCAGCTGCTTAACTCGTTTTTCTTGTATAACTTTTAAAATATAACGTTTTATAAAACGACGAATATGTCTTTAGAACGAGCATATTTTTATCTACGTTTTAACCCAAGTTTCATTAAAAACGGAGTAAGGAAAATAAAATAATATATTTTATTATTAATATTAAACGTTCTTATACAACCTTATATATATCTATTTTTAATAGACCTTACTTAGCTTAATTAATCTTGTTAGCTTAATTAATATTGATTAACTGATTAATTAATCATACTAAACTTAATTAGGGTTTCCTTATTGCATAATTATCATACTAAATATTAATTTTTAGTGAGGGTTGTTACATCCTCCCCACCTTAATAAAAATCTCGTCCTCGAGATTTGGACGATGACATTTTCTTGGAATTTTGTTTCTTCTTTTAATTAGGAGAAGCAATGTATCGTGGAATGGAGTCAAAAGATATTTTGAGGGGTATGAACATTTTAAAAATAAAAATAATTTATAGAAACAGTTGGATTTAATATTCAAAATGAACTTACTTTAATCAATTGAGGGAGATTCCGATTCGATAAATATCTATTTGTGAATGGGAGTATGGAAAATAATTTGTTAATGATTATCCGAAAATCAGTATTGTTTACTTAAATGGTAATGGACAACAGGATTTAGTGTATTGTAATCTGAGTACATATTTGTACCAAGAATATGATAAATCAAACGAATGACTTATGAATAGGGTTTAACACAGGCTACAGCTCTATTCGGATGCTACAAAGCGTTTGTAGTGATTGAAAGAATTCAATAATGATGACCGAATAAATTCACCGTTTTCGAAATTGTGAGTTTCAAGGAAGCGAATCTAGATATTTCAAAAGATGAAATGTTTAAACGAATGAGATGAAATGGTATAGTTTTTCAAGGTAATTGGGTTTAAGCCAAAAGATATATGATAAATAGATTTTAAAATAAATGTGTAGGATTTTTGGAATCACTAAAATTTCTTATCAAAAGAAATCTTACTTGATTGACAACTGAGAAAGACTGAGAATTGACGGGTTCAAAAATAAGAGCATGAAAAATGATTTTTTTCAAATAGTAAATTATGATATGAAAAATTCTTTGTGTTGAGATGAGTGAATTGCAAAGATACACCAAAGGGCAATAGAGTTAGTGTATTATTATTTAGAGTTCCAAGTTGTTTTAAATTGTGAAATAATGTGATAGTACACTATTAGTGACTATATTTTTCATGCTATGTCCTAGAGATGGAAATACAATAAAAATAAGTTGTTTTGACATGACTAACCATTATATTATATTTTGTAAAGCCAATGTAATATATATTATTTGTTTCGCATTTTTACTATATATAAATGGTTACTACTTTCAAATAAATATTATTTTAGTATTTATTATACTATGTAAAATAACTTATATTTATTATGTAATATAGATTACAAAATACTATAGTGAAGTTATTATATTTACAAAATATTTTAGTATTATGATTTTGTAAAAGAATCACTATTATTTATAACGTTTAAATGAAAGTTGTGAATAAAAGGGGTAAAAGTATTTGTAAAATATTTTATATAACACTGGGTTAATTCTATGTGATTACTTATTTTTATTTTGAAACCATATAGCGTTGTAAAATGTAGTTACAAATGTTGTGGTGACTATTCTTTATGTATTACAATGTTCTTCTAACCCAATGTAGTCGCTGACTACTATATTATTCTTATATGGTTATTTTCTTGCTAGAGTGTTATAGTACATAGTTATCACAAAATATGTGATACATAATTATTTGTATAATTTTATTCGTCCCTCTAATTCTGGTATTGTTTTATAAAAATATGTCTTCTCTTTTTAGTACAAAGTAAAATATATTTTTTTTATATATATAATTAAAATTTACTAAATAAGTATGATGACTTAATTAACTAGTCATTATCACGGCGGATATTGGTTAGTGCTGCCTTGTTTAAGCATAGGTGGCCAGTCCATGCCTAACTAAGGCTAGGCTATTCAATACATGCTCCTGATAATAATCTCTAGTATCTAAAAATAATATTAACACTATTATTATTAACATATTATTGCTAATAATAAAACTTAATATTAATTACCAATAATAAATGCATAAACTTAAATGAGAATATACTTTAAACAAAATTTTATACGTAAAAATATAATTTCTTTACCTTAATGGTTTTAACAAAATTTTAATTACAGAAATACTATATTGTAAGTTTCTATATATAATCAATTAAGTTTATACAATGTTTTTCGATTAATGATGATGAGGTAAGAAATATCATGAAAGGCTCGATTGGTTGTAAGGACTACGGAATTTAGGACATGAAATGGTGGATCATTATCTTAGCACATAATTGTGTTAAGATTTCTTTTATAAAATGAATCAATAAAGCGGATTCTATATAAATAAATAATTAAATCTTAGATTAGCGCAATCTTCAATTTTATGAAAATGTCATCACAAAGTGATTGTGATCAAGGAGATGATTTGATGAATTCGAAGACTAAACAAGCATATTATGATTTAAGAGAATTGAAGTGCTTGTTAGAACTATTTTGAATATGATGGTTTCAATTCATCATATGGGACTTTGAATTGAGTACGTATTGCGAGCAAGTTAACTGGGTTTGGATAAAACGAGTTTTAATAAGAAAGTTCAAACATGATCACAAAGAAACCATGTTTCCCTTCCAAAAGAAAATCGAGTTTTTCAATAAATTCATTGATTTGATATTAAAGAGTCATTGCTTTGTAAAAACGCAATTTACAATGCAAAGATTAAGTATAGCGGAACGATATTTGAACTTTTGATAAAACAACAAATTGAAAGGATGCCTTCCTAGGGTCTTATAACTCAAATGAACCACATGCGCAACAAATAGTGCATGTGTATTGTGTGGATTTACACAAGAAACGAAATGGATCAATATTTGCTATTATGAAAGAATTCTTTATGGTATGATGACCATTAAAAGAACACGAAAGTCAACTTATTATAGACAGAAGTTAGAATTGCAACGAAAGAAATATAAGAACTTCTTATCTGAAATTTCATGTGATAACTATTTGTTAAATAACATTATCAGAGAATGTCGAATGAAGTGAAATGAAATCAGGGATTTGCAAAAATATATGACTTCTTTTGTAGTGCTAATAATTATGACTCAGGTTAGACTATGCACCGATGTCTGTGAAATATTGTTCCAACGTATCTCAGCGACATTTTGATTGTTTGTAAGATCATGTGGCAAAGTGCCGATTTTTGATTTAGGAGTTCTTTTACTGATGGAATTAGTGTAGGTATCATCGTGCCTAATTTATATTTTTCAAAGATCTTGCCTTTGGAAGTCGTGTGTGATAAACTTCGACATCTGTGGATGTATAATTTAAGTTTCATGTGTTTTCTTGTGCATTAGCACAACTTGACATGTTTCTTACCTGCGTTCATAATTTATGGCGTTAATAATTTATGGTAACATTTTGGTAATTCTTATATTTTTGATGGTGTCCCAACTTAATGGGTTTTCCAGTATTATTTTGTTGCACGAGTTACGAGGTAGATGATCAAACGAAATAATGATTGATATCGATGTAGGTAAGAGATTCTTGATAAAGGAATCTAAATTTATTATTGACACATATACTTGTGCTTTATTCTAATTTATCAATTGTTATGGCTTTTGGATTTTCTTATAGATATATATATCATATATTTTACATGCTGTAATATACATACCTTAAATGTATATATTTCCAAAAACCAGTCAGATATTTGGTCATGATACTATTTAGGGAAATCTTGTTACTGGTTTGACATACCATTTATCCCGTCTTATCCGGTTCGCGCCGGAGCGGTAATTTTCAGTATATCCGGACAAGCTGGAGAGTCTGCTACTCTATACCCAGTTTTGCCGGAGAAAATTTCCTATTTCCCATAAATAGTATCTTTTTCAAAAAGTGCCTCTTTTTATTAGGGCTTTAATCAAGGAAATTTATATTTCCATAATATATCTTTATTCTTAACCAAGTAATATCAATAAACAAGAATAAATAGCAATTAAATGCTATTGCCTGCTAGTTGTTATTCTTATTGAATAACACTTATACTTCTTTATACTCATATAAGTAATTTTATCTTGAAGCTTATATTAAGACAAAATTCTTAAGTTCGAGTCTAAATATTATTCAGAGTGCTATCAAATAATATTAAGTTTCTAATTCTCCGTTTAAACTTAGGTATTATTATAACACCTATTTGCGTAAACAAGTGGCTTAGCTTATACTAAGGCATCTTTTCTTATGTTCAAGTCTAAATACTATCAGATGTGCTACCAGTTAAGTTAATAGCAATTTCCTAACTCTTATATTTAAGCTTAAGTATTGTTATCACAACACTTATAGGCTTAAAGTAGTGGCTTAGCTCTGATACCACCTTCTGTCACGACCCCCGACCCCATCTAGCCGGAATCGGTGTCGTGAGCAGTCCAGTGGTACCGGTGATTATTTTGAAAAACATTGCAGCGGAAATTTCATCAGGACCGTGAGTTAGGAAAATATCAGAGTTTAGAAACACCGGATTTTATTTAAAAGATGGAATAAATTCCATGTTTTACAAAGGTAGCTTTTAATGAAAACAATATTTCTTAAGTTGATTTAATTAATAAAATAAGCCACTTCTTGAAGTCTTTTAGTGCCGGATCCAATCCTTGCTCCGATCTACTGTAATTACCTGAAACGCGTTTTAAAAAGATTTTGTCAGCGGGAAATACTGAGTGAATTATTCTAGTTACTGAAAACGACACATTTTAAGATTATTCACAGTGTTAAGATCTTTTACGCATGTTTCTGATATCAACCAATTACCCACAGTATTTGTCACTCGACCGAATCTGTGACAGTGGTCATATCACCATTGGCTGCCCCAATGAATGACGTAAATCAATTAAATTAGGTACGCCCACCTAAAATGATTTAAACTGTAATATTGTGCACAATACCCCACATACTGGCTGCAATTTGGTGATTACATCAACTTAATCACTGGTATTATAATCTCGGAAAATGAATTTGGAGTATTGTAAATAATCACAAACTGTGATAAAAGAATTTATAAAAAGAGAATAACTCACAAATCAACATGCAGGATTTAATTAACAAACTTTCTTCCGATAATTAGGCATGCACTTTATTATTCTGGATCTTCTGATGATTTTATAGTTTGTTTGATTGTAAGGGTGTAGTTGGGAGTATTTTTGGTAGTTTAACAGAATAGAATACGTATTGGTGTAAAAACCCAAATCAAACCTTAACGGTAGTCATGAGATTCGAACCTTAACGAATTTCATAAAAACCGGGTTAATGATCAATACAGCAGTTACGATAATTTTCCGAGATCAATTTCTAATGAATGTCTAAGTGCGATACTTCGGCTCATTTATCAATAATGACAAACGATAAAGTATAATACTTCGGCTCATTATCGAATTATCGACAACGATAAAGTACAATGCTTCGGCTCAGTCATCGGATTACCGACGATAGATAAAGCATAACCCAATGTGGGCGGCACTTAAACATTCTTTGGATATATTGATCGCTTGGAAACTTAATCGTAATAGCGATCGAGTGATTATTGGTTAGAACACCAACGTATAGAGAGAAGAAGAAGAGAATTGAACAAAGAAAAATGAATCCTAAGCTTCCTATTTATAGTAAGCAAGCAGGCAGGCACCTCAACATAATTTCGTCGATGTGGGACTAAGTGACGTGCTTGCTAGCTAGCTTGACGTGCTAGCTAGCTAGCTTAGTTATTTTATTTCAGCTGCTTAACTCGTTTTTCTTGTATAACTTTTAAAATATAACGTTTTATAAAACGACGAATATGTCTTTAGAACGAGCATATTTTTATCTACGTTTTAACCCAAGTTTCATTAAAAACGGAGTAAGGAAAATAAAATAATATATTTTATTATTAATATTAAACGTTCTTATACAACCTTATATATATCTATTTTTAATAGACCTTACTTAGCTTAATTAATCTTGTTAGCTTAATTAATATTGATTAACTGATTAATTAATCATACTAAACTTAATTAGGGTTTCCTTATTGCATAATTATCATACTAAATATTAATTTTTAGTGAGGGTTGTTACAATTATATTACAACTATAGGGAAAAAATAGAAGCGAAGAATATAAATTAAAAATCATAATTGGATCTCTCTTCACAATCTTCACTGTCATCAGTCTCTCTTCTTTAATAGTACAAGAACTGTCACCAAATATATGGCGTTTTATGTAAAACTTAACAAACCCATCGGTTTGATTATTTTGCCTGCTCGTCTGTTGAAGTAGTTTTTTGTGGATGTTTGGGGACATAGATCTATGACGTGTGGGTGGGTTTTTCGCTTTTTCTTTATCTTGATCTTCATCTTTATAATCATCCCACTCTTCAGTGTCATTGATCTTTTTTCCTCATCCAAGCTTTATTCAAGAACAAAGAATACAAAATGACATTCGATTGTCATCAGTATCTTTTTTCTTGAAGATTTGTCCATCTCATGCAGGAAAATCTTTCTGAGTTACTCCTCTTAGCTAATAATCCATTCAGTGAAACTTCACGAAGAACAATACTGAATATCCAAGATAGCATATTAGACATCTTTGATTTTTTTAATTTTTTGGCGTTTTACAGTGAGTGGTATTTGGCGTTTGTTTTTTTGCTTTGATTAAATGGAAGTTGCTGAGAGTTATTATTTTATAGGATTTCTTTTGGCGGCGTAGGTTAGGCGGTCCATTATTATAATAAAGTATTCGTCGTTTCAATTACTGTTTGTAATTATTGTTTTTGATAAGCTTTTTTCTCTAAAGTCTGTAACACGCCCCGTCTTTCAAGTTTGGTGTTTTAGATTATAATATAATAAATTTTCCCTCTCTTCATTTTTACTGTTTTGTAGTTACTGTTTTAGTTACATTTTCAAGTTTGATTTTTATTTTTCTTATTTTTTGGGTTTTTATAATAATTTTCCAAAGTAATTTTATTATAGTTTGGGAGTTTTTGGGGGCGTTTTACGGCATGATAGCGTTTTAACAAGCATTTGGCTGTTTGACGTTTTTATTATATATGGCGTTTTTATTATATAACAATCAACTGAAAAAAAAAATTAAAAAAAGAATATATAAACAATTGATCTTCCAAATCTTCACTGTCACCAGTCTCTTTTGTCACACCCTGACTTTTGCGGAAGCGTGATTATGTGTGACTTGCTTAATATCATTGCATTCAACCATAACAAACAACTATATGATAAAGCTAAAGATGTTCATCCATTGATTAAGGAGTAAATTACAAAAATCGTCCTTTATGTATGTCACTTATTGCAAACTGTGTCTTTTTATCTTCAATAATTACAGAAAACGTACTCGATGTTTGCAAACCCTTGCAAGTTATGTCCTTTAGCCCTAACTCAGTTAATTTTTTGTGGTTAAATCTGACCAAATGGACCCGACATGAGGGTATTTTGGTCATCTTACTCTCATGTGAGGTCCATTTGGTCAGATTTAACCACAAAATACCCTCATGTGGGTCCATTTGGTCAGATTTAACAACAAAAATTAACTGAGTTAGGGCTAAAGGACAAAACTTGCAAGGGTTTGCAAACATCGAGTATGTTTTATGTAATTATTGAAGACAAAGGACACAGTTTGCAATAAGTGACGTACATAAAAGATGATTTTTGTAATTTACTCTTGATTATGTTTTAAAACATCACAACAACATTGTTTTAGAACCCAAACATAGACTTCAAATCCAAATTTTGAACCATGCAAAATGTTTAGAGTTCCATAAGGACTCAACAAAAGGCATTAATAAAAACCAGGCTCTGAAAGATGTGTCTTATCCAGGATAAGACACACTATCCAAACCCTTAGACTCCGGATGACATCTTTTATTCCCAACATCACTTGAAACATCCAAACGCCCGCTAGATCCACATTTAATTTCCTGAAATACATGTAGTTTGAAAACATCAACAAAAGTTGAGCGAGTTCATGTGTTTGTATGTGTGCACGAATAACCTTTGTAATCATTGTAAGTATATATGTATTTGTAAACCCGATATGAAAGCAAACAAGGAAAACAGATCAATTAATGGTTTGCAAGGCCATTAACATGTGTGCAACGATGTAGGAAGGCTCAAACCTAGTAGATTTTGCACCGGGCCTCCGGCTGTAAGACATAGTCACCTCATCGGCCAAACCCCGGTCCACATGGGTGTGGGCTCGCTACACCCAAATAGATCTATCACTCATGCCCCTCGGTCCTAAAACGAGGATTAATGGTCTTAAGCGTGCGCCTACCCATTCACATGATCTAACAGTATATTCCTTAGCTAACCATACCAATTGTAATCGTTTGTAAACATTTTGTAACTTGTACTTCACCCCCGAAGTTATAAAACAAAAACAGTTAAAAGAAAAGGGGGACATGAACTCGCGGTTTTGCGTTCTTCAATCCGATGTAACTCAAGCTGCTACTAGTGTGCACGACTACCTACAACGTACTACGATTTATTAGACGAGCGGGTCATGCCTTGACTTAGTATTAATTAGTGTCTTTGAGTTACGTTTCATTGTGCCCTTAATATTATTCCAAGTTGTATAATTATTTGTCAAAATAATAAATATTTTAACTTAAATTATATTTACTTCATTTAGGAATATTAGTTAAAATAATATATTTTAACTTATCACACTTATGTAATTGTACATGTGTAATTTCCCCAAGGATGGGTGTATTTATACTCATAACTTCAACTTGTATATTTTTGCCAAGTATCGGTGGCCTATTCCGGTGTGTATTTATACGTACGAGAATACGTATTTTTATTGTGTTTATTAAGTATCCTTATACTTAATTTTTGTATTAACTTTACGGAATAATATTTCTAATAAAAATACATCAATATATATTTCCAATGTATATTTTAAGAAATATTACATAGAAAAATTACTTACAATTTTTCCCTAGGCAAAAAATATTTATAAATCTCATACAAGTCTCAAAAATAATATATTTTCAAGTCTAACTTAGAATATATATATATATATATATATATATAAACTTATTTTTCACCCAAAAATAATGTATTTCATGTTTATTCAAGAAAATATATATTTTCTCCCAAAAATAATGTCTTCTAATAATTTCAAGAAAATATATATTTTTATCTACCCAAAAATAATATATTTTCTCCTTGTAAAAAATATGACATATTTTTGTAGTAATTATAAAAATCACATTTTTATTCTCTTGGTGTCCAAAATACCAATTATCAAAATATATTTATGAATTAATTTTCCGGAATATTTTGTAAGTTATATTCCTTGTTCGGTTTCTCCAATATTTTGGGTATAAATTGTATATTAATTTCTTGGTATTTTGGTGAGTTATATTATTTCAAGTCCTAAAATAATATAACTAATACACATAATATACAAATAATCACACACAAGGTGACATCTAAATATATATTTCCTAAATACATATTTAGTCACTTTTATTTACAAAAACCCACCTCCAATGTTTATAATTTTTGTAACAAAAATTATGGCAAACTTTTTATGAAAATTCATGGTTTAAAATATGCTTGTAAATATTTGTTCAAAAATATTTTTCTAAGTGTTTAATTTTTAGAAAAAAATTTGCCATAGTTTCCCCTAAAATAGAGGTTTCCATGCTTTCAAAGCATATCATTTTCTTTTATAATTCAACACAATCAACAACAAATCAATCTACACTTACCAATTTGCCAAAATTAAGCATAAACTACTACCTCATGAACTTGAAAATTTACAAAAATGTGTAGTAACTTACTAGTGTGTTTAGTAAGCCTACTTACCCCTTTAAAGTGTGGTTGTTTATTTAAAAACTTCATTTTTGAAGGAATTAGTTGTTTACAACTTGTAATTAATTTTTCTAAAAATGTTTATTCTTGAGTTTTTCTTGTTACATATATATTTCTACACTTGATTAACCACTAAAAATGTGGTTAATTCCTTTAAGAACCAAGATTAAGTAAACTTTGTATTTTTTAACTTGATTTCTTGAAAAATCATTCTTGAAATCATAGATTTACAAGACTTTATGTTTACTTTGATCATCACTTAACAAGAAAAACAACTTATACCTTCAAGTTCATGATTTACATGAAGGTGATCACTTTGATCTTAACAAAATTATCCTCTCATCTTGCTAGATTATGTCTTTAATCACTATCTAGCAAGATCATATGATGATCTACATCAATAACATGAGTAATCAATAATCAACAAGCATGACAACACTTTAACATTATGTATTCTTATGATTTTAGTCTTATGTTATAGTTTCATGTTCAAGATTCATAGTGTTCTTTAAGATTAACAACTTGTATCATCTTTTAACCACCAAAATAAGAGGTAAAAGGAAGAGTAGAATGATCTTACTACTAGCTCAAGGCTAGGGATGATCACTAGATGAAAATGAAGTGGATAAAAGCTTATGTGAGAGGTCCTTTAGCTTCCAAGAGTTCCAAGCTTCTTTGTATGGCTTCTAGCACCCTTGTATATGTTGGATTGTATGAAGAATGAAAAATGATGATGATGGTGTGGGTGGTGATGTTCGGCTGTAGTTAGAGGAAGGGAAGAAGAGAAGAAGTGTGTGTTGTGATTGTGAAAGAAATGAGAGGGTTATGATATTTGGTTATTCTTATAACACACCAACTCATATTATCTAGTGGTTTTTATGTTTAGTAAAGTTAGACAAGATCCATCTTTATAAACAAATAAAATCTCTAGTGGGGGCCACATGTTGGCCGATTATAGGTGGGGGGGGGGTCTTAGGCTAGGTGATAACCAATAGTTAGTTTAGTTGGTTAAAAATCAAGTGTTAGTTAGGTTGTTAGTTACTAGTTGTTATATAATGTGTTATGATGTTCGGGGACCATAACTAGCTTGGTAATGTTAAAACAATGCTTCTAGTGGAAATTTGGTGTTTCGGGTAGTGTCCGGTTGTTCGGTTGGTTACCGGTTCATTAAGGTGCTAAACTATGCAGTTTAGTGTGCTTTATGTTACCTTTTATGACAGTTTTGATTCCCGACACTTAGGAAAGCATTCAGGACCATTTAACCATATTTCTGCATGATATTAGAGTGTTTAAATGCTGAATTTTGCTGATTTCTACAGAATTATGCGGTTTATGTGAGTTTTAGGCACTTTCCGGCACTTAAACTATCTCTAGGAAGGCAGTTTTGTGATCTTTACTTTCCTACACACTATACTAGTATAATACTTGGTTTCTGGCTCATACTGTGTCTCAATACAATGTCTGTCTATATACTAAACTCCGTCAGCATATTTCTGATTTATCTTATAACTGTGCTAACTGTGTTTCGTGCATCATTTGTGTCACGGCCCTTGACCCGGTTTTACCTTTTTCAGGAGCCGCGAGACAGAAAACCCATGGTATTGTTGGTTTTGGCAGCGGAAATTTTAACAGGATCTTCTAAACTGAAAATGCCTAATTATTTTATTTTACAATATGGGACAAACCCCGTAATTTACAATAAAGGGAATTTCACGAGGAAATCCCTTGTTTTACAAAACGTGTTTATTTATTTTATTGACCCACCTCTTCAAGCTTTTTAGTGCTACGTAGCACTGTTCCTTGATTCACAGTAAGTCACCTGAAACATGTTTAAAAATATTTTTATCAGCGGGGAAATACTGGCGAGTCATTCAGGTTATATAAAATGACACATTAGTTATAAATTACAGCATAAGAGCGATTACAATGGCTACTATCTTATTTTTATTTGGCGCCGTGTCACACCCTAGTGACGATGGTCATACCACTATTGGGTCCTTTTGTCCAAGTAGTGATGATTGTCACTGTTAGGTTGGTGAATCTAACAGTGAGAAATTAGTAATGTGCACAATACCTAAGTTGTCAGTGATTCAAGATAACCAAGACTTAATCCCTGTAATTATAACTTTTGAAAATAATTTGAGTATTGTAAAACATTGTTGATAAAAAGAGAATGACTCAAATTGCAAGTTTAACTTAACAGAACCTTGCCTACTGATTTTAGCTTTGTAACCTAGTTAAATAATAATGCACACGAAACTAGGTCAGTAACTTTATACAACATTTACGATAAACTCACGAAATCAAAACCCTCACGATGAATGACAAAGTATAGCCCGGATTCGAGCAGCACTTGAACATCCATCGGATCGGTTTCAATCAATCGGACATTGTATCTAGCAGTGATCGAGTTATTACCCTGTTGTCGCAACAGAGGGTCGAGACTTTGATTGTTTTTGAAAGAAACGGGTATAACTAAACGTACATAGCTTAATTTTTCATCGTAACAAACATTCCATGCAAGTGCCAAACCCCTGATATATATACTGAAAAATGGTCCCTGTCGCGTGGCGCGCCAGACCCACCTGGTCTTGGCGCATGGCGCGACGGCTACCCTTTTAGGGTAGTGTAACATCCGGAAAACGGGTTTGTTAATCAAACCACGTTAATAGTAAAAACGGGTAAAATACCGTTAGTGGTAAATATTAACCCGGTAAATATTAGGACTCAAATAAATAAACCTAATATTAGTTAAAAGGGGAATAAATACTTTGAGAAAACAAAGTATATAAGAAGGCCAAATTAACTGGACTTAAAACATAACGGGTTATAACTTCCCGAACCCGTTAAAGTAACTAGGAGTAATTAACCTAGTTAGTAACATGTGACTAAATAAATAATGAATTATAGTTTCATTTGATCAAAATAAAAACACGAGGGACTAAAAAGGGGCAATTGTGAAAGTTGTATGATTAAAACAAAAATAAACCACACCAAACACACACTTAGTGTGTGTCTGGTCGATGTTAAACACAGGGGGCGACCAGGTTTCTCCATCAAACCCCAAATCTCCCAAAATTCACAAATTGAAGCCTCTAATCTGCTCCAAATCAAGTTTCAAGCATGAATCAGTGATCATCTCGTTACGGGGATCAAAAGGTATGCAAAATTGTGGTATTTTGTTGCATCTTGAATTCTTGGTTAAATGTGAAAAATGAAAATTCAGCTTGATTTCTTGATGCATGGATGAAATTAGAAGTAATATGATGTTTAGGGATAAAACCCTAGATGAATTCTTGTTGAAATTTAGTGTGATGATTCTAGCAATTTTGATCACCATAGTAGATGATTATTGAGTTTGTAGAGACTAGATAAACACTAGAATTGTGAATACTATTCTAGTGAAAACTGAATTCATGTGCTAAATTCTAGTAAAAACCATGGTCACCGTTGTAGGTGACTAGTGGGTTAAGTAGAATTGATAAACACTAGGAAATTTTGGGTTGTTCTAGTGTAATTTGACATATGCAAAGTTATTTCAGAACTTTAAAGGCAAATATGTGTGTTAAATAGTTTGAATGATGAAAAATTCGGGTTATATGACAAGTCATGAGCTTGTCAATGAATTATTTATAGAATATGCCCATAAGGTGTTCGATGTAATGCCTAAGTGAAATTGGGTATCTACTAGTTCATAGATGGAACTTGGTTTGGATAAATGCCTAATAACATGACAAAACGGGTTTCACTTATAGAGGGAAAACCCATGGATTTTATGAGATAAAGAAATATATAGTGTATTCGATAATCAAGAACTAGGCTAACTTAGTGTTAACAATAGCATGAACTCGAGTTAAAAGATTCGTTAGAACGATAGCTTAAAGGAACGCCCACCGGGTAAATTGAAAATGCCTAAACTAGCTAAGGAACATGAATGTGCATATTAAGGGATGTTTGACTTTCGAAAAGTCAAACTGACCCATAATGCGATAAATGGTAATCTTTGGTATGAAATGCGTAAGGTGGAATAATCGTATTAAATTGTGATTAAACTAACCACCTTGAAAACAATGATGATAGTTTGACGCGTAACAAGTTAGGTGGAAGCTTGATGAGGGAGCGGGTCAAACGAATCAAGAAGGAAAGGAAAAAGCATAGTTCGGACACGAGGTAAGTATATCTTACACTAGTCATATATTTCATAATATCCTTTTGTCGTATTACGAAAAAGATAATTTATGACGTAAGCCATAGTAGGCTAAAAAGTGTTAAGAAATGGAATTATAAGTAAGTGACCGCACGGTGTAAATCGGAGCGAGTCATATATATATACGAGGTGGTAATAAATATCATCTCGCTAATATAATCGGTCAATTCGGCCAAACGGGTCAAAAGGTGAAATTATCACCCTTTGACAATATCGACTAATGGGTTGTCAAGATGCATGATTTTAGGAAATAAATAGCACATGGATGCTTACATCGCTATCGCTTAGCAGCCACTAAGGAAAGGTATTGAAACGGGTCAATATATTGATCCGAGCCAGGTTCTCTCTTCATCTCTGATTCCAGTTCCAAAGTGTACTCAGGTTCTCTCTTTGAATCCCACTTGACTTTGACCAGTACTAGTCTTTTTGTGCTTGAGAAACTTGACCTTTCTGTCTTCTATCTGAAGTGGTTTTTCCACAAATTTTAACTTTTCATTTACCTCTATTTCTTGAAGAGGTACTACCAGGGATTCGTCAGATAAACATTTCTTGAGGTTGGGTACATGAAATACGTCATGTACCTCAGCTAGCTCTTCTGGTAGTTGTAAGCGATAGGCAACTGGTCCTACTCGTTGGATTACTGGGAATGGTCCTACGTACCTTGGACTTAGCTTTCCTTTCTTTCCGAACCGAACTACCCTTTTCCAAGGAGAAACTTTCAAGAGTACCTTGTCTCCAACTTGAAATTCCAGTGGCTTGCGTCGATTGTCTGGATAACTTTTCTAACGATCTCGAGCCGTCTTTAGTCTTTCCTTGATTTGAGTTAGCTTATCGGTGGTTTCCTGTACAATCTCGGGACCTTATAATTAGCTTTGTCCTATTTCTGCCCAGCAAACTGGAGTTCTACACTTTTGTCCATACAGTCCTTCGAACGGGGCAGCTTCGATGCTTGAATGATAACTATTGTTATAGGAGAATTCAATTAAGGGTAGGTGATCATCCCAGTTTCCACCAAAATCTATTATCCATGCCCTGAGCATGTCTTCGAGGGTTTGGATCGTCCTTTCACTTTGTCCGTCTGTTTGGTGATGGTATACAGTACTTAAAATCAGTCGGGTCCCCATTGTTTCCTGGAAACTTGTCCAGAAATGTGAAGTGAAACGACTATCCCTATCCGATACAATGGAGAATGGGACTCCATCTAAGGATACTACCTCGTCTACGTATAACTTAGCTAATCTTTCCATGCTAAAGGTTTCCTTCATGGGCAGGAAATGAGCTGATTTGGTTAATCGATCCACAATTACCCAAATTGCGTCGTTACCTTTTCTGGTTTTGGGTAACTTAGTAACAAAATCCATTGTTATTAGTTCCCATTTCCATTCAGGCATTTCTAATTGTTGGAGTAACCCTGAAGATTTCTGGTGTTCTGCCTTAACTTGCAAACAAGTTAGACACTTAGATACATATCTAGCTATGTCCTTTTTCATTCCTATCCACCAGAAATTGTTTCTTAAATCTTGGTACATCTTATTTTTTCCAGGGTTCATGGTATATCTAGATTTATGGACTTCCTCTAAAATCTTATTTCTTAAATTTCCTTGTTTAGGTACCCAAATCCTTTTCTTGTGGAATCTCCAAAGTCCATCGGTTCCTTGCTCTAATTCCTTTATCCTTCCTTTCATTCCTTCAGCATCATCCTCAATTGTTGTTGCTTGAACATTCTTCAGTTGTTCCGTTAAATCTAACTGTAGATTTAATCTAAGAGCACGAACTCACTTTTGCTTTTCATGATTCTTACGACTTAGGGCATCTGCGACTACATTTGCTTTTCCTTCGTGATATTGAATATCACAGTCATAGCCACTTAGAATTTCCATCCATTTCCTTTGCCTCATGTTTAATTCTTTTTGCCCAAATATGTACTTTAAGCTTTTATGATCTGTATAAACGGTAAACTTACTTCCATACAGATAGTGTCTCCAAATTTTAAGGGCAAACATTATCGACCCTAACTCTATGTCATGTGTCGTATAGTTTTCCTCGTGCTTTTTCAATTACCTTGAGGCATACGCAATTACCTTTTTGCGTTTCATTAGCACACATCCTAACCCTAGCTTAGAAGCGTCACAATAAACTTCGAAATCTTCTGTCCCTTCTGGTAAGGCAAGAATTGGGGCGTTTGTTAACTTTTGCTTTAAAATCCTAAAGGCCTCTTCTTGCCTAGGTCCCCATTCAAACTTAACTGTTTTACAGGTTAGCTTAGTTAATGGCACAGCTATTTTGGTAGAATCCTTAATGAATCGTCAATAAGATCCAGCTAATCCTAGAAAACTTCTAACTTCCATAGCTGATTGTGGGACCTTCCATTTGGTGATTGCTTCTATTTTGGAGGGATCTACGTGAATACCTTCGTGATTCACCATGTGTCCTAAAAATTGTACCTCCTGTAGCCAAAATTCACACTTTGAGAATTTGGCGTAATGCTTTTCCTTTCTTAACTGGGTTAAGAGTGCATGTAAATGTCCACAATGCTCGTCCTGACTTTTGGAATAAATAAGTATATCATCGATGAAGACAATTACGAATTTATCCAAATACGGTTTACAGATCCTATTCATCATATCCATAGATGTTGCAGGAGCATTTGTTAGTCCAAATGGCATAACTATAAACTCTTAGTGACCATACCTAGTTCTGAAAGTGGTTTTAGGTATGTCTTCTTCTTGTACCTTCAACTGATGATATCCGGAGCGTAAATCTATCTTAGAAAAATATCTAGCTCCCTGGAGTTGATCAAAGAGATCATCAATCCTAGGTAATGGGTATTGATTCTTAATTGTAACCTTATTCAATTCCCTATAATCAATACACATTCGCATTGAACCATCTTTCTTCTTTACAAACAACACTAGAGCTCCCCAAGGGGACGAACTAGGTTGTATGAATCCTTTACTTAGCAACTCATCTAACTACTTTTTCAGTTCTAACATCTCAGTAGGTGCTAACCGGTAGGGTGCCTTGGCTATGGGTGTAGCTCCAGGAATTAGATGAATTCTAAATTCTACTTCCCTATCCGGAGGTAATCCTGGTAGCTCTTCCGGAAATACATCCAGGTAATCTGATACTGCAGGAATTTCCTTAAGTTCCTTAACCCTAGTGCTACTGATTACCGAAATCATATACACTATTCCTTGCTTTCGATCATAACTAGCAACTTTCATTACGGAATGAACTTCATTGGCTTACGTAGCTTATCTCCTGCAACCACGATTATTTCTCCTGATGGCGTAAGAATTTCTATGGAATTCTTATCATAGAGGATTCGAGCATGGTTGACTACTAACCAATCCATTCCTAATACGACATCGAATCCAGCTAAATTCATAGGTAACAGGTTTGCAGAAAATTTATGACCTGAAAATTCTATATTTCCTTTTTGTAAAACCGTATCTATGTTAACAGAATTTCCATCTTCTTGGTTAAAGGTAGATTAAGAGCTTGGTAGAACGAAGTATTTATAAAACTTTGGTTTGCACCAGAGTCAAATAATACTTTCGCATAAACGTTGTGAACTAGGAACGTACCCGCTATTACATCCGGAATTAGATCTGCTTCTTGGGTTGTCAGCTGAAAGGCTCTTGCGTTCTTCTTATTAGTTCCTTCAGCAGGTTTGGCCTTGTTGTCAGCTGGTTTGACCAGTTTAGGATAGTCTGGTCTAAAATGTCCAGCTTCTCCACAATTGAAGCAAATTGTTGATTTCTTTCTTCGGCAATCTTCTTCTTGGTGCCCTGGAATTTTGCAGAAGTTACAGTATCTCTTACATTTCCAAAATGCTTTCTTTTACAGGTACTACAAAATGGAGCAGTGGAGGGTTGCCCAGTTCCTCTTTTCTTGAAGTTGCTACTAGTATTACCCCCTCGAAATCCTTGGGTAATCTTCTGAGCCAATTCCTTCTTTCTGTTTTCTTCTCGCGTACGCACCATCCCGTCAGTCAAGGTGTTGGCTAATTCCACTGCATCATCACTTGTGCGGGGTCTCGCAGCTTTGACGATATCCCGAATCTCGCTAATTAAACCCCAAATGTAGCGAGAAATAAGTACCGGTTCTGGCGAGGCCAGAGTTGGTACAATTCTGGCATATTCGAAGAATTTCAAAGTATACCCTCGACAATCGACATCCACCATTCGGTGGCTCAGGAATTTATTCGCCATTTGTTCCTTTTCATATTCGGGGCAGAATTTCCTTTCCACTAGACACTTAATTTCTTCCCAACTCATGGCATAAGCCATGTCACTTCCTTTGGCTTGCTATACTGTGTTCCACCATTCCAATGCCTCTTCCAAGAAGAGGTAGGATGCATACATAACCTTGTCTTCTTCGGCGCATTTACTTATTTTAATTACTGCTTCGGTTTTCTCTAACCAACGCAGTGCAGCAGTAGCCCCTTCATAAGTGTAACCAGGTGTTGTAACTTTTATTTTCTTGAGTACTGGGGCTTGAATCACATTATTTTCATTATTGCCACCTCCATTAACACTGTTACTGAAATTGTCGTCGCGAGTTCGCTTGCTGTGGTTGGCTTGCGAAGGTTCAACGAGGTTTTTAACAGCGGCGACAATTGCGGGGATAGCGTTGGCTATTCCCTGAGCGACGATGTTTTCTATATCTTGTCTATTAAGGAAATGATCCTCATTATTTTGTTCCGATTGATTAACTTCATTGACTGGTTGATTTTCCGCGTTTTCCATCTAGATAATTAACAATATAAATTATTGTCACAAAGTAGATAATAACCAAACACAATAAGGCAATCACAAAAATCACGCTAACACGTATAGCCAAAATTGTCGACTTTGCGACATTTATATTTTATATAGTAGTATGCATCGATACACACCAGTTATATTACAAAAGTTTTATTTGAAGTTATTTTACACGATTACATTTTATTATTTATTATTATTATTTTATTATTATTATTATTATTATTATTATTATTATTAAACACACAACTATACAACCACTGTCAGCTAGCATTTCAGAAACGACGTTCCCTGTCGTCGTATTTCCATGATATCTTCTCCCCCACATTCTGAATTCTATTTCCTGCATTCACCAGTTCCTCACCGTAATGACGAAGTTCAGCTAAGTTTTCGGTGTGCATAGGTGGGTTTGGTGCAGGCTCAGCGTCAAATTGGGGAAAATAGACATTGGGGTTATTCATGAAGTTCTGAAATTGCCAGCCACTTGTCCACCATTCTTCCAGCTCCCCGGGTAAAAGTCGGTGGTTGACAATAGGATCTGGGATAGTGGGTTCCAAATTAACTGGGAGTTGTGATTCAGCGGGATAATTGAAGAGGTTTTCATCGGCAGGTCCGATAAGGTCACAATTCGCCAGTTTGCGATCAAGCTCCTCCCATGGTGGCATTTCTTGGGCTTGTCCTGAACTTTTCCCGATCTCCTTTCCTTTGCCTTTATCCTTTGGATCCTCAGTCTTTTTAACCTTCTGGGCAGCTGGCTTCTTCCTACGCCCACGTTTCCAATCCAAGATTCTCCTCCTCTTTTTAGGCTTTGGTTTCTCCTGTGGTTGGGCTTGGAATATCATGGGCTCCTCAGTATCTGCTTGGTAGCCCGATGAGTTTCCTGTAGTATCCATATCGGTGGTATGGATAGTGAAATTTCGGAGTGCCTCCGATAGTTCATTCATGTTGTTAGCATACATGAAGACACACACCAATTTAAGTTAAAATTTTATTTATTGTAAATTAAATTTCCACAAAATCACAGAATGGCAATCAGAAAAATTAAGTATTTCTAAATACTTAATTGGCTTAAATCAGTGGCTCTGATACCACCTTTTTCTGTCACGGCCCTTGACCCGGTTTTACCCGTTTCAGGAGCCGCGAGACAGAAAACCCGTGGTATTGTTGGTTTTGGCAGCGGAAATTTTAACAGGATCTTTTAAACTGAAAATGCCCAATTATTTTATTTCACAATTTGGGATAAACCCCATAATTTACAATAAATGGAATTTCACGAGGAAATCCCTTGTTTTACAAAACATGTTTATTTATTTTATTGAGCCACCTCTTCAAGCTTTTTTAGTGCTACGTAGCACTGTTCCTTGATTCACAGTAAGTCACTTGAAACATGTTTAAAAAGATTTTTATCAGCGGGGAAATACTTGCGAGTCATTCAGGTTATATAAAACGACACATTAGTTATAAATTACAGCATAAGAGCGATTACAATGGCTACTATCTTATTTTTATCTGGCGCCGTGTCACACCCTGGTGACGATGGTCATACCACTATTGGGTCCTTTTACCCAAGTAGTGATGGTTGTCACTGTTAGGTTGGTGAATCTAACAGTGAGAAATTAGTAATGTGCACAATACCCCACTTGCCAGTGATTCAAGATAACCAAGACTTAATCCCTGATGTGCGTTAAGTGTAATATAATTTAGGTATATATTTTAAGCCCTTTTACACTTTTTTAGCCAAGTTTTAAATTTATAAAAAACGATATTTAATAACACTAAACACACATATGGGCAAGCACCCATCGCGAGCGTAGTATAGTGTTGGTAAGATACCGAGGTCGTCCAAGGACACAAGAGCTTTTAGTACAGGTTTATCCTCAACGTCTAATCAAATCAAAATGTTAGAAAAAGGTTTTTTAAACTAGAAAAATAAAACTAACTAAAATGCTGAAAATAAAAATAAAAGTAAAAAACAGATAGACAAGATGAATCACTTGGATCAGAATCGTGTGTAGTGTAACCTTTGATTATTTTCGCACTTTTGCACTTGTTTAAGAGATTATCTTAGTTATTGTAGTAGGCCCCTCTTTTGAAGGTGACGTTACCCTCAACCCAGTAGTTTGAGTCAGCAAGGATACAATCCTAAAGGGTCGGATTATTGAAAGATAATTAATTAAGTTATTAATGCATAATGTGGTAGGCCCCTCTTTTGAAGGTGACGTTACCCTCGGCTAAGTAGTCTGAGTCAGCAGGGATACAGTCCTAAGTAGCCGGGTTAAAGTTTTAATAGTAGTTTAACTTATGAGGGGATCAAAGAGTTTGGACCCCCGCCATCCAATACCGGTGGGTATTGAAGGAGGTCCTACTAAATTTGACCCAGGTCCTTTGCAGGATCTATACACTGAACAATGGCAAGACTCTTACCAAACCGTTCCCTTAACCCCCGACCAGGTAGCCAACATACCTCCATATAGACCGTGGAGATATGAATGGTGAAAATCTTTTATTTTATATAGACAGTAAAATAATGCCAAGACACCACGGACAAACGATAAGGAAGAATCACATTCAAGATAAGAAACTAGTTATTAAAGTCATTAATACATAACCAATTAAAAAGTGCAAAAGATTTAAAATAAAAAGTATTACACTAAACACTTGTCTTCACCAAGTGATGTAAGAGACTTAGGCAAACATGGCCTTTGATTGTCAAGAACTCTTACGATCAATCTTGGATCCCGAGACGACTCACACACTCTATGATGGACAATGGATATGGTGGTGGATGATGGTGTTGTGATGGTGGTGGGTGGTGGGTGAAGTGTGAGAGAGGTGGTGTGCCAAGGGATGAGTTGCAAGAGCTCCAAGCACTCCTATTTATAGGCTGAACAGAAGCTCGGGCACAGCCCCGTGTCCATTGGGCACGGCCCCGTGTCCATCCTCCTTTCTTTCTTCATTAAATGCAGTTTGTTTGCATTAGTTGACCACGCCCCCGTGTCCGCTGAGCACGACCCCGTGTGCAGAAGCGTATCTGTACTATCAAGATTTGCCTGGATTCTACGAATCTTATAGGTGACCACGGCCCCGTGTCCGCTGAGCACGGCCCCGTGGTGGGCAATAGAAGCTTCTACAACTTTGTCTTTTCTGCTGACACTTGGGCACGCCCCCGTGCTCAATGAGCACGGGGCGTGTTCAGCCCTCTGTTTCCTTGTTTTTCTTGGGAAGATGCTGTCGGGAGGCCGGGCATGCCACGTTTGTTCTTTTCTTGTATTTATGTTAGATTTAGCTGCCTTTTTGCTTCTTTTGCTTATTTGAGCTCATTTAATCCTGAACATACAAAGGGAAGACAAAAGCACACTTTTTCCAACATTAGTACTAAAAAGGGCTAATTTTATGCCACAATTGATGTAATTTATATGTTGCATTTTGTGCACATCAATCCATGTAATTATAACTTTTGAAAATAATTTGAGTATTGTAAAACATTGTTGATAAAAAGAGAATGACTCACATTGCAAGTTTAACTGAACAGAACATTGCCTACTGATTTTAGCCTTGTAACCTAGTTAAATAATAATGCACACGAAACTAGGTCAGTAACTTAATACAACATTTAAGATAAACTCACGAAATCAAAACCCTCACGACGAATGACAAAGTATAGCCCGGAGTCGAGTAGCACTTAAACATCCATCGGATCGGTTTCAATCAATCGGACATTGTATCGTAGCAGTGATCGAGTTATTACCCTGTTGTCGCAGCAGAGGGTCGAGACTTTGATTGTTTTTGAAAGAAACGGGTATAACTAAACGCACGTAGCTTAATTTTTTGTCGTAACAAACATTCCATGCAAGTGCCATACCCCTGATATATATACTGAAAAATGGTCCCTGTCGCGTGGCGCGCCAGACCCACCTGGTCCTGGCGCATGGCGCGACGGCTACCCTTTTAGGGTAGGGTAGCCTCGTGTTTAACATAGCCCTGGTGTGTCAAGTTTCAATGAAATTCGTGTTTTACAGACGGTTTTGAGGATAATTATCAATTAGGGGATACCCCCCTTGAGTTTTAGGGGCCCTGATCCTAGTTTCGATTGTTCTGAAAAAATTTATGGGTCATGCCATACTACTTGGGGGTCTCAATTAGGGTTTCCTATTGGACATTAATAAAATAAGAAATAATAATTTTGGCGAGAGTTGTTACATCCTCCCCACCTTATTTAAAATCTCGTCCTCGAGATTTGCTGGAACAAGTAGGGATATTTTCTCTTCATCTCTGATTCCAGTTCCCAAGTGTACTCAGGTCCTCTCTTTGAATCCCACTTGACTTTGACCAGTACTAGTCTTTTGTGCTTGAGAAACTTGACCTTTCTGTCTTCTATCTGAAGTGGTTTTTCCACAAATTTTAACTTTTCATTTACCTCTATTTCTTGAAGAGGTACTACCAGGGATTCGTCAGATAAACATTTCATGAGGTTGGATACATGAAATACGTCATGTACCCCGGCTAGCTCTTCTGGTAGTTTTAAGCGATAGGCAACTGGTCCTACTCGCTGGATTACTGGGAATGGTCCTACGTACCTTGGACTTAGCTTTCCTTTCTTTCCGAACCGAACTACCCTTTTCCAAGGAGAAACTTTCAAGAGTACCTTGTCTCCAACTTGAAATTCCAGTTGCTTGCGTCGATTGTCTGCATAACTTTTCTAACGATCTCGAGCCGTCTTTAGTCTTTCCTTGATTTGAGTTAGCTTATCGGTGGTTTCCTGTACAATCTCGGGACCTCATAATTAGCTTTCTCCTATTTCTGCCCAGCAAACTGGAGTTCTACACTTTTGTCCATACAGTCCTTCGAACGGGGCAGCTTCGATGCTTGAATGATAACTATTGTTTTAGGAGAATTCAATTAAGGGTAGGTGATCATCCCAGTTTCCACCAAAATCTATTATACATGCCCTGAGCATGTCTTCGAGGGTTTGGATCGTCCTTTCACTTTGTCCGTCTGTTTGGGGATGGATGCAGTACTTAAATTCAGTCGGGTCCCCATTGCTTCCTGGAAACTTGTCCAGAAATGTGAAGTGAAACGACTATCCCTATCCGATACAATGGAGAATGGGACTCCATGTACGGATACTACCTCGTCTACGTATAACTTAGCTAATCTTTCCATGCTAAAGGTTTCCTTCATGGGCAGGAAATGAGCTGATTTGGTTAATCGATCCACAATTACCCAAATTGCGTCGTTACCTTTTCTGGTTTTGGGTAACTTAGTAACAAAATCCATTGTTATTAGTTCCCATTTCCATTCAGGCGTTTCTAATTGTTGGAGTAACCCTGAAGGTTTCTGGTGTTCTGCCTTAACTTGCAAACAAGTTAGACACTTAGATACATATCTAGCTATGTCCTTTTTCATTCCTATCCACCAGAAATTGTTTCTTAAATCTTGGTACATCTAATTTTTTCCAGGGTGCATGGTATATCTAGATTTATGGACTTCCTTTAAAATCTTATTTCTTAAATTTCCTTGTTTAGGTACCCAAATCCTTTTCTTGTGGAATCTCCAAAGTCCATCGGTTCCTTGCTCTAATTCCTTTATCCTTCCTTTCATTCCTTCAGCATCATCCTCAATTGTTGTTGCTTGAACATTCTTCAGTTGTTCCATTAAATCTAACTGTAGATTTAATCTAAGAGCACGAACTCGCTTTTGCTTTTCATGATACTTACGACTTTGGGCATCTGCGACTACATTTGCTTTTACTTCGTGATATTGAATATCACAGTCGTAGTCACTTAGAATTTCCATCCATCTCCTTTGCCTCATGTTTAATTCTTTTTGCCCTAATATGTACTTTAAGCTTTTATGATCTGTATAAACGGTAAACTTACTTCCATATAGATGGTGTCTCCAAATTTTAAGGGCAAAATTTATCGACCCGAACTCTAAGTCATGTGTCGTATAGTTTTCCTCGTGCCTTTTCAATTACCTTGAGGCATACGCAATTACCTTTTTGCGTTGCATTAGCACACATCCTAACCCTAGCTTAGAAGCATCACAATAAACTTCGAAATCTTCTGTCCCTTCTGGTAAGGCTAGAATTAGGGCGTTTGTTAAGTTTTGCTTTAAAATCCTAAAGGCCTCTTCTTGCCTAGGTCCCCATTCAAACATAACTGTTTTACAGGTTAACTTAGTTAATGGCACAGCTATTTTGGAAAAATCCTTAATGAATCGTCTATAGTATCCAGCTAATCCTAGAAAACTTCTAACTTCCGTAGCTGATTGTGGGACCTTCCATTTGGTTATTGCTTCTATTTTGGAGGGATCTACGTGAATACCTTCGTGATTCACCATGTGTCCTAAAAATTATAACTCTTGTAGCCAAAATTCACACTTTGAGAATTTGGCGTAAAGCTTTTCCTTTCTTAACAGGGTTAAGAGTGCATGTAAATGCCCACAATGCTCGTCCTGACTTTTGGAATAAATAAGTATATCGTCCATGAAGACAATTATGAATTTATCCAAATACAGTTTACAGATCCTATTCATCATATCCATAAATACTGCATGAGCATTTGTTAGTCCAAATGGCATAACTGTAAACTCGTAGTGACCTACCTAGTTCTGAAAGCGGTTTTAGGTATGTCTTCTTCTTGTATCTTCAACTGATGATATCCGGAGCGTAAATCTATCTTAGAATAATATCTAGCTCTCTTAAGTCTTGGCCACCAGTAATAATCCTTCAAATCTTGGTACATCTTGTCTGATCCTGGATGGATCGAGTACCTCGATTTATGAGCTTCATCAAAAATAACCTCTCTAAGACCTCCAACAAGCGGAACCCAAATTCGTCCAATAAAATACAAGGTTCCTTCCTCGTTGGGTACCAACTTTTTCTCCATCCCGCGGAGATATTCTGCCTTAAAATTCTCTTTCTTAAGAGCTTCTCTTTGTGCAGCACGAATACGCAATGAGACATCTGTCTAAATAATCATCTCCAAAGCCCTAACCCTTATGGGCTTAATCCTTTCTTTTCGACTTAAGGCGTTTGCCACCACATTCGCCTTTCCTGGATGATACTTAATCTTGCAGTCATAATTATTTAACAACTCAACCCATCGTCGCTGTCTCTTATTAAGCTCTTTCTGATCAAATATGTGCTGAAGGCTCTTGTGATCCGTAAAGATACTACAGCGAGTACCATACAGATAATGTTGCCAAATCTTCAAAGCAAACACCACTGCGCCTAACTCTAAATCATGTGTGGTGTAGTTCTTCTCATGAACATTTAATTGGTGCGAAGCATAAGCGATAACCTTTTGTCGCTGCATTAGCACACAGCCCAATCCCTGACGCGAGGCGTCACAGTATACCACGAAGTCATCGGTGCCTTGGGGTAGGGATAATATAGGTGCATCACACAACTTATTCTTAAGCAGCTGAAAAACTTCTTCTTGTTTATCTCCCCATTCATATTTCTTATCCTTTTGAGTAAGGGACGTCAGCGGTTGAGCGATCTTGTGACACCTGTGTCACCGTGACCATCAAACAAATACCAAGCCGATGAAATATTGTATTTCATACTTGGGATCTTGTATAAATATGTGTATCTTTTGCACATATCAATTCTTGTTAAATTTCAAACTTTATATCGCTTTCTGGAGAATTATACGCAAACTGGTGCGTAAACGTACTCAGTTTAAATGCGACAAATACTTCAGGACATCAACATATACTTAACATACCTTAAATAACCTTTACATAACTTAGAAATAAGTTTTGAAGGCTTTGGTATGGCAAAAACAAGTTAATTCGCTTACAGGGACTAAACTTGACAAACTGCGAAAGTATGCCAATTTGAACTGTAACGAACATTCCGGAACATGTCGATAAGTTAAACATACCATAAATATCCTTTACCTAGCTTAGAAATAGGCTTTGAGGGGTTTGGTATGCTAAAACAAACTTTTGGATCATTCAGGGGCTAAAAGTGTCAAAAAGTGCACAAGTTTGCACTTTCACGCATAACTTACGTTCTGAATACATCCGGACATCCAAAAATTTATGTAAGCATCCTTATATTATGCCTTAGTGTTTGGCATAAGAAAAATCCCTTCGTCGCGCAATTTGGATCATTTTTCGCGCTTATGCGCATTCCGTCGTAATTAACCGAACATCGTGATCGTACGGCCAAACGAACCAACATCCGACATATTTTTGAGCATGTTTCATGTCCACAATGTTTAGGCATCATTTTAGGGCCTTAAAGTCGGCTTTACGGGCCTTAGAAGTGTTGGAAATAGCTTAAACATGCAACAGGGGCTAAAACTGTCATTTATGAAAGTTTGTGCAGATCAGACATGGCCAGGCGGCCCGCCTGGGTTTTGCCTGTATGCTGACGCGGGCCGCGTGAGCCCTGCAGATGCAGAAACTCGTTTTTTGGCTGAATTTGGCCTTTCAAACACTCCAAAGGGCAATGCCCTTTCACAATCTCTGGAGTTAAGGTCATTATAAGCCACCACAACATCTTGACAAGTGTACGCATGAGATCGTGGTACGATATTCAAGAAACGATCCTAACGGTCTTGCTTTTCCTATAAATACCCCCCCACATTTGTGTTAAAACCCACAAAACTGATCAAAGAGCTCTAAGTTGATGCTATTGCTTCATACCTGAGCTCCTGGATCAAGTTTAGCTTTCGGGGACCCTTCGTAAGTGTTCTTTCGTTCTTTTAATCGCTTTCTAGTGCTAAAGTCAAACTTTGTTTGACTTTCAGCGTTGACCAGCTTATGGTCAACACGAAGTTTGTTGGAACTTCATAACGTGAGCGTGATCACGATGGTTATAGTCCGTAGTGACTGTACCTACTGATTACCACGTTATCTAGGCTCGGTGACGAGTCGTAGTTTCGGCCAAAATGCGTATTCTTGCGTATTTTGTAACCAAACTACTCGTGAGTATCAAAACCGTTTGTTTTGATACCAAACGTGTTTTCTAAACTTAGTTAAGCATGTTCTAACATACTTAGCTCATCACTTTCAGTATAGTGCTTGTATAGGGTCGTAAGGTAAGCGATCTAAGCAATCGCTTATACTTTCGAACCCGACCCATTTGGTCGATCATTTGGATCTGACCAAACACATTAGGTGGCCATAGCTGTAACCTTCTGAGGTTATACCTTATGGTCACGATGTTAGGCGTTCCAAACGCGTTTTACGCGAACGACGCGTTAAGGTAGCATAAGCTACCTAAACGGGTCGTAGTGGGTCGTAAGCACTTAGGCTAGGTTTCATATTAGTATGTAGGCTTTGTTGAACCATATTACACGAGTCTCCATACTCGTTGGGTTTACGAACCCGCATACTATCTGATCCTCCGATTTAGGTCCGGTATATTAATATAGCTACCTATTAGGTGCCGTTTGATATTCCGTGATCTCTAGCATTTTTGGTTGCTATACAAGGATTTCAAAGCAATCTCAGGTGAGTACATTGAACCCCTCTTTTACTGTTTTCCAAACTGTTTTGGGGTGAAACACATGTGCCTACTTGTTACTTTCATGCTTTCCTGTTTTCACATCATATACTTGCTATGTTCATTAGTACATTTATAGTACATGATTTCAATACATTATATGCTATGTATGCCCGTTGTGTGCATACTTAGTACATCACTTTACAATACATCTCATGCTACGTACGCCCATTGTGTGCATACTTAGTACATCACTTTACAATACATTTCATGCTACATACGCCCGTTGTGTGCATACTTAGTACATTGTTTTACATTGCATTCCTGTTGCATATGCTCATCCAGCATATGAACACATTATACTACATTTCAAACCGTTGTAACCATTTGACTATGTGAACCGTCTTAACCCTTTGATTATATGAACCGTTTGTAACCATTGAACCGTGTGAACCAGTTGTATCTGTTGACATGATTTACATTTGACAATAGACATTTGACTATACATAAACATTTCTACCATTGTTAAACATTTCATCTTGATGGTTTGGTTTGAGCAAGTGATCTAAGTAACGAGGCGTGTGTAATATGATACAAGCATGGTGGATACGCTGCTGGTACTTCCTATATATAAGTGTTTGTATGGCATTACATATCGTAGCGTTATTTGAATCATTTCAATTTGAGACATATAACATTTTATACAAATAACACACTTTTCACGAGACATTGATTTACAAACGACTTATCTTATACAAACTCATTTTACATGGTTATTCAGTTAACCATACATTATTCTCTTATTCATACATATCATCTGATCTTACCGTTCTTCAAATGATTTACAAGACAAAGCAAATTACAAGGTTCATGACTAAACATTTTCTCAAACATAAGTCATGAATTCCGTTTTCACAAAACCAATGTATCTCACAGGCATTTTTATGCTGACGTACCTATTTTCACATGTGTTTTCAGGAGATGATGCATAGGACTTATCAAGACATACTTAGGCGGACCTGTACCTTAGTGACTTAAAACGAGACAAGAACTAGTTAAATTATGTTATGTACTCTTTGGTTCTTGTTTAAATAATGTATACTTTCATATTTGATTAATAAAACGAAACTTCATTTGCCATGGATTTGAAACAATAAATTCTGTCCCAACACTCCCTAGCGTTTCCGCCGCGGTTGCATGTTATACGCGGCCGGGGTGTGACAGAAAAGTTGGTATCAGAGCCAATGGTTATAGGGAATTAGGTTATTAGTAATGCTTTGACCTAGTCTATAACCTTCCTAGGACCCTAACGCGAGTTTACTTGCGTTTAGTCATAAAACAATACCGTCACCTATCCTTAGGCGACGACCACAACAAGAACATAAATTTCAAAACCGCTTTGAAAACTAATCATCTGTTCTAGGATGATTGATTTCTAGGTTTTGAACCCTCTGTTATAAGGTTTTGAACCTCTTTGAATTTTCAAAACTCTCATCAAAGTTTTGGGCCCCAAATAGTGTGAACACGTGCAAACTGGAAGAGTGAATGCCTGTACCCTAGGTTTTCTGTCTAAGGCTAGAGTGTTCGTACAAATCCACATAATCGGACCAGTCACTCTTACCTGGGAACTCGTGGGGTGAGTGTCCACTTATAGGCGAGCATGTCTTCGCGATACACTATGAGGATCTATTTGCTTTGACTCAGCCTTGGTGTTGTTTGTTTGCTTCGTGGTTCAAACAAATGACCATCAACCATAATTATGGTCGGTAATTGTAACATCCTATTCTTACCCAATGTCATTTCATTTGTTTTCTTTCTTGTTTCTCTTTTAGAATGCCTCCTCGATGCGAAAACCAGATAGCGACTGCCGAACTAGCAGAGATCATTGCGTAGCAAATGGCTGCTCAATTCCCAAACCTCTTTGCTCAATGGAACCAAGCCAACAACAACAATAATGCCCCCTGCAACTTCAAGACGTTCAACTCGGCTAAGCCATAAAAGTTTTCTGGGTCTCAAGGAGCGACTGCACTTCTGCAATGGTTCGAGAGTTTAGAGAGCACCTTCAGACATGTTCAATGTCCAAACGAGCGAAAGGTAGAATTCGAATCTAGCGTCTTTGAGAAACGAGCTTTGACATGGTGGAATGGTGTGATGAGAGATAGGGGTGCCGATGTGGCACTGGCTCAAACATGGCAAGAGCTTCGAGCTCTGATGATGAAGGAATTCTGTCCTTGTCACGAGATCAGGGCCTTGGAAATGGAGTTCGACGATCTTAAGCAAGTTAGCGGTGAGCATCGAGCCTACACGGATCGTTACGAGGAGTTAAGTTTGTTATGCCCGGATATGGTTACACCTTTGGATAAGGCAATCGAAAAGTACATTGATGGCCTCCCTGACTCAATACAAGACATTGTGACTGGTAGCAACCCTACTACAGTTAGACAGGCCATTGAGCTATCTGCAACCTTGACTGAATCAAAGATCAGGAAAGGTAAACTTTTCCGAAAAGGTGACAAGAAACCGGTCGGGGAATCGAACCCAATCGAGGAATCAAAGACCATGGATGAATAGACTGAATCCCCTAAGAAGTCAAAGAAGCGAAAGGCTTCTCAGAACTTCGTCATGGTCGCTCACAATGGTCAAGCTGTCCCCAACCAACCAGCTCAACCCCCTGCTAGAAAACCATACAATGGAACTGCACCCTTGTGCAACCAATGTAGCCTCCATCATCACGCCAATGTACAGTGCCGCAAATGCCAAACTTGTGGACTTATAGGCCACACAGCAAGAGTCTGCCCAGCTACAGCTGCGCCAAACCAAGCTGGCAACAATCCTGCTCAAGGTCGTTTTCTACCAGGTTCTTGTTTCAACTGTGGCGAGATGGGTCATTTCCGAAGAAATTGCCCAAAGCTTGCTAATGCAAATCCAGCACAGGGATGAGCATCTGACTGACTAGAAGACAACATCGTTTAGAAATAATCACGTCTTATGTATTATTTTCTTTTGTTGTCAAGGTCCAAGAAACAGTTGTTATCGTTGTTTATAAATAAATCTTTATTTACATTGCAATGTATTTATGTGGTTGCATATATAAACGACATATCCCTTACAATACCGACAATCAAGAAACCGTATTCCTTGAAGAACAAACTACCCCCAAAATTCTCCCATTCTATGATCTCTTGCGTCTTCCAGAAATTCCTAAGTACCTGTTTCTTCTAAGAAAAACGAAGTACAAGGCACAAGTTACAACACGTGACGAATACCCAAGGTACCACTATAAATCCTTAATAGGGTACCTAAGGATTTCCCGTAAGTCTTTAATTGTTGTATACCTTAATTCGAATGTGGTGATTCCTTGTAATCAAAAATCGAATTTTGGGAGATCTTCCTATCTTCTCAGATAGATCCCAGTGGGATTGAGGCCCGTCGACTGGTTTCCATATCCGTATTCAATCGATAACAAGTTAATAACAAATTATAATCAAGTTAAACAATTATGTGACTTTGTGCTTATGTGTTCCCTTATGTGTTGTTGTGTGATCCAAATTATGTTATCCAAATCCTTGTAGAATCTTCCATATCATTCGTATAAAGGATTCATAGTAGGATACCCAAAGGTACTACGTAAAATCCTCAATGGACTTCTACGTTACAGTTAATTCCTTTGGATTATAAAGTACTACTTCATAATTAGACCCCTTGAGTGGTCTAGTTAAACAGATTGATCCAAAAAAATCTGGTTAGGGATATCATGTGATGATATAGCTGAAAGGACTCCTTGGTGGCCTAACTAAGAAGATCCCCTGTCGATCTAATTAAAAGGACCCGATGGAAGTCTAGTCACCCTCATCACAAGTTTGATATCCTTCCCCAAAACATTACAAAACAAACTGTGCGGACTGTGCAAGGGATTATGTAATTATGGATGCATACATAATTATGGAATTTAGTGCATAAAAATCACAGCAAGTTCTGTCACGTGTCTAGAGTTAACTCTATTCATTTCCAACTCTGATGAAGCAACCGTTGAAAATGACTCCATTAGTTCATTTTCATTTTTGAAGATTTATCCGTTGAGGAAATGAATATCCGTTGTGTAATCCATCATTTCCAACTCTGATGAAGCAACCGTTGAAAATGACTCCGTTAGTTCATTTTCGTTTCTGAAGATTTATCCGTTGAGGAAATGAATATCCGTTGTGTAATCCTTCATTTCCAACTCTGAGGAAGCAACCGTTGAAAATGACTCCGTTAGTTCATTTTCGTTTCTGAAGATTTACCCATTGAGGAAATGAATATCCGTTGTGTAATCCTTCATTTCCAACTCTGATGAAGCAACCGTTGAAAATGACTCCGTTAGTTCATTTTCGTTTCTGAAGATTTGTCCGTGGAGGAAATGAACATTCGTTTGCTTATTCCGTCATTCCCATTTCTGAAGAATACTCGTTGAGGAAAATGACTTCGTCTGTTCATTTTCGTTTCTAAAGAATGACCTTTAAGCAAATGACAGGATATTGCCTTGCAGATCGCTGATGGTTATTTGGCAGAGTCACAAATAGACTCCTACGAATAAATTTCGGGACGAAATTTCCTAAAGTAGGGGAGACTGTGACACCTGTGTCACCGTGACCATCAAACAAATACCAAGCCGATGAAATATTGTATTTCATACTTGGCATCTTGTATAAATATGTGTATCTTTTGCACATATCAATTCTTGTTAAATTTCAAACTTTATATCGCTTTCTGGAGAAATATACGCAATCTGGTGCGTAAACGTACTCAGTTTAAATGCGACAAATACTCTGGAACATCAACATATACTTAACATACCTTAAATAACCTTTACATAACTTAGAAATAAGTTTTGAAGGCTTTGGTATGGCAAAAACAAGTTAATTCGCTTACAGGGACTAAACTTGACAAACTGCGAAAGTATGCCAATTTGAACTGTAACGAACATTCCGGAACATGTACATAAGTTAAACATACCATAAATATCCTTTACCTAGCTTAGAAATAGGCTTTGAGGGGTTTGGTATGCTAAAACAAACTTTTGGATCATTCAGGGGCTAAAAGTGTCAAAAAGTGCACAAGTTTGCACTTTCGCGCATAACTTACGTTCTGAATACATCTGGACATCCAAAAATTTATGTAAGCATCCTTATATTTTGCCTTAGTGTTTGGCATAAGAAAAATCCCTTCGTCGCGCAATTTGGATCATTTTTCGCGCTTATGCGCATTCCGTCGTAATTAACCGAACATCGCGATCGTACGGCCAAACGAACCAACATCCGACATATTTTTGAGCATGTTTCATGTCCACAATGTTTAGGCATCATTTTAGGGCCTTAAAGTCGGCTTTACGGGCCTTAGAAGTGTTGGAAATGGCTTAAACATGCAACAGGGGCTAAAACTGTCATTTATGAAAGTTTGTGCAGATCAGACATGGCCGGGCGGCCCGCCTGGGTTTTGCCTGTATGCTGACGCGGGCCGCGTGAGCCCTGCAGATGCAGAAACTCGTTTTTTGGCTGAATTTGGCTTTTCAAACACTCCAAAGGGCAATGCCCTTTCACAATCTCTGGAGTTAAGGTCATTATAAGCCACCACAACATCTTGACAAGTGTACGCATGAGATCGTGGCATGATATTCAAGAAACGATCCTAACGGTCTTGCTTTTCCTATAAATACCCCCCCCCCCTCATTTGTGTTAAAACCCACAAAACTGATCAAAGAGCTCTAAGTTGATGCTATTGCTTCATACCTGAGCTCCAGGATCAAGTTTAGCTTTCGGGGACCCTTCGTAAGTGTTCTTTCGTTCTTTTAATCGCTTTCTAGTGCTAAAGTCAAACTTTGTTTGACTTTCTGTGTTGACCAGCATATGATCAACACGAAGTTCGTTGGAACTTCATAACGTGAGCGTGATCACGATGGTTATAGTCCGTAGTGACTGTACCTACTGATTACCACGTTATCTAGGGTCAGTGACGAGTCGTAGTTTCTGCCAAAATGCGCATTCTTGCGTATTTTGTAACCAAACTACTCATGAGTATCAAAACCGTTTGTTTTGATACCAAACCTTTTTTCTAAACTTAGTTAAGCATGTTCTAACATACTTAGCTCGTCACTTTCAGTATAGTGCTTGTATAGGTTCGTAAGGTAAGCGATCTAAACAATCGCTTGTACTTTCGAACCCGACCCATTTGGTCGATCATTAGGATCCGACCAAACACATTAGGTGACCATAGCTGTAACCTTCCGAGGTTATACCTTATGGTCACGATGTTAGGCGTTCCAAACGCGTTTTACGCGAACGACGCGTTAAGGTAGCATAAGCTACCTAAACGGGTCGTAGTGGGTCGTAAGCACTTAGGCTAGGTTTCATATTAGTATGTAGGCTTTGTTGAACCATATTACACGAGTCTCCATACTCGTTGGGTTTACGAACCCGCATACTATCTGATCCTCCGATTTAGGTCCGGTATATTAATATAGCTACCTATTAGGTGCCGTTTGATATTCCGTGATCTCTAGCATTTTTGGTTGTTATACAAGGATTTCAAAGCAATCTCAGGTGAGTACATTGAACCCCTCTTTTACTGTTTTCCAAACTGTTTTGGGGTGAAACACATGTGCCTACTTGTTACTTTCATGCTTTCCTGTTTTCACATCATATACTTGCTATGTTCATTAGTACATTTATAGTACATGATTTCAATACATTAGATGCTATGTATGCCCGTTGTGTGCATACTTAGTACCTCACTTTACAATACATCTCATGCTACGTACGCCCATTGTGTGCATACTTAGTACATCACTTTACAATACATTTCATGCTACGTACGCCCGTTGTGTGCATACTTAGTACATTGTTTTACATTGCATTCCTGTTGCATATGCTCATCCAGCATATGAACACATTATACTACATTTCAAACCGTTGTAACCATTTGACTATGTGAACTGTCTTAACCCTTTGATTATATGAACCGTTTGTAACCATTGAACCGTGTGAACCAGTTGTATCTGTTGACATGATTTACATTTGACAATAGACATTTGACTATACATAAACATTTCTACCATTGTTAAACATTTCATCTTGATGGTTTGGTTTGAGCAAGTGATCTAAGTAACGAGTCGTGTGTAATATAATACAAGCATGGTGGATACGCCGCTGGTACTTCCTATATATAAGTGTTTGTATGGTATTACATATCGTAGCGTTATTTGAATCATTTCAATTTGAGACATATAACATTTTATACAAATAACACACTTTTCACGAGACATTGATTTACAAACGACTTATCTTATACAAACTCATTTTACATGGTTATTCAGTTAACCATACATTATTCTCTTATTCATACATATCATCTGATCTTACCGTTCTTCAAATGATTTACAAGACAAAGCAAATTACAAGGTTCATGACTAAACATTTTCTCAAACATAAGTCATGAATTCCATTTTCACAAAACCAATGTATCTCACAGGCATTTTTATGCTGACGTACCTATTTTCACATGTGTTTTCCGGAGATGATGCATAGGACTTATCAAGACATACTTAGGCGGACCTGTGCCTTAGTGACTTAAAAGAGACAAGAACTAGTTAAATTATGTTATGTACTCTTTGGTTCTTGTTTAAACAATGTATACTTTCATATTTGATTAATAAAACGAAACTTCATTTTCCATGGATTTGAAACAATAAATTCTGTCCCAACACTCCCCGGCGTTTCCGCCGCGGTTGCATGTTATACGCGGCCGGGGTGTGACACACATGGTCTTCTTTTGTCCGCGAATAGATCAAAATATCGTTGATACATACAATCACGAATTTATCGAGATATGGCTTGCAAACTCGGTTCATCAAGTCCCTAAACACTGCCGGCGCGTTTGTCAAACCAAACGGCATTATTTGAAACTCGTAATGTCCATAACGAGTTCTGAAGGCAGTCTTCGGTATACTCTCTTCCTGAATCCGCAGCTGGTGATAAGCTGATCGAAGATTGATCTTGGAGTAGTAACTCGAACCCTAAAGTTGATCGAATAAATCATCAATCCTCGGCAAGGGATACCGATTCTTGATGGTTAACTTGTTCAGCTCCCGGTAGTCAATGCACATACGAAAACTACCGTCCTTCTTCTTGACGAACAGTACTGGAGCTCCCCAAGGCGAGAAGCTTGGTCTAATGAATCCCTTGTCCAGAAGCTCCTGAAGCTGCGTGACAACTCTTGCATTTCTGAAGGCGCAAGTCGGTAAGGTGCCTTCGCTACAGGAGCGGCGCCTGGAACCAAGTCAATACAGAACTCGACTTGTCGTTGAGGAGGTAATCCTGGCAAGTCTTCGGGGAGACTTCAGGATATTCCCTTACCACAGGGATATCTTCGAGCTTTGGTTCTTCGGCTTCCCTGTCCACGACATGAGCCAAGAAGGCAACACATCCTTTACGCAAAAACTTTCGTGCCTTCACACAACAGATAATTCGTAGAGGCGTATCCTGCTTCTCCCCATGTATCACGATCGTCTCTTCATTCGCCATCGGGATACGGATAATCTTCCCATGGCATACAATCTCAGCTCGATTACTCGACAACCAATCCACCCCAACTACTACGTCAAAGCTTCCCAACTCAACTGGCAGAAGATCTAACGAAAACTCACGTTCTCCAAGCTCTATCACACAGCCTCTAATCACTTCGTTGACTTCCACTAGCTTCCCATTAGCTAGTTCTATCGAGTACGGGATATCTAACTTACTTGCAACTAAATCAAGTATATTCTTAAACTCTAGAGATACGAAGCTATAGTTGGCACCGGTATCAAATAGCACAGATGCAAAATTTGATTAATAGGGAACGTACCAGTGACTACGTTCGGATCCTTGCGAGCTTCCCTAGCTCCAATGTTGAATACTCTTCCCTGGGCTTGGTTATTCTTTGGGCAATCCCGCTTGAAGTGCCCTACATCACCGCAACCAAAACAACCTTGGCCACGTCCATTCCCATTTCTACCTTGATTGTTGTTATTATTCTCTCTGTATTTAAGATACAACATCAAATAATTAATTTATTATCTCAAAATCACTCTTATTGGATTTTCTACACATGTGTAAATGAGAAAACTTACACATATGTAAATTTTCAATATTTACGAATACAAGTAAATTTAAATGTGTTAATTAAATTTCTAATATTATATTCGAATCATAATTATAAGTGTAAAAAGAAATTTTGAATTTGGTACTGGTTCAGTTCCTTACAGTACCGGTATGATACATGTACTTGGTATAGAAATCAACGCGTGCTTTACATCCCCCCAAAACAATAAAAATAAACACCAGTACTGACACCGATGTTGTTCGTACGATATTGATCGGTTTAGATCATCACGGTACTGGTACCAATATCCATTTATTGTCGCAAACAGAATTATATAAATAAAAAAATATTGAAATCGGAAACCATAAAAATGAATATAGGTACTGGTACCGATGTTGTTCAATATGGCGTGAGTTTATCTAAAGCAAAAACAATAAAAATTAATACCGGTACCAACGTCAATGTTGTTCGGTCGGTTTCTGTCTGGTTCACTACGGTAGAAGTACAATATCCATTATCAAATAAGAAACCGTAAAAACAAATACAGGTACCAATACTGATGGTCTTTGGTTCGGTATGGTAGCGATATGGTGTCTGTTCTATTTATCGAAAGCAAAAAACAATAAAAATAAATATTGATACTGATACAAGTGTTGTTCGGTCGATTTTAGTACGATAGTGGCACAATATACATTTTCGATAAAATTTATAGCACTATGTTCAAAGAAAATAAACAAAGCACACAAGCTATTAGAAAAAAAAAACAAATTAAGTGAAGAATAAAATATAAATAAAAACTCAAAAAATAATAAGTAACTATTCGTTGTGGGTGTTGGTTCGGTTTGATACGATAGCAGGACGATATTCATTTTCAATAATATTTATATTGCAATCCCTAAAAAAACATAGTTGTGGAGTTTGATTTTTTAAAGAGTTAATTTCCAAAATCGTCCCTGAGGTTTGGGCATGTTCGCCATTTTCGTCTAAAATGACTTTTTTGTACCATATTGCCCCTCACGTTTGTAACTTTTTGCCATTTTCATCCAAATGCCTAACGAGGTTACTTTATGCCATCTGTTTGGGTATTTTTTGAAAGAGTAAATTACAAAGTTCGTCCTTTATGTATGTCATTTATTACAAAGTATGTCCTTTATCTTTAATAAGCTCAGAAAACATACTTAATGTTTGCAAACCCTTGCGTGTTATGTCCTTTAGCCCTAACTAAGTTAATTTTCATGGTTAAGTCTGACCAATTGGACCCCACATGAGGGTATCTTGGTCATTTTACCCTAAATATTAAAATAAAAAATCATAAAAAATAAAAATAATAAATAATAAATAGATTAATCATCTTTAACAAAGATTATACATATACAGAAATAATCTTCACTATCTCAACTCTCTCTCTCTCTCTCTAAAACTACCCTACAACCACCACCCACCCACCTGTCGCCACCATCACCCACCCACTGCCACCTCCACCTCCATTTTCTCTCTCTTTCTCTCTCTCTCTCTCTCAACCACTTCCATCCTACGTTACAAAATCCAAAAAAAATTATAATAAATACAGAAAAAATAAAAAAACGAAAACCCAATTGCAGATCAAGAAACAAACCCAGAAACATGAATTTTGTCCATAATCAAGCAAATCAAGAAACAAACCCAGAAACATGACTTTTCTCGATCAACACGACATAGTAAACTAATAAAAACCTTCAAAAGGACAATCAAAATCATCTGAACGAGTCTTAAAATCAACAATATCATCAGGTTCAACACAAAACCTTTTACTAAAACGCAGATCTGGTCGATCTGGAGTTCAATCTCGCATTCAAAACATGAAACGGAATCGAAGTCAGAACCTCTTTGACGCCGGAAACTGCAACATCGTCGGCGATTCTTATATATCGGATGCGGCGATCTGAACCAGAGTATGCGGCGATTCTTATAAAGAGTGGGGCAGTTGTGGGGGTGCACTGAACTAGGATGCGGGGATCTGAACCAGAGGACGACAGCTAGGGTTCTGATCCGAGAGAAAGTAAGAGGGGAGGGTTGGGCGTCGGAGTTCTTGGTCGCCGGAGTTGGGTGTGTGTACGGCGGTGGTGGTCATTCTGGTGGTGGTTGTGGTCTTGCAATTAGAGAGAGATAGAGCTGGTGTGTGTGTGAGAGAGAACAATATGGCGGTGGTGGTCGGTCTGCTGAGGTGTACGGCGGTGGTGGTCGGTCTGCTGAGGTGTACGGCGGTGGTGGTGGTGGTGGTCTTGCAATGAGAGAGAGAGAGAGAGAAAGCTGGTGTGTGTGAGAGAGAGAGAGGGTGTGGTGGCAGGTGAATGTTGAAGATGATTATGATTATTAATTTTAGAGTAAATTACAAAAGACAGGGTAAAAAGACTAAAATACCCTCATGTGGGGTCCATTAGGTCAGATTTAACCATAAAAACTAACTGTGTTAGGGCTAAAGGACATAACTTGTAAGGATTTGCAAACATCGAGTATGTTTCTTGAATATATTGAAGATAAAGGACACGGTTTGATATAAGTGACATACATAAAGGACGAGTTTTGTAATTTACTCTTTTTGAAATTTATAAATTATAAGGGGGTATTGTTAAAATGTTGTTTAATCACAATACCATATTTCTTTGTAGAACCACACAAAAACCACCATTACACCACCGCACTACACCACCACACCACTGCCACCACCAGACCATACAACCCCCACCACCAAACCACACAAGTTACCATCCACCTCCGCCACACACCACCACCATTCTCGTCAAACAACCACCACACCCACCCCCACCTCCACCCTTACCCTTTTCCCTTTTTCTGTGAACAACGACCAACCACCACCTAACACCATTCAAAGTTCAATTGCCACCACTATCAAAACAACATTCAGCCTGCAATCGCCGGCCAATCACAAACCTGCAAATATCTCCGACCACAGTTACGAGTGGAGATTAGATGCAGCAAACTGCTTGATGAAGGAGTTGCGAAGCACGTTTCTCACCGGAAAAACGAAGAGTACGGGTGGAGATTAGAAGCTTAGATTGCTAGTACAAAGATGGAAATTAGATGCTTAGATCTGTTAGGGTTTGTGGGTTTCTTTCTCAATCTGTATGTTCTCAAGTTGAAAGCTTCCATTTTCTTGCAAGGTCTTAGAAATGATGACGTGGTTCCCTTGTCAAGGAAACCCCACTGGTCATCACCGACACCCTTTGCGTTTGATTTATTAAGTCTCGTAAATTTATTCTAACCGGAGAAGGTGACCAGAAAAACTTGGGGTCGCCGGAGAAAATGACCAGAAAACATGGGGACGCCGGAGAAGATGTCCGGAAAAAATGGGGTAGGGGAAAGAAGTTTTGCAACTTTGTGAAGTGGGACCCACCTTTAATGGGTTTTAGTTCATTGGAGGTTGAGCTGTGATGATACCTGCATTATTCATGTTTAGAAGAGATAATTACAAATTACCTCCCTTATAATTTATAAATTTAAAAAAATACCCCAACAGATGGCATAAAGTAACCTGGTTAGGCATTTGGATGAAGATGATAAAAAGTTAAAAACGTGAGGGACAATATGGTACAAAAAAGTCATTTTAGACGAAAATGACAAACATGCCCAAACCCTAAGGACGATTTTGACAATTAACTCTTTTTTAAATAAGTTAGAGAACACATGTTATTAAAAAATCAAACTACATGATGAATACAATATTATTAAAACATAAATAAATATTACAATAATAAGTCTATAATAGAATATGTACTTATCATTGACAACTTAAAAATATCTAATATAATAACAAAAACATCTATGTAGAAATCAGTAATAGCAACAATATTTAACCTTCTTTCATGATCACGCCATGATAAAAATGAAAATTATGTTACTATTCATGCGTTCAAAAATCATATATATATAGAGAGAAAAAGTATAATGTACAAAACGTCTTAACGTACGTTAATGTACGCGATACAAACACAACTTGCGTGATAATATATAAATAACATGCGTGATTATTTTTTGTTCAATTGAACGTGCGTGATTTTGCTCCCATGCGTGATAAAATGCTCCCATGCGTGATTAACTACTCCCATGCGTGATTAACTGATCCATACGTGATTAGTTCCCTGATCTGATGGTTACGCTTGTCGCGTACGTGAAGTAGGATAAGCCGTGAAGTATGTTAACCGCTCCCTATATATGTATATATAAGTATAATAATATTGAGTTTTAATATATAAAATGTTAATTTTTTTCCATTTTTTATATACTCATTACAACAGTATGTCTATCTCAATTACAACAGTTCGTAACAAAGGTAGAGGTCAATTGTCAGCGGATTAGTGGGTTAAGGGTAGATGCAATTGTGCGCCTGAACCTTAGAATGGTGGGTCCAGATGTATACAGTTATACCAATGTTATTGGTTTTAGCGCACACATTTATATAAGGTTCATGTAACATTTTTAGTGGTGCATCCAAACTCACTACAACGTGTCCAATTCAAAAAGCTATCGAATTCTGGTCAATCATTTTGACGCGTAAGCTTATAGCAGTTCGTCTAGACTTGTTAGGGCGACATGACCAAATTTGAAGAGTTATTGGAGTATCGTAATTTATTTTGGCGCACATGTTTATAAATGTCTAACTCCTTGGTGCATTTGAAAAACCATAAAACCATATAACAATTTGCGTTGATCGACTTAGACACAAAAGCACATAGTGTGCACACGTAAAATTTATATGACAATTTCTTCTGTTTTACATTGATAATCATCAAATGTCATTGGAAATAGGTATTGACACATCAGATAAGTGAATTTCATAGGACCTAAAATCATCGTACAAAATATGGATAAAAATGCAAATCTAATTCCTTGTTATTGTCGCTTTCAAAATCGGATCTTACTTGCAAAATCATAACTATTCGACTCAGTAACGTAAGGGAAGTTGTGATTGTCGAGGGGAAACGGTATGACGTGAACAAATTAAAGATAAGAAAAGACGGTAGTTTGAGTTTTCCTAGTGATTTATAAATCATCACAAAGGAATTTATCTACATATTTTGCTCTTAAGATCAAACAAAGAAAAGAGACACGGGTTAGACCAAAAATTTTGTTTCTAATTCATATATACTTTATTTATATATAAATATAGTAAGGTGCATTATCTCTAGAATTAAAAATATCGGGTAACGAAAATGCAAGAATCTCTTGTCAACTAGTTGAGCATTGAAATCTTCCCAATTCAGTGATGCCAACCAATTTCATAAAAAAAACAGGTCTATTTCTTGACCAACACACTAAGATTTTGTTACCCAATTTAAGTTATGGGACATGGCCAAATGAGTGTTTGTTTCCCAAGAACTAGGGATGATAAATGTATAGAGATCTCATTTGCTTACAACTTTTCATTTAAACCCCCTTAACTTAAAAAAAAAAAAAAATCAAATTATTAACACTTTTAGAAAAATTCCATGAACTTGATGGCATCAAAAGAGACAAGAGGAAGCAAGGCAGCCATGCGCTTCTATCTCTATTGCTAAAACATTAAAATATATTACATACCACTTAAAAAGTCAATCATGGCTTTGGCTTTCTTTGATTTATAATGTTTACAGCTTCACCCCTCATACTTTTATATGACTTTATGGTCATAAACAATGATACTTCTTGAATACCTAAACTTATGAATATATACTATTAAGTCCTTTTGTTTTTATTTGGGTGGCGTGATTGCCGGAGATCTTTATTAATTTTACCAAGTTTGTAGCTAGATTTCATGGCATATTCAATCATTATTTTTGTATCTTCCCTAATTTTAAATAGCCACGATGGAGTGATTTCATTTGTTTTATACATATCATGATAACGTTTTGATTAAAATTTTAAACGAATATCTCACACACATAAATCTAAATCTAAGAGTAAACTGCAATTTTACCCTGTGTGGTTATATGAGATTGGCCCTTTGACCCCCTTCCAGGGAAATTTCGCACTCTGACCCCCCAACTAATGAAAAAGTTTGCAATATTACCCCCTGCTGTCAACTTCTGTTTAAAGTCAACATAAGTAATTAACGGTCAAAGGGTATAATGGTCTTTTCTACTCTAGTTTTATATCTTACTCAAGACACCACCTTACATATATCACACTCTTGGCACTCTTACCCCCCCCCCCACCTTCCCCCACCTTATAAGCTCTACTACTGTTTCTTCTCTGGCGATCCTTCTCATCTCCGATCAGCTGCCCTCATCTCCGATCAACTGCGATCCTTCACATCTCCGACCAAATGCCGCTAGTGTGTTGGGTGATCTGATACCTGATCCGCCACACGTCAGGTACAATCGTAGTTCCATTGTTAGTTAATCAGGGTTCGACATTAGAGATCACAAGATTGGGTATATTATAGTTTGATATGTATGTCCGTGTTAGTTAATCTCATGTATGAACCCCATTAGGGTCGGATTTGTTTGATGTAAATGGAGGGTTCGATTAGGGTCGGATTTGTTTGATGTTATAAACAGGGTATTAAAAATTAGTCAGATTTCTATGTTAATTTTGTGTTGTTTGGTGTTTTTTTACAGTTGACCTGACGATGAGCCTATCAAGCTCATCACTGGTGGTCCACTTGGTCGTCTCCATGTTTAGTCGGCCTGTCATCAACTTCCATTATCCACCGGAGTGTTGAGCTGATGTTAAGTTAGTAGTTATGTAGGATTAGTAATGTGTATTTTGTAGGTTAACTTAACTTAAAGTAGATGTTAATTTTGTATGTTGATGGTCAAAATTTATAGCATTTCAGTAGGTTTTGTGTGGATGATGATGACTGTGTAGATTTTGAGTGTTAATGATGATGATTAATGATCAGCAGCAAGTTTTATGGTCAAAATTTACATGCATTATAGTCTACTTGTTTATATGGTCATTTTTGTCATTTGCAGCAGGTTTTGTGTGGATGATGATGAGTGTTAAGATTATGAGTGTTAATGATGATGATGGATGATCAGCAGCAGATTTTATGGTTAAAATTTACATGCAATATAGTCAATTCCACTGCAGTTAGGCTTAGTTATAATGTCATTATGAGTGTTAATGATGATGATTGATGATGATGAGTGTTAAGATTAAATGACCATTTTGACCATTTGCAACAGTTAGGCTTAGTTGTTTATGTGCAGCATGTTAGATGATCAAAACGGACCACCAGTGATGTGCAACATGTTAGATGATCGAAATGGACCATTTTGACCATTTGCAACCATTTTGTCATCTGCAACAGGTTTGAGTTGTTTATGTGCAGCATGTTAGATGATCACAGTTAGATGATCCATTTGCAGCAGGTTTTGTTTGTCTATGTGCAGCATGTTAGATGCTCCATTTGCAGCAGGTTAGATGATCCATTCACATCAATTAAGCAGTTTCATGTCCATTTGCAGCAGGTTAGATGATCCATTCACATCAATTAAGCAGTTTCATGTCCATTTGCAGCAGGTTAGATGATCCATTAGGACTTGTTTATCAGATTCAGTTGAGCATTTAGTTTGTGGTCAGATTCAGTGCAACAGGTTTAGTATCAATAAATAAGTGAATGTTATGAATACTTAGTTTATCATCATTTCTCAGTGTTCTAGTATCAATAAAACAGTGGATCAAATCACTTACACTGTTTTACACTTAGTTTCTGCGGCCTTTTACTTAGTCTGGTCAAACATTTTTAGCGGGAATGGTTTTGTTTTCAGCAGGGGGTAAGGAAACAATGAAATATTTAACACGGGGGGTAATACTGTTTCTTACAATAAAGCATAGGGGGTAATAAGAAAGGACAATATAGTCATTTAACACCGGGGGGTAATACGTTTGCTTACAACAAACCATAGGGGGTAATATGAAAGGGTAACATAGTCATTTTACATTCCATTTAACAGAACTGTTAAGTTAGTTGACAATAGGGGGTAATATTGCAGACTTTTTCATTAGTTGGGGGTCAGAGTGCGAAATTTCCCTGGGAGGGGGTCAGTGTGCCAATCTCATATAACCCCATGGGGTAAAATTGCAGTTTACTCTATATCTAATCTCATCTGATTTCTACATTGATTTGGTAAGGCTAAAGGGTGTAGGGCTCTTTCTACATTTTTATCAACTTAACTATTTTAGACAACTAAATTAATCGTTTCATTTTTATCCACATATTTTTTAATTCAAAAATTTGTTTATTATTAGTTAAATTGTTAAAAAGTAAATATAAGTAGTCTAAAATGAGAATACATATCGTGTGAAATTCGCCCTAAGTTTAAATTTAATGTAGATACTTAAATTATAATCAGAATAGCATAAATTTTACTCATATTTGACACTATGCTTTATTCATGAGGCCACCCGTAGGGGGCGGGATATCACACCAAAACAAGGCATAGCCCCCCATAGGATAACGACGTGAGGGGGGAGCTTTTCAAAAATCACACCAAAACTAGGGTTTCAATTTGGGTCCCTGCGAAGAGGATAACGACGTGAGGGGGGAGCTTTTCAAAAATCTGACCGTTACAAATGGTTATCTGAAGCATAAATCAAAATCTCCTATTTTTGGAATTGAAGATGTTAGAGTGAAATTGTGTACCACAAATCAAAATCAAAATCTCCTTTTTTTTTTAAATCAAGACCTGTCCAGATCTGGGTTCGGTGATGTTAGCAAGAGAGAGAGAGAGAGAGAGAGAGAGAGTTGCAGAGGATCTTGATGGTGGTGATGGTTGGTGTAGTACCCAGCGGTGGTATGGCGGGGTGCAATGGTGAAACAGATCCGGTGACAAACGATGGTGATGTTTTGTATTTAGAGAGAGAGAGAGAGAAGGCGGTGGTGAGTGGTGGTTTAGGAGATGATGGTGGTGGTGCTTTCGAAAGATGCTGGTACGTATAATGAGTGATTTTTGGAATTGAAAATGAAATTTGATGAAATTGAGTTGTTGTTGGAGGTTTGAGAGTGTTAATTTAAATGAATGGAATGGAATCAGACACCGGAGATCTGCCGGAAACGGTGTTAGCATTCACATCCAACCCCCCATATTAGAGATTAAATGAAAAAAAAATAGAAAATTAATGATTAGATAATGATGGGCTAGGGGCTTTATGACTACACCCCCTTGTGATATAAAGCTCCATAAAGCCCCTTTCTTACGCATTCACCACTTGTCGCATAACGTTCCATGCATGGCCCCCCGCGGAGTTTTTTTTTTTTTTTTTTTGAATTTTTGTTGTTTGGCGTTGTAAAAACAACGCTCTTGCTGGGAGGTTTTTGTCGAGATTTTACCGTTGTCAAACGGTAACAACATTTAATATATATGTATATATATATATATATAAATATAGGTAGAGGTTCCTGTAAAAAAGAGTTTTTTTGTAAGAAAGGTAAGAAAGAATGTACACCATTAGAATCTAATGGTTGAGATCATAATGGCAAAATTGTAAATAATGTTTACTATTAAAATATTAATTTTCTCGATTAAGGGTATATAGATAAATTTAACATTTTTAAATTAAGAAACTAACATTAATGCACATGTAACTTCCCCCCGTCTTTTTTAAACGTCAATAACTTTTTATACGTAACTTTTTTTTAAAAAAAATTACACCATAATAACGAGCGTTTTTTAATCTTTAAAATGAGTACCATATTGCTATACTTATATAGAGAAAAAAATATGTTTCGATCAGATGTTTAGTCCATGAATTGTGTTATATACTTGCTGAATGGTTTTATATACTTGTTGAATGGTGTTTATAGGGATCTTTTAAAAAATCCAATTCCTATAATTAAGGTGACGGTTATGGGAAATTTTTAATTAATTGAATTAATGATAAAATTACTTGTTTACCCTTTTAAATTAATTTATATTTAGGACACATGTTATCTCCACAATATTTCTCACCTTTCTCACACTTTTAACTTTTTTTTACAATAACCATACCCTATATATATATATATATATATATATATATATATATATATATATATATATATATATAGGGGATAGATCATGAGAAAACTAGTTTAAATGAGAAAACCAAAAAACTAACTAAAAAAGCCACAAAACATACCAATTTTTTTTTTAAATTTTTATAAAAAAATCGCAGCTTTTTTTGCATGGAAAAAAATTTTCAAAAATAAAAAAATAAAAAAAAAATTTCTGGTTGTATTGCACATGTAGTACACAGATAATCACATATATTGCACATGTGCAGTACAACAATTTTTTTTTTTGAAAATTTTTTTCTACGCATAAAAACTAGCGATTTTTTATTAAAAATTGTAAAAAAAAAAAATTGGTATGTTTTTTAGCTTTTTTTAGGCTTTTTTAGTTAGTTTTCTAGTTTTCTCATTTATATGTAGTTTTCTCATGATCCTCTCCCTATATATATATATATATATATATATATATATATATATATATATAGTGGAGAGTTCAAATGAGAAGAAATTTTTTGTAAGAATAAAAAAGAAGAAATTTCAACCAATAAGAATGCTTCATTTTACTTCATTTAATTTTCGTATTTAATATTAGTGTAAGGATATATTGGTAAACTTAGATGAATCATTAATTGGTAGTCTTCCTTTTTAATAGCTAACTACATTAAATTTGTAAGTTATTTTAAAAAAAAAACATATTTTTTCAAAAAAAATATATATATATAATTTAAAGTGTAGCATAAATTACGAGGCGTGTAGGATGAATTACGAGCTGTGTAGGATAAATTTCAAAACGTGTAGGATAAATTTTGATGTGTGTAAGCAAAAATTTAAGTGTGGAGGATGATAGTGTTTATGACTAATTAATTAGTCAAAGATAATAATAAATGATTTGAGAGAAAAACTATTTAATGTTTTACATTTTTACCCTTTGTTCTTTTTCTTCTTAATTTAATTTTCTTCTCAAATGAACCTTCCCCTATATATATATATATATATATATATATATATATATATATATATATATATATATATATATATATATATATATATATATATATATATATATATATATAGGGTAGGGATCCTAAGAGAAGTCCACCCTATTTGAGAAACTTGAGAAGCATTCTGGACCACACATTTTCCTAAGCTTTTCGTAATATACACATATGTATAGTTTAAAATTGACTATATACATATGTGTATAATTCAAGATTTGACAATATATATATATGTATATAGTCAATTTTAAACTATACATATGTGTATATTACGAAAAGCTTAGGAAAATGTGTGGTCCAGAATGCTTCTCAAGTTTCTCAATTAGCCTAGTGCTTCTCACATGATTCTAACCCTATATATATATATATATATATATATATTCAACATTAAACCCTATATATATCTCACTTTTCATTCATTTTTTATAAAACTTTCACCTTTACTCTCTACTTTTTAAAAACTTCTCCACTTTTCACCCACAATCATGAATCCCTTACGACCTCCATTTGGTGTGCCTTCGAGACCCGGTAACCCCAACGCATATCGGCCGAACACCACGCAATCCCAACCGAGCTTCAACTTACAAGAGATGGATCCTAACGTATTCGCGTACGCTCAAATATTAGCATCGCCCGGTTCCCAATCATTCTTTCAAGTTCCTCAAACCTTTCAAAACATGGGCGGTTTGCACCCGTCTCCGGAGATAGAAACGGTATCGGAGACACAACCCGAACCCGAGCCCGTTGTCGAGGCATCCAAACGTGAGAAAAGGTCTCACAAAAAAAAAGATACAACCGCTCCTCATCGAAAAGGAGACTACCTTGTATGGACGAAAGACGAGGAGTACGCGTTGGCACGTGCGTGGCTAGATATACCGGAGGCCCCCAATGCTGGTGAGTGTTTTAAAAAATTTTATTATTATTTTCGGCCGTAGTATTATTATTATTATTTTTTTTTGTAAAATATTACATTATAATTTTTGATTTTCTTTGTAGCAAATTACCAAACATCACCTGTTTTTTGGTAAAAGATTCGTGAAACGTTCTTTAAAGCTATGGGAAAAGACGAGGAGTACCACAAACAAGATTCCATTTCGAGCAAATGGACCGATATCAACTGGAAATGCCATGAGTTTCAAGAGGTCTTTCAACGCAATTGGGACAGCAAGGAAAGCGACGAAAACAACGCTAATATTATAACAAAAATGTTGGAAGAATACAATCGTAGGAAAGGCAGTTTCACTTATTTTAGATGTTGGGAGCTTTTATAAGAAAGTCCCAAATGGGCTAACGTACCCACGATGACGTCTAGCGTCAGATGTAAATTAAAGCGGTCCATAACATCATCGTCGGTTGACCCGGACACACCAAACTCAGATGCTCGCAACGTCGATTTAAATATTATCGTAGATGACGAGGAAGATTCGGAGTTGGAACGACCGCGGGGTAGAAGAAGTGCCAAAAATAAGGGAAAAACGGAGTCCTCTTCTTCTAATCAAGAAATATTGAAGCAAGATTTCGAAGAAATGAATCGACGCCTTCAAGACATTCGAGATATCGGTCATCGGCGTTTACAAACTATCAATGAAAGAAACGCTGAAAACAAAAAGTTTGTCACGATACAAGAATCGAGACAAATGGAGAAAGATATCGAATTTTTGTCTAAACCCATCGACCATCTCACAGGCGACGCGTTGATCCTAGGCCAAATGCGTAGGGAACAAATCCGTCAAAAATACGGACTCTAGCTTATTTATTTGTTTCGTTTTTTTATTTTATTTGTTTCGTTTTTTTAGGATTTTATTTTTTTTTTCTTAATTCCGGTTTTTTTTAGATTGTAATGTTTTTTATTTAATGGAATTTTTTTAGTTTTAATTAAAAAAATTAATAATTGTGTAATGATTGACGGAGCATTATTGGGCGTTATCATCACTACGCTCATTTGTGAATAACGCCCCTTTGATGACTAGGATTACAAGTGGCGCAAAACGCCATAGGGTGGGACATTATTTGATGTAACCACTACACATGGAAATAAGTATTGGGTTGTGACACATGTCATTTTCTGATAGGCCCAAGCTATGGTAACTAACTGAATTTTTTTAGCTAATTGTTTATCAGTCTTTTATTATTTTCTTTAGAGAAAAATGCCCGGATAGTCCCTGTGGTTTCACCTTTTTTCATCAATAGTCCCCAACTTTCTAAAACTACCTGAATAGTCCCCAAGTTTTCAATTTTTGTTCCCGGATAGTCCCTGGGTCTAACTTCAGTTACTTTTCTCTGTTAAGTGACCCCACGTGCATATCACGTGAGGGGTATTTTGGTCAGTTTACTTGTTTGTTTTCTCTGCCTATTAAATAACACCCTTTTCCCACAAACCTAACCACCAACAGCATCGATTCCATCGTCTTCTCCATTGTTCATCTTCCTCAGCAGCCTCGATTCCATCATCTCATGGTTCTCTGCAATTGTGGCCAAGATGCAATCATAGTTACGTCATGGACCGATCTCAACCCTGGTCGCCGATTCTACTCTTGTCCAACCATGGTAATGTATACTATTACCGGTTTTAATAGTCTAGGGCTTCAAAAGTATGATTCTTTCTTCTTTCTCTGTAGAATCCCAACTGTGGAAGATTCATAGGGTGGGTGGACCCACCAATGTGCAGTCGTGCAGTGGCAATTATTCCTGGGCTTTTAAGACACAGAAACCAAGTTGATGCTGAGTTAGCCAAGATGCGGGAAAGGAATCGGTTGAAGAACAAGATCATTACGGGTCTTTTGATACTTTTAGGGGTTGTGTTTTGGATGTATGTTAAGGGTTGAATGTATTGGATATTGTAATGTTTTTAATGTGAAGGATGTTGTAATGTCTTCATTGCAATGGATATTCCCAATGTTTTTTGAAAATCTGATGCATTCAATGAATTTGGTTGTTTGGAAGTAAGTTTATCTTAAATGTGGTTGGTGAAATATGTATAGTATTCAATGAGTAGGTTGATTCAATGAGCAGGTTGTTTGAATGTGGTTGCTTGGAAGTAATTAAGTATTGTGCAAAATGTATCGTGCGAAATGTGTCGTTTAAATCTATTGTGCGAAATGTGTTGTTTAAATCCATTGTGCAAAATGTGTCGTTTAAATCCATTGTGCATGACCTGTTGCAACAAATGAACACAATAACCTGTCCAAAGTGCATCACCTGTTGCAACAAATGAACACAAATAACTTGTCCAAAGTGCATGACCTGTTGCAACAAATGAACACAATAACCTGTCCAAACTTCAAATACCAGCTACAACCTTCAACAAACATCCAACCATACAAACTTTAAAGTACTGGACCAGATTTAACATTCGACAAATGGACCACAAACATACCAGCTACAACCTTCAACATTCGACAAACGTGAAACTAAAACACAAAATAGTAAACCACAAACTTTAAACTACTGACCATTAAACATCCAACCATACACAATATCCTACATTAATATCATCAACATAACAAGTCCAAAATATGATGATAATTGTTATAGATGTTCTAATAAGCTAAATAGACACAAAAGACTGCATCAATGTTTTAAGACAACCCAAAAACCATAACCCGACAACCCGAAAACCATAACCCTTAAACACTTGGACCTGCCTGACCAGCCTCAGTAGCTTGATTACCATCTTTCTTCTTCTTACCTTTCTTCCCTTTCTTCGGCCCGACAACTTTTTTGGTCCTTCCACAAGTTCTTTGGTTGTGGCCCTTTTCAACATACTTCTGGCACTTCACGGACTTCCATTTTCTTGTGAATTTGCCACCAACCATAGCCTGCTCGTTATCAGCTTCAGCAGCCCTGTTTCTCTTGTTTCTTGCTTGTGAAGCCCTTTCAACTTCATCCTGCAACTCCACAGCATCCTTCCTTCTTTTCTTCTTAGGTCTGCCGATAGGTGTGTGGTGCAGAGGTGGGGTTAGGTTGGTTGGAACCTGTGATTTTGGCCATAATTCTCTACCATTAATGGGACTAATGGTATGACTGTAAACCCTCTTCCATGTTTCAAGATAATAACATTCATTAACCCATGATTCCGGGGGTCCAACCTCTTGGCCATTCATTGCCATGTCCCAATTGAAAGCCACAGCATGCCTACAAGGGATTCCTGAAACTTCCCATTCTCTACAAGTGCAAACCCTATCCACAACATCCACAACATACTGTTTATGTGTTGCAGCACCATCCACTGTGACCTTACCACTGACTTGATACTTTGTCCCACCACTCCACCTAACATTATAATTTGCAGCTAATTTCTTTGTGTTTCAAAGATCTTTGCAACTCTAGGAGTAAGTGGACCATTTGTCTGCCGAATCTTCCTGAGAACATTCACAATCCTTTGCATTAGATACTCTCTGACAAACTCCAAAGCAGAAAGTATAGGCTTGTCTCGACCATTGACTGTCCTTGCATTCAAGACTTCACACATGTTGTTCAACACCACATCAGATTGTGCCCTACCTGTATATCAAATAAACAGCAATAAACATCAATAAACAGCAGTAAACATCAGATTGCCAAACTGAATGATCAATAAACAGCAATAAACATCAATAAACAGCAGTAAACATCAATAAACAGCGGTAAACATCAATAAACAACAGTTTTGATATGCATATACCTGTAAAATGAGACCTTCTCCAGTGAATGGGTGGAATACTTGCCAACCAATTATAAGCTTCAATGTTGTACAACCTCAACTCCTCCATTTTTGCTTCAAAATCTGGAACTGTATAAGCTTTGGATGCATTTTGAAGACAATCCTTGAAGGCATCTCCTCTCAATTGAAGTTTCATGTTCTGCCATATATGCCTTGCACAAAATCTATGCTCAGCTGCTGGAAATACCTGAGTTATGGCTGGTATTATTCCCTGTTTCATCACATTTCAAACATTAATCATACAAAAAACAAACTTATGATAATTGCTGAATTTAATACCATACCTTTTGCCTGTCAAAAATGAAGGTGAATTTGCATTATCTGGAAGATCCAAGTCATCTTTAATACACTGTAGGAACCAGATCCAGGAGTCTTTGTTCTCAGCCTCAACAATTCCATAAGCTAAAGGATAAATGCCATTGTTGGGATCTAAACCAACTGCAGTTAGCATCTGACCAGGGTAGGGGCCTTTCATAAATGCCCTATCTAACCCCAACAGTTCCCTCCTACACTCTTTAAACCCTTCTTTGAGTGGTCCCAGACAAACATAAATCCTCTTGAAGATCCTTGTGGGTGCATGTGGGTTACACTCAGGCTCAACAACAAATTTAACTGTTGTACCTGGATTGGTCCTGTGTAGTTCCATGACATAGTCCCTGAGGCTTGCATACTGAACTTTGAAGTTCCCTTCAATCTTTTTTGTAGCCTTGAGCTTTGTCCTGAAAGCCTGTAACCAACTTAAACTTAGTTAATGGTCTATAACTAAAGAAAATAAACAGAAGCAGAAATTAGGGTTTATACCTTCATTTTTGTCACAGACAGCTCATACTTCCTCCCAAGCTCTTCTTGTAGCCTACTTACTGAAATATTAGGGTTGGCTGCAATCTGATTCATCACAAACTCTTGTTTTGCCAAGAAGGTAGAAGTGAAAGGCTGTATTTTTCTGGATGTGAGACACTTGTGATCTGGTTGGTAAGTCTTTACCACCCAAGTCTCATCTTCATCGCTCAATCTAGACAAGTACAAAACCCAAGGACAATCCACACTATTTAACCTACCCTTCCTTTTATCATTGCACTCTACCAATCCCTTTTTAAACCCCTTTTTTGTCCCACTTGCAGAAGATTCCTTGCCTTTTTGGCAAGTTGCAGATTGTATATGGATACCAGGCCCACTTTGGCTGGGCCCTTTTTTATTCGGCCCATATGTGAAAATTGGACATCTACCCTCACAAACCACCCTAATTCTTTTTTTATCATTTCTCAGAAAAGACAGTGACCTCCTTGTTTCAATTGCATGTTTGTTTATCTTGTCTTTTGCCGCTTTGGCTGTTGGAAACAACTAACCAACATAAAAGGTCACTTGGGATGTTGATGGTCCAGCCCTCTTTTTCCTCCTCAACTCTCTTAATTTCAAACTTCTCCTAGTTTCGAAATCTTCCATTTCCTCATCAGTCAAACTGTCAAAAGACTCATAACTTAGATTTTCATCATCTAATAAGTCATCACTGGTATCCACATCATGGTTGCCAACAGACTCTACTTCAGCTCCCATAAACTCTACACCCCTGTCAACATTTGCATGGTAGTACATCATGTCATACTCAGCCTCATCCATACTCTCTAACCCCTCTACAAAGTCACTGTCATCTGAATCATCACCCTCAGATGATTCATCATCATCAGCCTCAGCACCATCAGTTGCCTCACCACCCTCATCATGCTCAGACTCACCACCCTCAGCTTGCTTAGACTGACCAACCTCAGACTCATCACCCTCCGCTTGCCTAGACTCACCATCTATTGGAAAATCAGTTGAGAAATTTGCATTTTCAAAATCATAGCTAAAACTGTTATTGAACGATGCATTCTCCACAACTACATTAGCCTCTACACCACCTACATTAGCCTCTACACCACCTACTTCATTTACAACTTCATTACTTACCTTATCAACAGCCTCTACACCACCCGTGTTACCCTCTGCATTAACAGCCTCTACACCTCCTGTGTTACCCTCTTCAACATCATCATTTACAACTTCATTAGTTACCTTATCAGCAGCCTCTAAACCTTCTACATCAGTTACATCTTTCCATTGAAGTAACAGATTTTTTGATACCCTAAGTTTCTTTCTTCTAGGCCTTTGAATGGTATTAACAGCACCCCCCTCATTTTCTAATTCTTGAATAACCACATTCGATGATTGTGTAGGACTAAAGTAATTTTTAACCTTGGTTTCACCATGTTCTATAAACACCTTAATAAGTTTGTTTTTTGCAACATATTTGGCCAAAAGCCTAACATCACCATCATTACCTAAAGGACATAATCCAACATCTAAATCTAACTCAGGAATCTTAAAATGGTAATACAACTTCACATCATGAACATATAGTTGAAGATCTCTCACCATCCAATCGATTTCATGCACTGAAAATTCCTCAATGTTGCAGTAGTCAACATAAGCAGCTTTGCCAAAAGCGTATTTTCTTCCTGGTGACGGAGTAAACACACCACCATAAAGAAGTTTTATGCTGAAAAAGTTCTCAAAACCATCTGCACATACATTAAACTCACATTAGGGTATAAAATTACAGATATTGTTAGGGTTTTAACAGTTTATTTCTCTATATTGGATGTTGTTCAACCCGTACCATTCTTGCACAAAGAAGCTAGGGTTTTAACGATACTTACCGTAAACACTCTCTGGTACAAATGGCTTCACATACTCAGAATTGGACCGAAAATTCCACTGACGGTTGTTGAGGATCGTCGTCCTTCATTTTCGTGGGAAGATTCTGATGATCAATCGATCAGATTTAGGGTTTAGATTGTGAAGAGATTAGGGGAAGATGATGAGCCGGATTCGCCTTAGGGAGGGAGGGAAAACAACTGACAATGAGGGAGTAGGGGTGCAGGGGTACTTTTATATGTTAGGCACAAATAAACTGACCAAAATACCCCTCACGTGATATGCACGTGGGGTCACTTAACAGAGAAAAGTAACTTAAGTTAGGCCCAGGGACTATCCGGGAACAAAAATTGAAAACTTGGGGACTATTCAGGTAGTTTTAGAAAGTTGGGGAGTATATGTGAAAAAAGGTGAAACCACAGAGACTATCCGGGCATTTTTCTCTTTTCTTTATTTATACTTACTTTATAAGATTTTCATTTTCAATATTTATTTTCTCAAATTTTTTGGTTTATTTATACACGCTTATTAAATATTAATAACCATCTAAAATTTTAGTAATCTGAATTTGTACATGGGTTCTAACCTATTCAAAACATAAAAGAATCAACCAACAACACAATATCAACAAGAAAAAAAATGAAGATGCATTAGAAAATTTTGTACAAATCAACTCTCACCGGAAAAAAAATATGTTAACCACGTCACTCTAAAAGAGAAATTACATATCCTCTTAAAATAGGGTTAAAATTTCTTTATTTTCTGTTGATATAAATCTATAAAATGTAACACTTTTTCAAACAGTCTGTTGCTAAATGTACCTCTACTATTTTTATTTTTACTGTTTGTACTCCCTCTCTGAAGTTTTAAAAAAATACAATCAAACCTTTTGTTTCCTGATTTTTATAAAATTACATTAGGAAGCGTCTCAAACTTTTTTAAGGATTTATCTACTTTCTATAATTTGAATTTTTGAATATATATGGAACATACAGGTCCATTCCCCAACCACGACCAAAATAGTTCTTTGTAAACAATTTTAATATATGTTGTGTTCTAAAACTTTAGGTCTTCGTTATTCATCATAATTTGAAATATCTATATATATATAGAGAAACGGGATTAGGAGAAAACGCTTAAAAGTGTGAGAACGGTGAGAACGTTTCCTGGCCTAACACATGTCACGCCGCTTAGCGAAAGGCGGAGAGGCTTTTTTGTCCTTTAATATTTCTTTTTTTTAACGCGTGTCACTTCATCTTTCCATTTTTTTGGCGTTTAATAAATACGCGACGTTTTTATTATTTTTAGGTCAGAATCGTAGTAAATATTTTGGCGGTTTAAGTATTGTTTTGGCGTTTTTATTGTTTTTTAGATCACGATGCAGGCTTTTAATGTAAAAAACATCAGTAATTTTTTGATTCTATTATATCAAGTGTTTTGCCATTTAATATACAGGCCTATAATGTGACAGACAATTATGACGTTTTGAAAAGATAAATAAATTTCAATTTTCCATGTAGTGGCATTAATATAACTATAATGTTTGGCAATAATGCTACCGTCTCTTTATTTTACTGTTTCTTTCAATTTTCATCTGTCAATTAGTGTTGATTTTTCCAGTAATACTTTGTTTGCGTTTTTGGCGTTTTATATAGCAACCTCGTATTTTGCTAGCATTCGTTCTCACAGTTTTCAAACTATCAGGCGTTTTGGTGTTTGTAGTTTTTGGCGTTTTATACTCAATTTTTTTTTTTAAAATAGTAGAGAATTAGATGATAAACAACAAAGAATTACATAACAAACAATAGAAAATGAAAAAAAATTATAATCTAATTTCTCATTCAAATCTTCACTGTCATCAGCCTCTTCTACTTTAACCTTTTTGGCGTTTTGAACGTGTTTTTGAATGCCGTATTGATGAAGCAATGGTTAACCGGGCAGGGTTAACTCACTGGTCTCGTCAAGAAGGGTTAATCCCTTCCTCCCGAGGATCGTTGACTGGATCACCGGTGGGTTGATCTCCTGCACAAGGAAACAAACCGTAACTCGTAACAAGGAGGATGGGGTGGGGGGTGCTCCTTGTTACCACTCTCCGGCGTGAGAATCAGTGATCTGCTTGGGAAGCAAAGTATGATAGTAGTAGTGAGAGAGTTGTGAAGCGATACCTCAAACCTGGTTTGGGGTTGGTATTTATAGCCGAGGAGTGAAGGAGGAGGATGATGGACAGACTGACGACGTGCTGCACCTTTGCAGGTGTGTCAGGCTTGTCGGGTGTGGAGGTTACGCCACGTCAGTCTATTACTTACGTAGCCCTGACAGATGACTGTCATTGGCGCTACTTGCACTGGTGTGTCAGTCCCACTTGTTGGGCGTATAGGATGCGGTGCGAGCCGCATCGCTGCCTGCGGTAACATCTGATGTTATCACGTCTCTTGCTTGTGATAAAGAAATACGCGAGATGCGGTGCTAGCCGCATCGTCGCCTGTGGTGACTGTTGCTGTTATCCAGCTTCCTTGTATTGATAGAAGTGTTCACTGGACGCGGTGCGAGGCCGCATCGCTGTGAATACTTCCGTTTTCATACACCAGATATGATGCTATGCCGCATCACTCTACCGTTCTAATATTCCAGGTAAGTCCTCCATCACTGGACAGATTGGATTCAACCATTGTGTCGATGCGTTCCCGCACGGACACAAGTAGGTTGTTAGCTAGTGGGGGTTTTGATAAGGGTAATGGTCACTCGCGGTCGATGCTGACGCGAGATCTGGGACCATACCCCTTCAAGTCCCCCCAGTCTAGTGTTGCTGCCATATGCAAGTTGCATGTGGGAGGAGTACTGGACTATGGTGTTTAGAAGGTAGTTTTGGAGTCTGGAGAAGATTCTAGACCAAGTGGATGGTCTTCGCTCTTTGTAAATCAAACTAGAGGTCTAGAAGGGTCATTTGATGCCTCTTCCGTACCGGTGAGAATGTTTCGTCTGATGCGAAATTCTCAACCTCTGGTTGGGTGCCACCTGTTGGTGTGTCGAACCAACCTTGAGACCTTGTTGGGCGTATGCACAAACTTCGAACCAATCTCTGAGATGTTGGCTGAAGGTGTGCACAAACTTCGAACCAACCTTTGAAGTGGTGAATGAAGAAGAGAGTTCTCTGATGTCATGATTGGACATCAAATGATGATCCCTTTTGTGGGGTGTTCGTGTTCTTCCAATTAGCTCTCTAGTAACCGCACGTCCTTTGCGGTTACCTCGTTGCTTGACATTGTTGGCCACGGTTGTGGGAACAATGTTAAGTACTTGCGTCATTGTTGGCCATGTTTGGTCGAACAATGTGTTTCTGGATAATGGTCAAATAAACATGGTCATAGGCATGGTAATGCCCACCATTGTTTATTCTATCCATGTTACAAGTAGGGTAACAAGGTCATAAGCAGACTTGTTACCGCTTATTCGATTAGGGATTTCATCCGCATCTCTTCCTTAGGCACCTTCCTTCACGCTCCAATACCGAGGAGTTTTCCTTGAAGTAGTTTCGCTCCTCGATGTGAAGACTTAGTTGTGGCTCTTCCGTAGCAACCGTTTGCGGAAGCTATGGTTGTGTCCGCAGTGACTTATGAGTGTCTGCGGTTTTGTCACCCCATATTCGCTTGAAACGGGTGTGTTGCTCGGATGTGGCTCTTGAAGGATCAGGAGTCAGGGTTGCTGATGTGCGTGCGCGTACATTCCCTTCCTTCTTTTTGTTTAAAGTTGTTTATGCACCCTCTGTGGTTGTGAACCGGACAGGAGGGATTTGAAGCTTGAAGAGAATGAAGGCAATGCGGTTTACCTGTTTCTGAGATGCGGTTCAGTCCAAAGAACAACGCTGGTTCTGAGTATCTGACACACCTGAACGGGCTCGTGTGTGTCATTTCCGCATATTCCACGTGTGCTCGTGGGTAGTGCGGATAGGTATTATACCCCCTTATAGTGTGGAGATATATATTTTTGCCTATTTTTAGGGGTATGTAAAAAAACGACATGCGGTATGGGTTATGGTGCGGTATACTAGAGAAACCGCATGCCGCTTATAGTTGGATAATGTAGTCGCTTTTTGTTGCATACGTGGCTGACCTCACGTGTGAGTTGGTGGAAGTTGGTGAGGTCATTCTGGCATGTGCTGAAATGAAAGGACATTTGCACTGCCCGAGGCATTAAATGCACTGTAGCAAGGAGTGTAAAGGTCTCTTATGTCAGGCGCGTGGGCGGCCACGCGCGCGTGATAACTGTCAGCGGAAACGGCGCTTGACACGTGGTGTCGCGTAATTCGTTCTTTTTGAACGTGATGATGCGTTTTCTCCCTCCGCATTAATTGCGATGGGTATATAAGGGGAAACCGTTCGTGGTTTCCCCTCACTTGTTCGAAATTTCAAAAATTTGCCGGTGAGAGAAAAGAAGTTACTTTGTCTTCTCCGATCAATTGTTTGAAGTTTCCGGTGAGGTTTTCTGAGTTTGTAGTGTTCATCTTCTTTATTCCTGATGGCTGAACCGTCGAATCCACACAATGTGGAGGGTGAGAACCCTGAACAGCCGGTAGTGGCGGCTGATGAAGACGAAGATGATGACGTTGATGCTCCCGGTGGTGGGTTACCGGTGTTGAAGTGGTCAAAGGGTAGTTTTAAAAACCTGATTACCACCGTTCATATGGCCGACGAGTGGGAGGCTACTTACCCACAAGAGGGGGATACCGGTGCCGATGCTCCGGCCGGTTATATTACTTTGTGGGCAGATTTTTTCACCGAAGGCAACCTTCGGTTGCCGGTGACGGTGTTCGTTGCGGAGGTGTTGGAGTACTATCATCTCCATATCTCCCAACTTAGTCCATTTGGGATGTTCCGAATCAGGAACTTTGAGTATACCTTCCGTGCCCATGGCTTGCCCATTACTGTTGAAAATTTCCGTCGATTTTACCAGTTGACGGTGAACACCGGTTTTTTCTCTTTTACTCAACGTCATGGGAGTTTGAAGTTGATGACACCTCCGAAGGGTGTGACCCATTGGAAGATGAAGTTCTTCTATGTTAAAGCTTGTGCGGTATATGCCAATATGACTTTCCGGGATGTCAATATTGGTGTTACTGATGAGGACATTCCTGTTGCCACCGCGAAGACTGTGGATTGGTTCTCTAGGCTGCGGCCTATTGAACTCAAGAAGTTAGACAACAACCAGCTGTGGGTGTTGCGGATGATGCTTACGAGGCCGGACAGGAAGGCAAGACCCGTTCTGCGGGAAAAGAGTGGTGGTAAGTCTGTTACTCTTTATTGTTTTTCTTTCTTCGTTATCCTTGTAATAATATGCATGCATGTGTTGTATCAGCGGATGCGGTTGGCTTGTGGAGGATGTTTGAGCCCGATTTCAAGGGCCAAGTTGATTTGATTCCGGTTGAGTTACGGGAAGGTTTCAATCTAGAAATTGTTGGTAACTTCCGTGTACCCAAACGTGATGTGTTGAGGGCACCCGTGCCAGAAGGCGAAAAAGGTATTTTCCAAGTTGTACTTGTTTTCCAAGTTTACCCTCCTAATTTGTTTGCTTGATTTCTCCCATGCAGCTATCCTTGCGGACTTGGGGAAGTTTGAAAAGCGCATCCCCAAGAAGCATGTGGAGAAAAAGCAGGTGAAGAAAACCACGCGGGGTCGTGGTAAGGAGAAAGGTGAGGGCTCAGTTGCCCCTCTTCCGGTGTCTCAGGCCGCAGGTACCTATCGATCTTGTTATCGCAGATATACCGATTACGTGGTAGTATCTGATACCCTTGAGGGTTCGGGTGTTCTAGGTAGTGGTGCGGCTGCGGGTGGAACCCCTGCGGGTCCGCCCGTTGTTGGTAAGAAGAGAGAACCAGAGCAAAAGGCTGCTGGTGGTGGTGAACCGAAGCGTCGGAAGCTGCAGTCAAAAAGGGCTGCTCCGGCGCAAAAGAAACCTGCGGTTGCTGTTGGTAAGTATATAACTGTCGCAAGTGCTTTGTAAACACAACTTGTTTATTGATAGTTATTGCCTTGTTTATATTGCAGAATCCGAAGATGCAGGATATTCTCTCTTTGATGCTCCTTTTTCTCCCTCGCATACCACAGATGCGGGTGCGGGGGTACCAAAGGAGCCTGCGGCACCTTCTGTCAAGGTGGTTCCTGATCTCCCCGTACAGGTGGAGGAAACGGTGGAGAAGACTGCTACCCAGATTTTTGATAATGTGGATTCCTCCAATAACCTGATCAGCCCAACTGATGGCGATGGGTTGGACTTGAGGTTTTCGGATGCTGGGAAGCAGAAGTCGGATGCTGAGCCGCAGAAATCTCCAACTGCGGAGAAGGTTTCTGGTTCTGCATCAGGGGGTGCGGGTTATGAAGGACCTCCGATTCAGCCTGGAGAGTCTAAATTGGAGTACTATTACCGCACCTACACACAGGATCGAAGTACAGCTTATCATCGACCCCCCTGGACTGTTATGCAGGGGGGTGATATTTCAAACGATCCTTCCGCGTGCAGGGAGATTCTGGGTGGTCTGGGCACCCCATTTGAAACTGAACGTGCCCGTGCCGCACCCCGTGAGCTGTGCATTAACCAACTTTCTACGATGCTAGTAGGAAGTTCCATTGTGGCGAATGCCATTTTGGAAGATTATAAGGTGCTAGGCCGCAGGGAAGAAGAAACTGCTCGTTTGCGGGCCGAAGCAGAAGAGTTGGTGAAGGCTGCTCGTGCGGGTGCGGAGCAACTTGAAAGAGAGAGAGCTGCTTTTGAAAAGCAGAAACAGACTGCAGCGTGGGCTACAACTGCTGAGCTGAAACAGGTTCGTACTCTTGCCAAGTTACTTTCTGATGAACGCAAGAGTTGGAAAGAAAAGTTTTCCAATGAGTGCAAGAAGTGGAATGAATCTTGGGCTAAGCAGAATGACAATCTGTTTCGTGCTCGTCAGGAGTTGACGAATGCCAAGGCAGCGAACACTGCTTTGGGCAAAGAGAAAGCTGCAGCTGAGGCGGTTGCGGTTAAAGCGCAGCAGGCGGAGGCCCGGGCTGTAAAGGCGCTTGAAGAGGCCAAGGAAGTGGGGGCTCGTGCTGCAAAGGCCCTTGAGGAGGCCAAAGAGAGGGAGAGTCGCTCTGCTAAGGCTCTTGAAGAGGCGAATCCCGAGCAGACCCGTTTGAAGCAGGTTGTTAGCAGCCTTCAGGTATGATTCGTTATTCCTGTTGTATTTTTCTTTCCGCCTTTTGAGAATGTTTACTGACTTTGTGAACTGTTGATTGCTCTTTAAAAGGCTGAAGTTCAGACCCGGGAGGTCACGGTTACCTACCTCACAGCCCGCGTTAGTGTTGCGGAAGAGCGGGCTAATGTTGCCGTTGAAGCCAGAGATGCTCTGACTTCTTCGCTCCAACAACTGGAGGCTGATCGTGAGTGGATGCGGAGTCAAGGCATTGCACATGTAAGTATTTTGTGACTTTGTATCAAAGGTTGACCATATGATGACCTTATTATCCTTTTGTTGCAGATTGTCCAGGCCATCATGGATTCTCCTGAAACCGCAACTGGTTTGGACTTGGTCAAGGAACGTGCCCGCGATGCCGGTTTTAAAGCTGGTTACAGCCGCTGTATCGGTCACATAAACGTCATGTCTGAAGGCGGTTTCACTGAAGAGCGATCCGGGTTTCGTGACGTGGACACCGAAGGGCGCCTTAACGCGGCTGTTGCCTCCTTTTATGATACGTCCCTCTCTTGTGTGGAGAAGTTGGACAAATGTTTAGAGGCTGCAGATTACGTTGACCGGTTGCGGATGCTATATGCCGATGGAGAAGAGGAAAATCCCGCTGGTGGCGGCCAAGATGGCGCGGGTAGCAGTGGTACAAAATAGGGTTTAAGTTGGCTAGTGTGCCCCCTTTTTTGTTTTCCTTTTGTAAATGTTGGAAACTTTGTGTAAATCCATTAAGCACCGCGTGGGTGTTTGAATTTTTTGAATATAAAGTTTTGTTGTTCAATTTGTACAAGTGTTTTTACTTCTTGCAAGTTTGAACGTATGTATGCGGAACTCTACCCATTGGTGAATGGGGTCAAGTATACTCCATACCTTTGTCGTATGAGTACGCGTCAATTCCGTGTTTTGCCCCGTTAGGGTTCAGAATTGTGTAAGTTTTGTAAAAACTTGTATATCCGGAACTCTACCCATTTGTGAATGGGGTCAAGTATACTCCATACCTTTGTTGTATGAGTATGCGTCAATTCCATAGTTTACCTTTTTAGGGTTTAGGAGTTGTGTAAGATTTGTAAAAACTTATCTACCCGGCCGGATAAAGAATATTTTGCCAATGCTGGCCTATCACAATATTTGTGTGTGGTTGGCACTTTGTGTGGGTATCGCGAATGAAGATTTTTGCCAATCTGTTTTTGCAGATACCGCAAAGTGGAACACGCATTTGTAATAGTAGTAACAAACAATATTGCATTGAATCGTTCGTTTATTTAATTGCAAATGGCCTGCGGCCCGATAGGTTACATGGAAATGAAAAAACATGGCTTACATGTAATAGCGTCTAAGCTGTTGTGCATTCCATGTACGTGCGATAGGTTCGCCTTTTAACATTTGCAATTTGTACGCGCCTTTCCCCAAGACCTCATTGATGAGGTAGGGTCCTTCCCACTTGGGGGCAAGTTTTCCTGGGCGTTCAGCATTAGATGCTTCATTGTCATGGAGGACGTAGTCTCCCGGGTTGAAAGTACAAACACGGACACGCGAGTTGTAGTACTTTTCCAGTTTGGATTTGTACTTAGCCTCATTGATGGCAGCGTTTTCACGTCTCTCTTCCAAGAGGTCTAAGTCAATCCTGCGTTCCATACTGTTGTCTATTTTTTCAATAGCCAACATTCTGGGAGAGGGGATGCCTACTTCCGCGGGGATCACCGCTTCTGAACCATAGACTAGGCTGAAGGGTGTTTCCCCATTGCTTGTTTTTGGGCTCGTACGGTGAGCCCATAGGATACTTGGGAGTTCATCGACCCAGCCACGCCTGGCTGTTCCCAACCTTGCTTTGATGCCTTCGACTAGACTTTTGTTGATACTCTCAACTTGGTCGTTCCCTTGCGGATGTGCCACGGATGAGAATATATGTTCAATGTGTAGTTCTTCTAGCCTTTTTGAAATTCGTCAGCAGCAAAGTTGGTGCCATTATCGGTAATGATGCACATTGGTAGACCGAAACGGCAGATGATGTGTTCCCATATGAATTTCCGTGTTATCATAGCAGTGGTTGAGGCGAGAGGTTTTGCCTCTACCCATTTTGTGAAGTAATCAACCGCTACTATGATAAATTTGACCGCACCTGGTGCGTCAGGGAAAGGTCCCACAACGTCGATTGCCCATTTCTGGAAGGGCCATGCGGTAGTGACCGGGACCAGGTTGTTCTTGGGGCGCAAAGTTTTTGGAGCATGTCGTTGACAGTTTATACATTTGCGCAACTCTTTGACGGCGTCCAGGTGTATGCCGGGCCAGTAATACCCAGCATTCATGATTTTGGCCACTACCATGCGTGGTCCTGCATGTATGCCGCACATACCCTCGTGTATCTCTCTGATGAGGTATGTGGCATCCTGGGGGTTGACGCATCGTAGGAGTGGCCCTAGGTATGATTTGCGGTATAAGATACCGTCTCCCATTTGGTAGTGGCACGCTTTGTATTGTAACTTGCGTGCCTCTGACTTGCTTTCGGGAGTCACACCTGATTGCAGATATGCAATAATGGGTGTCATCCAAGATGTTGTGCCGTATTGGATGACATTGACCGGGCGCAGGGGTACTGAAGGATTTTGTAGAATTTCGATACGTATCTCCTTTGCCAGGTGTTGGAAGCTGATGGATGCAAGTTTGGAGAGTGCATCTGCGGATTTGTTTTCAGTTCTGTTAATATGTCGGATATTAAATGAAGTGAACTTTGATGTTAGATGCAGGGCTTGCTCGAGGTAGAGGATCATGATATCCCCCTTTGCGGCATAGTCGCCGCGTATCTGTCCTGCAACCAACAAAGAGTCGACGTGTGCTTCCAGGTGTTGCACGCCGAGCTTGACTGCTAAACGTAGTCCTGCCAGTAAGGCTTCATATTCGGCCTCGTTATTTGTGCTTTTGAAATCGAGGCGGATTGCATATGTAAGTTCTTGGCCATCAGGGCTGACGAGTCGCAGACCTGCGCCCGCACCTTCTTCGTTGGAGGCCCCATCGGTAAATAGTGCCCATGTTTCTGAGGAAGATAGTGTTGGTGCAGGGTTTTGTGCTTCTTCGCATTCTTGGATGCGATTCACCGGTACTTCGGCGGCGAAATCAGCTAAGATTTGGCCTTTAATCGCGGGGCGCGATTTATAGTTCAGCGTGTGTGCGCCCAGCTCTATTGCCCATTTTGCTAATCTCCCAGAGATGTCAGGTTTGGATAGGATCGGGCCGATCCTGTAATTGGTTAGCACCGTGATGACATGGTTCGCGAAGTAGCGTCGCAGCCGTCTTGATGCGTGCACTAGTGCTAATACCAATTTTTCCATTATTGAGTACCTTGTTTCTGGGTCGTTGAGCATCTTGCTGATGTAATAGATGGGTGTTTGAACCCCCTCCCGCTCCACTATCAATACCGCACCTACCGCGTTGTCCGCGGCAGATAGGTATAATATGAGTTGCTCATCCTTGCGTGGTGCGGTCAGAGTTGGGAGTTGTATCAAACACTCCTTCATTTCCCGGAAAGCATTTTCCGCCTCTGCGGTCCACTGGAATTGTTCTTTCTTTAAACAGTTCCGCAGGGTCTTGATGAATGGATAGGACTTAGCTGCATGGTTGGCTAAGAATCTATTTAGTGTGGCTAGCCTGCCGGCCAGCCGTTGCATGTCTTTCATCGTTGAAGGCAATGGCATGCGCTCGATCGCCTGAACTTTCTCCGGGTTTACCTTGAATCCATCTTTAGTCACGATGAACCCAAGGAATTTGCCTTCTTCCATTCCAAACGAGCATTTCCCTGGATTGAGCTTTATGTTAACGCTTCGCAGAGTCTGGAATGTTCTTTCAATGTCTGTGAGCATGGTATCTTCCTCCATGCTCATGACGACTAGGTCGTCCATGTAAATTTCAATACTTTTGCTTATTTGCCCGCGGAAAGTGTCGTTCATCAGTTTTTGATAGGTTGCGCCCGCGTTGCGCAACCCAAACGACATTTTTGTGTAACAGTAATTCCCGGTAGGAGTGCGGAATGCCGTTTTGTCTTCATCCTCAATTGCCATTTGTACCTGATGGTAACCTTTGTAGCAATCGAGGAAACACTTCCATCTGAATAGTGCGAGATTATCGACCTTTTCGTCGATTTCTGGAAGTGCGTAACAATCCTTGGGGCAGGCGTTGTTGAGGTCCTTGTAATCGACGCACATGCGCCAGCCTCCGGATTGTTTCTCTACCATGACTGGGTTGGATAACCAAGTCTGGTATTTAACTTCCCGCAGGATGCCTGCGGAGAGCAGTTCTTCGACCTGCTCTTGCATCGCCTGGTTTTTAGCGTATCCAAGGTGGCGTTGGCCTTGGATCACCGGCTTGATACCTGGCAAGGTATTCAAGTGATGTTGCGTAATATCACGCGGGACCCCTGTCATGTCTGCGGGTGTCCATGCGAAAATGTCTTGGTTCCTGAAGAGAATCTGCTTCAGGTGCGCTTTTGTGGTCGGGGACAAGGCGTGACCCAATGTAACCTTTTGTTCTGGGTATCTCGCGTTGAGAACCCATTTTTCTGGTTGGTTGTTGGGGGTGGGCCTTTCGACCTTGGTCGGACGTATTTCGTCTGACATCATGACGTCCCTTCGTGCGTAGATTATCGCGACCCCCGATTCGGTTGGAAAACCGACAGCAGAGTGGGGGACGGACATAATCATATTGAAATCGCCTTGGGATTCCCTCCCAAGGAGTACGTCATATCTGGAGGTGTGAGGTAAAACCATAAAGTTTACCTCTTCTATTCTTGTGTGCCTTCCGCTGGTAAGACGCACAGGAAAAGTAATCTGGCCCAGGGGAAAGACAGTTTCCCCTGCGAACCCGGCCAACGGGTAATCTACTGCTTGCAACCGATCTTTGTCCTCCTGGTCGAACTAGTTGAAGCATTGTTCGTAGATTATATCAGAAGTACTGCCCGGGTCGATGAATAGACGCTCGGTGCAGTAATGTGCCAGTTGGCCTGTAATTACGACGGCATGCCTGTCGCGCGGTCCGCCTCGGACTTTTGGAAAGACGACTTGCTCATCTTTCCAGTCATTGTCCGGCCTTCTCGCCGCTTTGTGCGGCCTACCTTTACCTCCGTTGATCATGTGCGTGGAGGCCACGTACATGGTCTTCTTCCCGGAGGAGGTGCCTTCGCCATGAGGGGTGATGCGCTTGGTGGGTTTTTGTCCACCTGGCAAAAGATGTTGTAGTTTCCCCTCTTTTAAGGCTCGCTTAATCTCCAGCCGGAGACTGATGCAGTTGTTTGTGATGTGGCCCGAGTCCTTGTGGTACTCACAATAGAGTGTGAGGTCCTGATTTTTCTTGGACTTCATTGGTTGGGCCGGTCGCAAGAGCTGTGCGTCCGTAAGAAAGACTTCGCTTGGCGACACAGTGATCTCGGTCCAGTTGCGGTCCCGAGAATCTTTCTTTGGGGCCCGGTTGTCCCGTTGGGGATTGTAGTTCCTTGGGTCAAACGGGTTGGTCCGCGGGAAGTATGGTTTGGAAATATCGCGATTTCCACCGTCCCGGTTGCGTTTGTTGTTACGCTTGGACCCTTGGTGGGAGGTTTCGGCTTGCGGCTGTGCCTTTGCCACATGCGGTTCGAGAGACCGCTGCGTTTGGGCGTATGTCTTGACCGCGGCCATGACATCTTCCCATTTTTTAGGCAAGCCCTCCTTGCCAGAGATGGTCATGACCATCTGCCTGTCCCTAACGGCCTTGATGAAATGGTTCCGTGCCATTTGGTCTTGCACGTCACCTATCTCTAGGCACTCTTTATTGTACCGGACGACGAATGCTTCTAAAGATTCGTCGTCCCTTCGCCAGATATTCATGACGTCCAACGAGTCACGTACGTGACGTCGTTGTTGGCTGAAATGAGCGAGGAACTTTGCGTGCAAGTCCTCGAATGAGGCCAGTGATCCCACTGGCAAAGAATCGAACCATGCCCTGGCCAGGCCCGTGAGGGTCTGGGGGAAAAAGTTGCACCAGGTGGGTTCGTCCCACAGGCCGTTGCACCCTGCGCCCATGAAAACGTTCATGTGGTCGTCCGGGTCGGACGAACCGTTGTATTTCCCGACATTGAATGGGAATTTTGTTGTGGTAACATGGGCGTGGGCAATTCGCGGGGCGAATTTGGAATTTTCGGCCGCAGCTTTGGGCCTGTATGGCTGGTTCTCAGGGCGTTTTGAGGCCCTGAGGTATGTGTTGCGGGGATGAGTGGGAGGGATATAGTTGCGTCCTCCCGGTCTGCTGTTGGTGTCATGCGAATCCCTGATGTATGTATGGTCGTCCGGGTCGGTACGACCATACCCTTCGGTATACGGTTGCGGGCCCAACCGGCTCTGAATTCCAGAGCCATGTCGCGATGCGGACCGTCGTCTGTCCTCAACGTGAGGACCTAGGCGGGTATGCACTGGTCCCCTGGTGTGGGACCCATACGAGGAATCATCCTCGTTGATTGTGTGGATCGAACAGTAAGATGATCCGCGGTCTTCACGTCTGCTTCTCGAAGCTGGACGTGAATGTCCCCTGCCTTCGTATTGTAGAATACGTTCAGCAGGGGTATGCGGTGCTGGGGTAGGCCCAGCTTGTATTTGCGCTTCCGCACAAGCGCGGTTGTATGTTGCAGTCAGGAGGGCTGCCTGCTGATCATACCACGCATGAAGGTCCATGCCTGGTGGGATCACAGATGCGTACTGTGATAAGTCATGTCCAAACGTAAGGGATGGGCCCCTTTGCGTTGACGTGCCGATGTGTCCGGGTTGCGAGGTTGAGGGATTGACCCCTACCGGACCTATGTTTGCGGGATTTTGGTTATCCCCAGTATTGTTTTGATGATCAGTCATGATCTTGAAAGAGGGAAAAGGATAGCTGAAAAAGTGCTAAGAGTAGCGGTGGGCGCCAATGATGAAGCAATGGTTAACTGGGCAGGGTTAACTCACTGGTCTCGTCAAGAAGGGTTAATCCCTTCCTCCCGAGGATCGTTGACTGGATCACCAGTGGGTTGATCTCCTGCACAAGGAAACAAACCGTGACTCGTAACAAGGAGGATAGGGTGGGGGGTGCTCCTTGTTACCACTCTCCGGCGTGAGAATCAGTGATCTGCTTGGGAAGCAAAGTATGATAGTAGTAGTGAGAGAGTTGTGAAGCGATACCTCAAACCTGGTTTGGGGTTGGTATTTATAGCCGAGGAGTGAAGGAGGAGGATGATGGACAGACTGACGACGTGCTACACCTTTGCAGGTGTGTCAGGCTTGTCGGGTGTGGAGGTTACGCCACGTCAGTCTGTTACTTACGTAGCCCTGACAGATGACTGTCATTGGCGCTACTTGCATTGGTGTGTCAGTCCCACTTGTTGGGCGTATAGAATGCGGTGCGAGCCGCATCGCTGCCTGCGGTAACATCTGATGTTATCGCGTCTCTTGCTTGTGATCAAGAAATACGCGATATGCGGTGCTAGCCGCATCGTCGCCTGTGGTGACTGTTGCTGTTATCCAGCTTCCTTGTATTGATAGAAGTGTTCACTGGACGCGGTGCGAGGCCGCATCGCTGTGAATACTTCCGTTTTCATACACCAGATGTGATGCTATGCCGCATCACTCTACCGTTCTAATATTCCAGGTAAGTCCTCCATCACTGGACAGATTGGATTCAACCATTGTGTCGATGCGTTCCCGCACGGACACAAGTAGGTTGTTAGCTATTGGGGGTTTTGATAAGGGTAATGGTCACTCGCGGTCGATGCTGACGCGAGATCTGGGACCATACCCCTTCACTTATATATACTTGTTTGATGACATGTTTAAGACCAACGCCTGCTCTAATGTATTGATCCCTTCATGCTATCAATATATACATCAAGAACAAAGTGACATGATGTCATATCAGTGTCATCAGTCTCTTTATCTTGAATATTTGTGAATCTCATTCAGCAAAAGATTATAGAGATACCCAACTCAGAGAAGAATCCATTCAGTGAAACTTCATTCAGATCAATACTCAATATAGCAGAATCGAGGTTCTGCATCTGTGGCTTTTTTAAGTATCATTTTTGGCGTTTTTAAAGTAAATGGTTTCTAGGGAATATGACGTTTGTTTCTAATTTTGTGATAAGTTGTTTTGCAGAGAAGTGTGAGAACGGTGAGAACGCTTATGGATCGTCCGATTAAAACAATCTATGGACTAGATTGGCGCGGTGGCGTTTTCGTAAATAACATCAATTTTATTACGTGGACGCACCTCATTAAGGGTAAAAGCGTCTTTACACCTCTATACCAAAACGCCATTATGATGAATAAAACGCCAATATGGACCAAATCACATCGCTTTATAAACAAAAAACATCCAAGACATAAAAAACACATCCCCAGAACCTGAAACGCCATATTTTCTACTATATACCATTCAACTTCAAACGCCAAAATCCCCAAAACATCAAACACAACTACTTAAAAACGCCATATTTTCTACTATATACCATTCATCTTAGAAAACGCCAAAACACTCAAACATCAAAATATTCCAAAAGATCGACGGTTCTTTCAGATACATTATTTCCTAAGTAAAACGCCAAAAATGCCAAAATATCGTTTTTTTGTATATTCAAAATATTGTTCTACGCCAAAGTGTCTGATAATGCATTCTTCCATGAGGTGCTGTGACTAAAATAACATTTTGCTGCATGAGATGGACAAATCATAAACAAAAAGATGTTGGGGTCAAACTTATGTCATTTTCTGTGTTTTATTCTTGATGAATATTTTAATGGCATGAAAAAGACGAATGACACTACTGAGTTGTTTGAAGATACATATTCAAAAAAAAAAACTCATGTCATTTTGTCTTTCCAAACGGCCACAAAAACACAAGCATGGCTAAGCCAAACCACCAGCGAACATGATTCAAAAAAGAAAGAGACTGATGACAGTGAACATTTGGAAGATGAATTGTTTTTATTTTTATTTTTTTAATTTTCTTTTTCTGTTGTTTGCAATTTATTTTTCAATTTAGAATACAAAAATACATTATCTTAATTAAACGCCAAACAGTTATAATGCATATGAAAAACGCCATAAATGGAGTAAAACCGCCAAAAACTCCCAAACTATAATGAAAGTAATTTGCAGAAGTATTAATTAAAAAAAAGCTAAAAATAGAAAAAAAACGCAAAAAACTACTTAAACCCATTCAAAAACGCCAAACCTGAAAAGCTGAACAAAAAACAGTAAAAATACACAGTAAACTGAAAAAGACGGCTACTTTATTAATATCATTTATTATAAATAAAATACCGCCTAAACTACGCGCCAAAAACATCCTATAAAGAGAGACTTCTCTGCAAAACAACATATCACAAAATCAGAAACAAACGCCTTATTCCCTAGAAACCATTCACTTTAAAACGCCAAAAAAATACTTAAAAAACCACATATGCAGAACCTCGATTCTGCTATATTGAGTATTGATCTGAATGAAGATTCACTGAATGGATTTTTCTCTGAGTTGGGTATCTCTATAATCTTTTGCTGAATGAGATGGACAAATATTCAAGACAAAGAGACTGATGACACTGATATGACATCATGTCACTTTGTTCTTGATGGATATATGAATGGCATGAAGGGATCAATACATTAGAGCAGACGTTGGTCTTCAACATGTCATCAAACAAGTATATATCCACCTACCATAAAGGATGCCACAAAAAATAAGCATCTTCTAAAGACAACCGTTATGTAGGAAAATAAGGATCTACATAAGGCATTCAAAAACAGGTTCAAAATGCCAAAAATGTTAAAATAGAAGAGGCTGATGACAGTGAAGATTTGAATGAGAAATTAGATTATAATTTTTATTTTTTTTTTCATTTTTTATTGTTTGTTATGTAATTCTTTGTTGTGTATCATCTAATTCTCTGCTAATTTAAAAAAATGATTATAAAACGCCAAAAACTACAAACACCAAAACGCCTGATAGTTTGAAAATTGTGAGAAAGAATGCTAGCAAAGTACGAGGTTGCTATATAAAACGCCAAAAACGCAAACAAAGTATTACTGGAAAAATCAACACTAACTGACAGATGAAAATTGAAAGAAACAGTAAAATAAAGAGACGATATCATTTATTGCCAAAAACATTGTAGTTATAATAATGCCACTACATGGAAAATTGAAAATTATTTATCTTTTCAAAACGCCATAATTGCCTGTCACATTATAGACCTTTATCCTAAATGGCAAAACACTTAATATAATAAAATCAAGAAAATTACTGATGTTTTTTATATTAAAAGCCTGCATCCTGATTTAAAAATCAATAAAAACGGCAAAGCAATACTTAAAACGCCAAAATATTTACTATAATTTTGATCTAAAAACAATAAAAACGCCGCGTATTTAATAAACGCCATAAAATGGAAAGATGAAGGGACACGCGTTAATAAAAAAAAGAAATATGAAAAGACAAAAAAACCCCTCCGCTTTTTCTAAGCGGCGTGACACGTGTTAGGCCAGGAAGCGTTCTCACCGTTCTCACACTTTTGAGCGTTTTCTCCTAATCTCGTTTCTATATATATATATATATATATATATATATATATATATATATATATATATATATATATATATATATATATATATATATATATATATATATATATATATATATATAGGGTTAGGATCATGAGTGAACAACAACCTTGTTTGTGAACAAAGTGAACCAATCTCAACCATTCATTTGATTAGTTGATGAAAAGGTTAGGATTGTAATTCTACAATTAATCTTTTTTGTTTAAATTTGTTTTCAATAATTCTATCAGTTACAAGTTCGTTATTTTTGGAATTTTAGGAGATTTCCTTTGATTAAATCTCTATACAATATTTTTCGAAATCATCTCTTTATTTAACATACGAAGAAAATCGCCCAGTATTCTCGAAATCATCTCTTTGTTTAACATACGAAGAAAATCGCCCAGTATTTGCCAGATCATTTGTTTATTTAACAGAATTCAATCCCGTTTTTACACAATCATGAATCGTCTGTGATATCATTTTAGTTCATCTCATATGTCTCGTCCAGGTCCAACTGTTTTTTTATTTTTTGTGCCGCAAGCGTAAACGATTTCGTAAATATGTTTTTTAGTTCATCTGATTGTTGATTTTAATATGAGATTGAAGCATTATGCTGACTTTGATTATATGTCGAGAAATAATTGTTTTTGGGTGCAGTTTTAATAGAATTCCTAATCAGTTGTTTAGGTGTTTATTCCCAGTATGATAGATATTTTTTTCTAGATATACTGAAGTAAATTATTTTTTTTATTAAGATAAGAGTTGCATGTACACATATGTATATACATTTACAGCACAGATATACACATATGTATTTACAACACGTTTTTTCGTAAAGACAGCCATTGCATGTACACATATGTATATACATTTACAGCAACATCAGCACCAGATATACACATGTGTATTTACGTCTGTAATTGATTTCTCTTCAAGTTCCTGATCAACACAAACATTCGCTCCATCAGCACCAGATTCTTTCTCATATGTTTTACCATTCACCATCTAAACACCTGTTTCCAATTATAAAAACTTAATACACAAAAAATAAGGCATACAATCCTTATACTAGTATATAACATACTTAACCCCTTTATCTTACAAACATTTTTTCCTTTCAACGCACATTACATACAATTTTTTCTCCCAAAAACCCATATACAACACTAATGTACATATGTGAATAATTTTACAACAAAGATATACACATGTGTATAAACAGTGTACATAACAAGATTATAATTATTGTACACACAGAACATACGTATACACATTTACAGCACATATATACATATGTGTATTAATGGCACAGATTTCAAATCACAGGTTACAACTATTGTACACACCATACATATGTTTATACATTTTGCAAAAAAAAAAAAAATCATATACATCATAAATACACAAGTGTATAACAACAACAATACACCAACTATCCCAGACCCAAGGGTCTGCAACCCATCGTTCCGATTACAATGCCGGAAAAAACAGAGCACCGACAAACCTCTTAATCACAAACCCCAAACCGACAAACCAACTACTCATGTAATCGAATTCATACCAATCAAAACAAAAACTCATACCATAAACTTTTGATTAAACAACTAGTAAAACTTCAAAATGATCTCATACAGACCGATTGGACTAAACCCTAACTTTTTTTGTTTCAGTAATTTAGAAGGATTAATGATCATAGACAACCGGAATCTATGTACTGAGTATAAACTTACCGTTTTGTAAACTTCCGTTGATTTCCCTCGCGGAATGCCACTCCGATTGTCCTACTTCGTATCGCTGGTCCCGTGTGAAGGTGAGTGATGTGGAAGATGTTCTTATTACCAGGGATATTTTGATACCAAATCAACAAGAGCAATTATTATGGAAGAAAATATTTGATTATAATCTAAAGAGACAATTACAATTACGTTACCAGTTTCCCAAAAATAAACATGTGTACTTTTACATTATTACCCTTATTGATTATTTCTCTTTATTATTTTTTAATCAAATAATTACTAAATTAAATCTCATCATCTAACAAATGAGTGGTCAAGATCTGTTCACTCTGTTCACAAGTTACTCCTTGTTCACTCTAGAACCCTACCCTATATATATATATATATATATGTTGTGTTCTAAAACTTTAGGTCTTCATTATTCATCTTAATTTGAAAAAAAAAATCTATTAAATCAGCCATGAGTATATGACCAGAATAGTTGATGCAAATATATAGAGTCTATATTAAATGTTTTAGTTTCAAAATACATTTAAATTATTAAATAATAATGATTTTAAATTCTACCAGCAATCCACCACCAAGAAAAACAAGGTTCGCAAACTTCGTATTCCTTTTACACATTTGATTTTCTCATTCTAAAAGATTGTATTACTACTGATTTTTCCTTTTTCCTTGATCATAATAAAGATCATATATTTACGATAATTAAGGTGTAACCATGGTTCTCACAGTAAATGATAATTTTATTTATATTTTTTATGAATTCACAGTGAACAAAAGTTGTAATAAGAATTCTAAGCTCTTGTATTGATCGAGTATTAAACATATATTTGTTATAAAAATATAGTGATGTAAATGCTATCCATTTTCGATTATATGTATACAAAATGTTTATTAAAATAAAATAAATTTAGCATTGGTTTCACAGTCCCTAACTTTCACATCTATTATAAAAATAAGAATTTTTAAGGGGTGAAATTGACAAGTTTTAAACTCGTATTTTTATAAAAGGAGGTACGGAAAGTAAAAAATGAGGTGCATTTAGCTCACCCCTTTCAAATATTCACATAAAATAATACTAAGAAAACTTTTAAACTAATCTTTAGCCATAACCAAAATTTTATTATTTTGATTGTGAGCAAAAAGGCGATCATTTATTATTATGTGACAGAACTATAACTATGATTAAATGGTTTGTGATATAAGTTCAAACTTGTTTATGCCGGTTGTCCCAACTATATAAAGTAGAATCCATCCTGGATCGAAATATAAAATAAAATTCTTTCTATCCCGAAATATTTTTGCCAAAAGATAACTGTAATAACGATAATAAAAATGATAAATTTATAAATCTTGAACATATGATAGTTATAAAATGTTCTTCTAGGACATTAATTATATTGTTTCTCACCGCCATCCAAATAAACATCTTCTTCAAATAGTTGGTAAAGAATTTTCTTTTAATGAATTTAAGAATATAAACGTGGATTTAATATACAAATTAACATAGTTTTCTTTAGATAATGAAAACGTGATTTCATTATTGTTTTGAACAAAAAAAAAAAAAAAAAACTCATTTTATAAGAGAGGAATTTTATTAAAAAAAACTTATCTTTCATATATGTTATCGATGGGTTTAACTTCCTACGTATATAATTCAATTTTATATTATTATGTGATCCGACCCGGCCAGAAAGTTCTAACGTCGAGTTGGTAGATATCTTAACACCAAAAAAACCTATCCTGGTTAAAAAAATTACGGATCCACCTGTGCTTATTATAATGATACGAAACTTGGCCATTTTTATTGATGGGTATGAGCTCATACGCATCCAGCTCGTGCATAGACCCGACCCTATCGCGCATAGACCCGACCCTATCGATGAATTGTTTAGAGGTAAATAAGAAGGGGGCAGGAATTGATGAGGTTGGGTCCAGTTGATTGGAACTAGACATGATGGCAGGTACAGTAAATCAAGAAACAAATTTGTAGAGAGAGAGAGAGAGAGAGAGGCATACCATCAAACCACATTCCTTGCGTGATTGGTATAATTGTGTGATTCCAAATATCGATCTTTAATTCGTTATCCAAAACTGAGCCTCCCAAGTCCCAACAATTGACATATCTTTCATGGACTCTTCTGCAATATTTGTTGCAGATCCATTTACAACATTCGGGACCTTTGTAGGGGTATAATCGTAAACTCAACTTACTTCCACTAATGCAATTTACTTCCACATTCGAATAGGTGTCTTATATGTTTCATGTTACGGTAGATGTTTCACATATTCATTCATTTCAAATAAATAATGACACTCCATGTTCACTTAATATTCCATAAATTTTAGTTTCTTATTTTTTTTATTTAAATTCAAGCAATTGTGACTATATATATATATATATATATATATAGGGGAGGGTTTAAATGAGAACACTAAATATCGCGAGAACCGTAAGAACGAATGAAAAAACCACGAGAAATTGGTCAAAAACAATTCAAATTCAAAATTTCTTTTTACACTTATCATTATTATTCGAATACAATGTTAGAAATTAAATTTATACGTTTAAATTTACGTGAATTCGTAAATAACGAAAATTTACACATGTATAAGTTTGTCATTTACACATGTGTAAATTTGTTATATTTACACATGTGTAAAAAAATCTAGTAAGTATGATTTTGAGAGGAAAAATGAATTATTTGATGTTGTGAATTCTTTTATGATGTTGTATTTTAATTAGAATGAAGTTTGTATTAAAAAGTTCGGTTTTGATTGGTTTTTTCATTCGTTCTCACGGTTCTCGCAATATTTAGCGTTATCAAGATAACCCTCCCATATATATATATATATATATATATATATATATATATATATATATATATATATATATATATATATATATAGGGCATGGATGTATAGAAAACTTATTTGTACTAAGAAAACCTAGGAAACCCAATCTATGACCATTGATCAAGATCATCCAATGGCTCATAAAATTTGAAACCTTTTTGAATTAAATTAAATACATGATAAAGTCAATAAAGTTAGTTCAAGGGCATATGGGTAAAATTACATATGATATGATTACATTTGTCCAAAAGAAGTCAAAGTAAGTACAAACCATATATTAAAATATCTCTTTCTCTCTCTTCTTTAATTGTCACCATCACCATCAAACCATCATCATTCTCTCTCTTTCTTCTTTCTTCTTTTTGAGAATTCAAAATATCTCATTCTCTCTCTTCATTCTTCTTCTTCTTCTGTAAATTCACCATCATCATCATCCATTCTCTCTCTCTCTCTCTCCATGTTTCAAAATAAACACCAAGAACACATACAAGTGTGTGTGTGAGAGTTCAGGAGGTAGAGAGAGAGATTTAAGAGAGAAGTCTCGCCGGAGAAGAAGAAGTCTCGCCGGAGAAGAAGAAGTCACCACCATCATCATCATCATCATCATCCATTCGCCGGAGAAGAAGAAGTCTCGCCGGAGAAGAAGAAAAAGGTGCTACGGTGAATCGCGAAACAAGATAAAAACAAGGTGCGACGGTGAATCGAAATCCCTAGATATGAGAGCAACATTTCAGTTGTTATCATCCGGTAAAAGTCACCGGAAAATGGAAGAAAACAAGAAGCAAGTGCAGAAGCAGATTTGAAGATGAACATGAGAGAGAAGCAGATTTGAAGATGAACATGAGAGAGAAGCAGATTTAGAGAGAGGAACAACAATCTTCATCGTGTTCATCTCGAACACCAAGAACACACGCACAAGTATGTGAGAGAGAAGCATGTTTGAACCTAATTTACCTTGATTTTAGATAGAGAGACAATAATCTTCATCGTGTTCTCGAACACCAAGAACACACACACAAGTGTGTGAGAGAGAAGCAGGTTTGAACTAATTTACCTTGATTTTTTTTGTTAAGGTTGTTGTTAATATGTTTTTGTGTGCTCAAAGTGGTCTAGTAATGGTAAATGTTTAGTAGTTACAGGTTTTTGTTTTTTGTATTAAAATCATGTTTATGTAGTATGATCTCATTCATTTTATATATAAAAAGTAGTTCTTTTTGCTGCTACATATGTTGTAACAATGTTACACATGTTACTTATGTTAAAATCAGCCCTTTCTTGGACACAAAAGGAGCTACACATATGTAACACATGTTTGTAACGTGTGTTATACTAGAGGTTTTACTTAGTAACCTTTTTTTGTTAAGGCTGTTGTTAATATGTTTTTGTGTGCACAAAATGGTCTACTAATGGGTAAATGTTTATGTAGTTTACAGGTTTTTATTTTTGTATTAAAATCATTTTTATTTTTTTGATATTATCAGTTGTTCTTAGCTTACAAGTTGAAATGTTGAAATGTAATTTTAAATGGGTTGAAATTTATTTTAAATGGGTTGTTAGTTGAAATGTCTTGCTAGCATAATTAGCTACATATGTTGCAATAATGTTACACGTGTTACCTATGTTAAAACCAGCCCTTTCTTGGACACAAAAAGGAGCTACACATATGTAACACATGTTTGTAATGTGTGTTACACTTAAGGGTAACACATCTAAAACAATTGTTGTGGGGAGTACAACTGTCCAGTCTAGAAAACAAAAACAAAAGCTATACGACGTCAAACAAATACGAAAGGTTGTGCTAACATATGTTACATGTTTGTTTAGTGCTTGCAGCGAGGGAGTTGGTTCTACCGGATAGTAGTTGTTTGAAGTGTATGGTAACTGTTTACATATGTAACCTTTTTTTGGGTGGTTTTGCTTAGTTTTTTTTATGTGTGAAATGATGCAGATAAAAACTCAAAATTTGGGGAGTCTTCAAGTTCAGGGCATAATTGGGTAGAAGGTAACTAGTGTTAGTGATGTTACTACTATTGTTTTTTAATTAGTAAATTAAAAATACTGGACTGTAACTTGTGTTATTATGACTTGACCATAGCAGTTGCAGCCAAATGAGAAGGGATCTTGGCAGGAAGATGGAGAAACCGATGAAGAAGGGGAACAAGAAGTCGATGAAGGGCAGGTGGTGGGTACATTTGACTGTCACACCCCCATTTCCACGTGTCACCGGTGGGCCCGGTGTGGGGTACAGTGACGTAGTTGGCATCGTCATAGACAATCAACACAATATAATAATGCACAGCGGAAGCAGAATAGAAACATTTCAACTTTAAATAAAGTGCAATAATAAATATCACAGTAGTTGAAATGGATCCACAGGCGGATCAAATAAAATAAGAATAAAATAGTTCAACAGATAAATGTCGTCCGAGTTTGCGAGACTATTGTGGACGCTCTCTAGGAAACAGCCAGCCTATTTCCGTATAGTACCTGCACTTAATCTTTTGGGAAAAATACGTCAGTTTACACTGGTAAATACAAATCGACTGACTCATTTTGAAAATGATTGAAAATTGGTTTAAATGCACAAGGCATAAATATTTTTATTAACTTGGGATAATCATAAAATATGAACTTGTGAACGAATTACATGCACTTATATCTCTGGTGGCCCGGGATCTACTGTCCGGGCTAGAGATTTAATTGACACACCACATTAAAGAGTTATACACGACGAGTGTACGCCTACACCCCGTGCTCTGGTCGTGGCCATCTCGTAAGATAATGCCAAGGATATCCGGGACATGGTCAATAACCCCCCAAAGCCTTTAAGTAAGACAAAACTGTTTAAACGAAATCACACAAGCTATTCAAGACTGTACACCCATAGGGCGCAGGACTTGTGCGCCCGATCAAGCGGTATTTTAAATACCGTACCCCAAGCCCGTATAGGGAAAATAAGTCAAAATGTATTTACCTGAGCAAGTATAAGTCACAAACGACAAGTGTTGATAGCTTTTACCGGGCTTCCTAATCTGGAACAAAGGTTTATAATTGACCTATTAGATTCCTAACGGCCTTTTATTTAAGCTTAAGCTTTGACCGGTTAGTTTTAGGAGTGATACGGTTTACGCACGATTAAACGAAAGACCGGATAGAATGTGATTTAGACCCGACAAGTTTGAATACTTGTATAATATGGGTATACTAAATACATTCTGGATTTTGAAGTAAAAACGATATCGTTTGACCCGTTTCGGTCAATTTACGCAAACTAGTTACGTAAACCGAACCGAACGCGAAAAGGGCGATACGGGTAGACCAATGATTCAAATGCAAGTTCCCTGAATTAATATGCTTAGAATATGATATTATATCAGTAAGTTATGTTCTATATTGCCCGGGATAATTTTAAACTCAATTTATGCCTTAGAAGGGCATTTTGGTCATTTAAAAGATAATAAAAGGGTAAAATTAGAAATCTGAGTTTCGGGTCTGGTTCATACAGTAAATATACTTAATATAACATATTATATCAGTAGGGTATGACCCATATACCAAATATATCATTTAAAACCAAACTATGCACCGTAGGGGCAATTTAGTAATTTTACAAGGGCTAAAAATGCCAAAACTGAAAGTCTGAGTTCATATACGTATACTTACTGTTTTTATATGAAAATATGCTAAACACATCAGTAGGTATAAGTCTTGTAGGTTTAAAACAAGTATAACGCTTACTATGCGCTTAAAACGCTAAATATGCGATTTAAGGACGTTTTCGGGTTTTCAAATAAAATCTGAGATTTTTATATTTCCAGAAGTCTTATAATAATTTATTCATCATATAAAATCAGTAGAAAAAGGTTTCGGGTCAAAAGGATGTGTAAAACTCATTTTATGGCTAAAACGGTCAAAACCGACATAAGCCGAAATGACTAGGTGATCTAGGATCCGTTCAGCCAAAAATCAATTAAAAATCATCAAAATTCCCAGACTATTATAATACATCAGTTGGTAAAAAGTTTCGTGTCAAAATGTGGCCAGAAACGGGTTCTACGTGAAAAGGACCGTTTATGTAAATTTATAATATAGTTTACGCTAATGGCCATAACTCACAATCTGGACCACCAACTGATCCGAAACTTTCGGTGCAAGTTTATATAATAAAAATAAAGATTTCTATCCTTTTACTTTTCCAAAAATCCCGTTTTAAATCAAAAAGGGCAAAATAGTCAACTTTATGCATAAACCGGAAACAAGCATTCGAATAGGCTAAGCATAGACTCAATCAAAGAAAATTCCAGAAAGTTTAACTAAAATAAAAATAGTCAAAGATACTTTCCAATACAGATCTTGAACATGCATGTACGAATCCGAATCGATAGTCTACGAAATAATCGTTTTACAAGACTTTCGGTTCCGATTCGTGTCTATACTATAGATTGTCGAGTTGATGATGATTAAAACACATTCTTATATGTGTTACAAGTTATTTTTAATGATCAATCAGGTTGCATGTCATCTATATCATTAATCATGTTATTTTTCACAAAAATCACTTCTGTTGACTTTTTAGAACCATGTTTGACTCGACATTAAGCATGCATGTAGTGGGAATCAGTTAGTACCCTTTAGAGGGTTTGTTTCCCACATAAATACCAATCTATAACGAGTTTCAATTCGAGAAATTACTGAAAGAAATCCGTTTAATCAGAAAGTCAAAGGTTATGAACACCCAGTTTGACTTTTAGCAATAATCACTATAAAAACGGATTAAAGAACGAATTGAAGGCTTACAATGGTCCTAAAGATGTTTAGTGGACACTAGAAGTCGGCCTTGATGATCAGATTATCTCCAGAGAAGCTTTGAGAGCTCTTGCAAGTCTTGGTGTTCTTGTTCACAATGGTAAATGATCAAAAATGAGATGAATTCGGATTTAAAGCAGAGATTCTGAGGTTTACTGTTGATGTAGGCATGCATGGCATGTTATTGGTGCAAGAGGAGGCGAAAATGAGCTGTATTGCACTTGAATTCGGACCCAAATAACCCAAAATCGATTTCTGGTCGCTGGCAGTCCCACGCGGCCCGCCTGGGCATGTCCAGGCGGGTCGCCTGACCCTCCTGATCAGCCTACAACTTTCATGTATTGACAGCAATGGTCCCTGAGCTTGTATGCGACGTTTCGGCTATTTTTCTCGACCCGTAAACCCCCAAACTTGGTTTCTAAGAACCTTAGGACTTTTACCAACATGGTAATGCCCTCGGATAACTTTGCGCTCAACCGAAAAGCCCTGAAATTCGACGTTGACGCTTTTAGTCCCTTAAGTACGGTTTTGGCCATAACTTTCTCATACGTTGACGAAACTTCATGAAATTTTAACCACATATTCTAGTGAGTATATTTTAGCTATACAAAGCTTCGGGTCTGCCAAAAGTTCACTCAGAGGTATAAATTAAACATGTTGACACTTTTGGCCCCTATAGTTTACAATACTTCACTTTTGGGCAATTTCCGCGTCGTATGATCCATGAACCATCCGTTAAAGGTTATAAACATTATGTAGGGTTATCATAGAGCCTACTTATCCATTGTTGACACTTTGGACCCTTACGTTCCATAGTTTTCACTGTTTGTCACTTTTAGTCCCTCTAAAGTATGTTTTCACATAACGGAACCTTAGGACACGTGTCAAGACATTATTGGACGAAATTTTTCGAGGTGTTACATCCTCACCCCCTTAAAAGAAATCTCGACCCCGAGATTTATTCAAACAAATGGGGATATTTTTCTTTCATCGTGGATTCCACTTCCCACGTGTATTCGGGACCTCTACGGGCATCCCACTTGACCTTAACAATAGGCACGTGCTTTCTTCGAAGCTTCTTTACCTGTCGATCCTCAATCGACAAAGGTTTTTCAACAAACTTTAGACTTTCGTCTATGTGTATATCTGTATGCGGTATAACCAGTGAATCGTCAGCGAAACACTTCTTCAAATTACAGATGTGGAACACATTATGAATGGCACTAAGCTCTTCAGGCAAGTTTAACTTGTAAGCGACTGCCCCGACACGTTCGATTATCTCGAAAGGTCCTATATATCTCGGGCTTAGCTTGCCTTTCTTTCCAAATCGCATTACACCTTTCCAAGGTGATACTTTAAGCAACACTTTTTCACCCACATCGAAGTGAAAATCTTTGCGCTTAGGATCCGCATAACTTTTCTGCCTATCCCTGGAAGCTTTCAAACGATCGCGGATCTGAACGATCTTGTCTGTCGTCTCAAAGACAATATCTGGTCCAGACAACTGGACATCTCCAACTTCTGCCCAACAAATGGGCGATCTACACTTCCTACCGTATAGGGCCTCAAAAGGCGCAACCTTTATGCTGGAATGGTAGCTATTGTTGTAGGAGAATTCAATCAGTGGTAGGTGCTTATCCCAACTACCACCTAAGTCGATCGCACATGCACGAAGCATGTCTTCCAAGGTTTGAATAGTACGCTCACTCTGACCATCAGTCTGAGGATGGTAAGCCGTACTAAAATTCAAACGAGTGCCCAACGACTGTTGGAAACTCTTCCAAAAGTGTGACGTATATCTAGTATCTCTATCAGAGATAATTGATATAGGTATACCATATAGCGCTACTATCTTATCGACGTATAATTGAGCTAACATATCTGAGCTATACGTCTCTTTGATGGGTAGAAAATGAGCTGACTTAGTCAGTCTGTCTACTATGACCCATATGGTATCATTCCCCTTTTTCGTCTTTGGCAACTTGGTGATAAAATCCATTGTCACCATTTCCCATTTCCATTTGGGAATTTCAGGCTGTTGAAGCAAACCTGACGGTTTCTGATGCTCAGCCTTGACTTGCGCACAAGTCAAACATTTGGCCACATACTCGGCCACGGACTTTCTCAAACCAATCCACCAGTAGTTTGATTTCAAATCCTGGTACATCTTATCAGCTCCAGGATGAACGGAATATTTAGAGCTGTGGGCCTCCTGGAGGATAACATCCCGAAGTCCTCCATATACTGGAACCCATATTCGTCCGTTTAGGCGTAGCATTCCATCCTTGTCGTGGGATAACTGCTCCTCAGTTACTCCCAACTTTTCTGCAGGATAGTTAGCTTCCAGCACAGCTTCCTTCTGTGCAGCTAACACCCTTTCATTCAAATTATTTCTTATTTCAATGCGCTTGGCATTGATTCTGATCGGTTTAACCCTTTCCTTTCTACTTAAGGCGTCGGCAACCACATTTGCCTTGCCTGGATGGTATCTTATCTCACAGTAATAATCATTGAGAGTTTCCATCCATCGCCTTTGACGCATGTTCAATTCCTTCTGATTGAACAAATGCTGAAGACTCTTGTGATCCGAATAAATTATGCACTTGGTTCCATACAAGTAATGTCTCCATAGCTTTAATGCAAACACGACTGCACCCAATTCCAAATCGTGGGTGGTGTAGTTCTTCTCGTGCACCTTGAGCTGTCGAGAAGCGTAGGCAATGACTTTGCCTTTCTGCATGAGTACGCAGCCCATGCCAGTATGTGATGCATCACAATACACCACAAATTCATCTATACCATCGGGCAATGTCAACACTGGCGCATTGCTCAGCTTCTGCTTCAGAATGTCAAAGGATTCCTGCTGCTTAGGGCCCCAATCAAACTTAATCTTCTTACGGGTCAATGAGGTTAGGGGCGCAGCAATCCTTGAGAAGTTCTCGATGAATCTCCTATAATATCCTGCCAATCCGAGGAAACTGCGAATCTCGGTAGGAGTCTTCGGCTCCTGCCAGTTCATGACTGCTTCTACTTTAGCGGGATCCACTTGGATACCATGCTCGCTTACAACATGTCCAAGGAATTGGACTTCTCGAAGCCAAAATTCACACTTTGAAAATTTGGCATACAGCTTCTCTTGATACAGAAGTTTGAGAATACAGCGAAGGTGTTTCTCATGATCAGCTTGGCTCTTCGAGTAGATAAGAATGTCGTCAATAAAGACGATAACGAACTTATCTAAATAGGGTTTACAGACGCGATTCATGAGGTCCATGAACGCGGCTGGTGCGTTAGTGAGCCCAAACGGCATCACTAGGAACTCGTAATGTCCATAACGAGTCCTAAACGCGGTCTTGTGTACGTCTTCCTCCTTGACCTTCAACTGATGATATCCTGACCTTAGGTCAATCTTGGAGAAGTAACTGGCTCCTTGCAACTGATCGAATAGATCGTCGATCCTGGGTAACGGATACCGATTCTTGATAGTGACCTTATTAAGCTCACGGTAATCGATGCACAGACGCATCGATCCGTCCTTCTTCTTAACGAACAAGATTGGCGCTCCCCATGGAGACGAGCTGGGTCTAATAAAACCTTTAGCTAAAAGCTCATCCAACTGCGTCCTCAACTCCTTCATCTCCGTTGGTGCCAATCTGTATGGTGCTCTTGCTACAGGTGCTGTGCCTGGTATGATATCTATCCGAAACTCTACTTGCCTATCCGGTGGCAAACCGGGTAGTTCTTCAGGAAACACTTCAGGATATTCCGAGATAACAGGAATATCTTCAATCTTCGGCTTCGGCTCATCAATGGTGACTTGTGCCATATAAATGACACATCCCTTCTGCATGCACCTGGATGCCTTGAGCATGGACACTTGCTCCGGCAATCCATGCTGGGTATCTCCTTGAATAGTAAGTGACTCACCAGACGGAGTCTTAACTATTACTTGTTTTCTATTGCACAGAATCTGGGCTTGGTTACTTGACAACCAATCCATGCCTATTACTATGTCGAAACCAGCTAACTTAAAGGGAAGCAAGGATAACGGGAAGGAATGATTCCTAATGGATATAACACATCCATCTAGAACAGTCGAGGCGGTTTCTATGGTTCCATCGGCTAGTTCCACCTCATTTTTCACACCTAAGGTTTTAACAGGAAGGTTTAGCAGTTTACAAAACTTATCATCTACAAACGACTTATCGGCTCCTGAATCAAACAAGACTCTAGCAAAAACATCATTTACAAGAAACGTACCGGTAATGACGTTATCGTCAAGGACTGCTTCCTTTGCGTCCATTCTGAAGACTCTCGCATTAGTCTTCTTCCCTTCCTCGACCTTCTTTGCAAACTTTGGACAGTTGGGCCGAATGTGACCTTTTTCGTTGCAACCAAAACACGTTGCATCCTTCATCTTCTTGCAATCCACAGCTTTATGGTCTGTGGACTTGCAGATTCCACATCGTTTCTCTGAAGACTGTGATTTCGTTTCCAAACGACATCTCCCAAAGTGGTGTCTCCTGCAGATCTTGCATCTGGGTTTTTCACCCGACTGATGATCACTTCTCCTAGACCCCGACCCTTTCCTGTGGTCGTTGTTCCCTCTATGTCGCTTTTCAGATCTTCGTGAGGTGTCATCCTCACGTTTTCGTTTGTTCTCCTCAGAGCTCTTCATAGCTCTCAATCTAACCACGTCTTGAGTGAGGGAGAGGGATAGATCCGCTACGGATCTAAATGTAGTGGGTCTTGAAGCCTTGACGCTGGCTTTAATCTCCGGTGCCAGACCCCCAATGAATCGAGCAATCCTACGTGGCTCCGGGGTCACCAAGTAAGGCACTAAACGAGACAGCGTGTTGAACGTAGTAAGATACGCTTGACAATCGAGGTTCTTCATGACTAAGGATACAAAATCCGATTCAATTCGCTCGACCTCGTGCTGCGGACAGAAGTTCTCTTTAATCAGGGCCACAAACTGTTCCCATGACAAACCGTACAGTGTGGCCTTACCGGCAGCCTGTAGGAGTGACTTCCACCATGCTAACGCATCTCCTTTGAATGACTGGGACACGTACTTCACGACGTCCCTATCAGCACACCCGCTGATATCAACTACAGTGTCCATCTCGTCAATCCACGTCATGCAGTCGACGGCTCCTTTTTCCCCAGTGAAATCTCTGGGCTTGCAAGATACAAAGTATTTGTACGTACAGGACCTGCTGTACGTGTCACGTTTCAGTTCAATCTCCTGCTTTGGGACGCTGCTGTGGTTGGAGGAATGATTATCATCCTCAGCCTTCTTTGGCTCACTCTTTTTAGACGGCGGCTTACTATGAGCCCCAGAATGAGTCTTAGCCTTGACATGCGTCACTGAGCGGGTTCTACTCTGAGTACCACTAGATTCTTTGAACTGCCTATCCATAGCCTTGGCGACAGCATTATCAATCAGTGCTTGCAATTCTGCACCGGGTAACGTGAATCTTTGCATTATCTGAGCGTTCCCCAGAATGACTGTTGGTTTCTTCCGATTTGGCCATCGTAGCTTTAAGCTACAATAAAGGACAAGGTCTTATTTAGAACCTAACAGTATTATCGTTCTAGACGATTTATTAACCATGGTATCAAAAACCTTAGCAGTTAATTTAATAAATTTCATTCAGGCTCTTATTAGCAATCAAGGAATGAAATATATATATTGGCACCATAGGCCTAGTCACAACGGACAATTACTAAATTATAAATTTAGATTTTTATAGGATTATAAATTGCACAATTAAACAAATAATCCTTTACTAGACAGAGAGTCATAAACCACAACTGTC